>NC_030424.2:13580000-13917500 GCF_001660625.3 Ictalurus punctatus | reverse complement strand
GTGAGTGTACAGCTTGTGTAACAGTGTAAATTTGCTGTCCCCTCAAAATAACTCAACACACAGCCAACACACACCCCTAAGTGAAAATGTCCAAATTGGGCCCAATTAGCCATTTTCCCTCCAGGTGTCATGTGACTTGTTAGTGTTACAACGTCTCAGGTGTGAATGGGGAGCAGGTGTGTTAAATTTGGTGTCATCACTCTCACACTCCCTCATACTGGTCACTGGAAGTTCAACATGGCAGCTCATGGCAAGGGAAAAAAAAAAGAAAAGAAAAGAAAAAAAAAAGAATTGCTGCTCTACATAAAGATGGCCTAGGCTATAAGAAGATTGCCAAGACCCTAACACTGAGCTGCAGCACGGTGGCCAAGACCATACAGCGGTTCAACATTACAGGTTCCACTCAGAACAGGCCTCGCCATGGTCGGCCAAAGAAGTTGAGTGCCCGTGCTCAGCATCATATCCAGAGGCTGTGTTTGGGAAATATACGTATGAGTGCTGCCAACATTGCTGCAGAGGTTGAAGGGGTGGGGGGGTCAGCCTGTCAGTGCTCAGACCATATGCCGCACACTGCTTCAAATTGGTCTGCATGGCTGTCGTCCCAGAAGGAAGCCTCATCTAAAGATGATGCACAAGAAAGCCCGCAAACAGTTTGCTGAAGACAAGCAGACTAAGGGCATTGATTACTGGAACCATGTCCTGTGGTCTGATGAGACCAAGATAAACTTATTTGGTTCAGATGGTGTCAAGCGTGTGTGGCAGCAACCAGGTGAGGAGTACAAAGACAAGTGTGTCTTGCCTACAGTCGAGCATGGTGGTGGGAGTGTCATGGTCTGGGGCTGCATGAGTGCTGCCGGCACTGGGGAGCTACAGGTCATTGAGGGAACCATGAATGCCAACATGTACTATGACATACTGAAGCAGAGCATGATTCCCTCCCATTTTCCAGCATGATAACAACCCCAAACACACATTCAAGATGACCACTGCCTTGCTAAAGAAGCTGAAGGACTGGCCAAGCATGTCTCCAGACCTAAAGCCTTTTGAGCATCTGTGGGGCATCCTCAAACGGAAGGTGGAGGAGCACAAGATCTCTAACATCCACCAGCTCCATGATGAGGGGGTGTACTCACTTTTGTGAGATACACTAATATATATGCGCTTTTTTTGTTTTTTATTTTTAATAAATTTGCAAAGATTCAAACAAACTTCTTTCACATTGTCATTATGGGGTACTGTTTGTAGAATTTTGAGGAAAATAATGAATTTAATCCATTTTGGAATAAGACTGTAACATAAAATGTGGAAAAAGTGAAGCGCTGTGAATACTTTGCAGATGCACTGTATACACGTGTGTGTGTGTGTGAGTGTATATATATATATATATATATATATATATATATATATATATATATATATATATAAGTGTGTGTGTGGGTGTATACACACACACGGGGGTGATGAATTAAAAGGAACAATCCCCAAATGGAGTTACATACAGATGTGAACCCCAGATGGACATACTGCCTGATACAATTAAACAATTAACATCCTACCACGCTCTGTGGCATTTATTAAAAATACTAATCAGACCTATTTAATATCAATTTTGAACTGTGAAAGAGGGTTCAATTATTGCAGGCAGATGGCTAACCCGTCACTTACAAAGACTGCACAACTAGCTACTGCACGTCTCAACAGGAAGAGTGACTAAGGTGACATACAGATTTAGATCTATGGGAAACAAATCTGTACATAGGGTTAGAAATTGTGGTTGAAAGGGCACATGATGCTAGCACACTCGTCTGACAGAAGAGCAACTGATTTTCATGTGGCTGAGATTGTCAGCGCAGGACTTGATTAGTCTGGCCTGTCCACACTACATAGAGCGGTATACTGTAGTGGGACTGCAGTGTGTAAACCGGTCATAACAAAGACAAATGCACATTGAGAGTTCTGTTGTGCAAAAACCATGAACAATGATCTACAGAGATGTGGCATATTCTCAACAAGTGGTCAAGAGCATGAGTGGGGTACACCAAGAGAACAGTACAGGACGGACACTTGAACCCTACAGTAAATTAGCCCGGTGTTATGGGGGAAATTTTGCTGTAATGGTTTGGCTTCACTGAGAATCATCCATACATCTATCCATCCATTTTCTGCACCGCTTCTCCTACACAGGGTTGCTGAGAGCCTGGAGCCTATCCATGGGATTTGGGGCACAAGACACAAGACCTGAACAGGGTGCCAACCCTGCATACACAACCCGTTCACACACTAGTAGAAACAGCTTACAACGCATTTCTTTGGACAAGTGGGTGGCGGGGGGGTATGGATAGGGGCATGACTGGAGTAATGGTAAATGGTAAATCCCCAAAGCATGGGGAGAACATGCAAATGCTGCATACAGGGTGGAGACGGGAATCAAACCACCAATGCCAGAGGTGAGGCAAACATGTACCATTAAGCCACTATTCACTGAGAATCAACAGTTATTCCGACCGTTCACCTTTATACTATAATGAAACAATTCTATCCTGATGATGACAATGTCCCCATTCACAGTGAGCTCTCTGAGAACCTGTGCCAAGGCACACTCTAGCTGTACACCTTGTGTAAGCAACCTTACTACTTTTTCCATTTAATCTGTCACCCAGATGTGTACATGCTTTAAAATGCAAATTGAAACTCAAATACAGAAACTGCCCTTGTGACTCCCTGTGACGAGTGCAAGCTTGTTTAGTGGTTACTAATGTTGGTAAACTACATTGCTGCCATTCTTAAATACAATTAAAGACTTAGCTATTGTTAAATAAATTGCTTGCATACTTTCATTAATTTATTACATATACAGTTGCAATCAAAATTATTCAACCTCCATTGCAAATCAGGTTTATTGTCAAAATTTACAAACTTTCAGCTGTTTGCAATGAACAAACCAAATAAAAGCAACTGAAATAGTTCAACACAACGAATGCTTCACATGGATTCGCCAAATTCAACTGAAAGTGCAACTTATAATGATTTCTCCAGTTTCAAAATTATTCAACCCCCTGAATAGAATCCCTCACAACAGCACAAATATGCAAAACGGGTGTTGTCTCAAGCACACCTGATGCAACTAATTAAGGGCTTCATTAGTTGCATCAGGTGTGCTTGAGCTGAAACACATGAAATACCTGAACTGGCTAGGGGTATAAAATATTTGAAATATCTGGACGGGGAAGAAAAAGGAAGCTATCAACGGCTGCAACCAGATTTCTGAGAAGGCAGTTTATGAAAAACCCTCAGGTGCCTGCAAAACACCTGCAGGTCATAACAAAAGGGTGCTCTAATATTTACTAAAGATGCTTGCCATGAAGGGGTTGAATAATTTTGAAACTGGAGAAATCATTGTAAGTTGCATTTTCAGTTGAATTTGGGGAAACCATGTGAAGCATTCATTGTGCTGAACTAGTTCAATTGCTTTTGTTTGATTTGTTCATTACAAACAGCTAAAGGTTTGCAAATTTTGACAATAAACCTGATTTGCAATAGGGGTTGAATAATTTTGATTGCATATATACATACACACACACAAAGTTGTGCTTTCATCTGCTGTCTGTTTTGGCACACAATTCAGATTGATTTGTCTGTGCAATACTTGCATAATAGTTTTGACACTACAGAGAGGTAGTTATACAACGGCAAAACAAGGAAAAGGCTTCTCTACAGCTTTCACTCTAAATGCACTCGAGTCGAAAAGCAGAGTTATGTTGTGTTTGAATAAAGTTACCTCTCTCCTGCTGCTGGCCTTTGGACTCCAGCTCAGGCAGTGGCGCCCACACCATCTCAGCCTTGTGTGGGTCGAGCTGCGCAGCTGAGCGCTCCTTCAGCTCCGGCACCTCCGCCTGGTACCTCTGCCCAATGTTTATCCGCCTGAGAGAGAGAGAGAGACAGAGAGAGAGAAATAAACAAAAGTAAATAAAAACGAAAAACAGAGAAAGTCTAAGCACGTATTTATACATAGAAAATTGCGCTTTACTGTGCAGCCATGAAAGGAATCCTGATCAATTAACGATAATCATTTCAGCATAACAGCTGTTTTGTTAATAACAAAGAAAATTTATTACAAAGCATGCAGCCTGACTGTCAGCATTTTGTTAGAAACCTAAACAAAGAAGTATATTTGCAATATAAAGCAGCGGTATTCTTTCTGAGGTTCAAATCAGTTTACATCCAAGACTTTCTGCTTTACCAATCAATCATGATCCAAGGTTCAAAATGGAGCACTTATTTGACAACTGAAAATCATGAGGAATTTATGCAGATAAGTTAACTCGCAACTGGAACTCCTAATATCACCGTTATCGCTTATTGAGTCAACATTCGAACAAAAAAAATCTCTTTATTCTTTTGATTTCATTTTATGAACGTATTGAAAAAGATGCTTAAATATCTCGTGAATTATTTTTACTTTCACACTAGAAATGCAACATCAGTTTTTAAGTGGCTATTTTTAGGATATACTCAGAGGTGTGAGTCATGTAGGTGGTAATTTAGCACAGGCTGATTTACCACCCTGCTGGGTAATGCTGGGAGATTATCAGCCTGGAAGAGCTGCCTTTCTGAACTATAGGCCTCCAAGAGTGAGTAGACTTTGGCCTTGGATTATTTACACAACATTAGCACCCCCAGACTATTCATAGTCAACTGATCCAAGTCACTAAAGGCTGATTTATATTTCTGTCTAGATGGAGAGATCCAGCAGATAGGGGGACTTACAGGTGGCTGATGTGCACACTTCTGAAACTACACTCAGCTACACATCTGTACCGTTTGTATTCAAGTTTACTGTCATAAGGCAACTTAGGCCAAAGCAGTGCATCAGTGTAGTCTTTTGATGACCCCCCGTTACAACATTATCTGAACACAGATGAGGAAAACCCCAGATGAAGATAAATGAGCATGAGAAAATGCAACACAAGACAAATGTGTGTGTGGTTTGCTATCTGTGATGTTGACTTCGAAAGCACACATTAAATTCTCTCAAAACTCAGAAGTGTAAAAATTCTATAAAATTGTTTTTTGGGTAAAATTTGATAATACTAAAAAGTTACATTTCTCTGTTTAAGTACTTTCATCTGTGTTTCTCCACAGTTTAGACAAATCCCGTTACATATTAAAGGATCACGTTTATTTACAGAACCCTTTATTCACAGAACTCAGCTATAATCAAAACAGTTGTGGTAGATTTTGACAGGTTTGGTCACTGTTAAATAAACTACAAAAAAAAAAGAAAAAGACAAAATCAGATCAATGAACTCTTAATCATATGTAATTTTGGCAAATGCGAGTTTTTTTAGCATGTACCTGGCAAGGCAACTTATCGAAATGTTAATCATGAACTAAATTTAATTTGTTTAAGAATATCATGAAGCAGTTTGGCAATAGCGACTACGTTTCCATGCACATCAAATTCCGTTTTAAAGTCTATAGTCCGGTTGCAACCGTATTCTGAATACGATGTTTATATGCGTACAGGCGTCGGAATATTCCTGTACACGTGGTTGGTGTAAGTATGCCTGTGTTGCCATTCCTAAATATATACCTAGCCTACAGCTAAGTGTCTGTTAGCACCCACAATTCCTTGCGGGCTGAGGGTGCGCATAGATTTCCTTTCAGAGTTTCTGGACAAGGTGTTCACATTCAACAAATTTCCAATAAAAACAGGCATATTCCAGGGGTGGGAATCGGAATTTGGGCAATCAGAACATTGTCTTCAAGTGCACCTATTATGGTTTGTCAAATATTACCTTTCATCGTTATGGTAGTGGGCGTTTCCTTCTTGAAACACGCTGACACTGGTAGACCAATCACAACAGACTGGGACATTTGACCAATCAGAGCAGAGTATGCTCTCTGAAAGGAGGAGTTTAGAATGAATCCTTTAAAACAGGGTGGGGGGTGGGGGGGGGGGGGGTGCTGAGCACATTAAATTATGAGCACATTAAAGTGTTTTTTGACCTGGGATGCATTTAAATGCATTGGAAGTGGTAGCTCAGATGTTGGACTCCTGATCGGAAGGTTTTCAGTTCAAATCTCAGCACCACCAAGCTCCCACTGTTGGGCCCTTAACACTCAACAGCTCAGGTGTATAAATGAGATAATTGTAAGTCGCTCTGGATAAGGGCGTCTGCCATAAGCTGTAATGTAATGTAATGAAAGTCTATAGTACGAGATCTTTTAAACAAAAGTAGCCACGTTTCAAAATCATAATAGGTGTGCTTTAATCTGAATCATGCAATCGGATTGCAGCGTTTAAACAACGAATACTGCCAAATTAATATCGGAAATATTGATGTGCATGTAAACAGTCACTAACACAAATCACTACGATTATGATTATGTAAACTGAGAGTAAATCTACCCGTGATAAATAGATAGAACTGGACCGAACTGGATTTTCAGTTATATTGATTCTGGTATATGTAAATATAGCTAGAGGTTTATGCTATTTTAGTAGGGGGTTTTTTTCTCTTTTTTTAAAAAGATTTAAAATATTAACCATGCATTATTGTACACACGTCACTTTAAACCATTTAAAATAATATGTTCAGTGTATGTCAAAGAATGCTTTAAGACAGCTATGTAAACATTTTACACAACACCTGCTCCTGTTTGCAGATAGATGTTTTTTCCAGGATATGCTTTAACCACAATTCTGGAAAGCCCTTATGAATTATCTGTTTGTCTATACGCGTGTGTTTCACTCAGGACTAAACATTAAAACACAAACAAATCAGGTGGTACCAGTCTGAGATGATATCTCATCGTTACTTTCTCTGCTGAAACCCCAGAACACGAACACACACACACACACACACACACACACACACACACACACACACACACACACACACACACACGTAGAGAAACACTACTACCACAGCCAAGACGAGTGACACTGAAACAGTCACCCAAAACTGACAGCGTTTACAATCGAGCTGAAGGGAGTCAGAATAGCAGATTCACTGCCAACCGTTATAAAAACACACAGTACAGTTAAGGCTGATCACTTTTGCAAAACTGACATGTGGTGAGAGGTGGAAGTGACAGACAGAATGCTTTTACTGTAAATGATGGTGCCTACAGCACTTCCATCTGGATGTGGAAGTAGCTAAAGGACTTAACAGTGTGTGAGAGAGAGACGTCATCAGTACTTACGGCTCAACGCTGACAGGAGTAGCCTCGCTCATAGCAGACAACACTGGAGGAGTGATCTCAGTGCTGTCTACACACACACACACAACAACAACAACAAAAACAAACGACTCCATCACCGACATATAATTACAGCCAGGGTTAATTACAACAATCATCTGCATTCACTAACCATTTTTTTCCCTGAATGTATGCTGAAACCACTTTCCGATATGCACCAGTGTTTGTTCACAGTAATCCTACAAATAATAAGAAACAGTACAATAGGAGGTGCATGTGTGGGGCACTCACTAGAGCGGAGGAGGCTACGGGTGGCTGATTTGGGCGTAGCGGGCGGCGGTAGGCCTTGTGTTCCTGCGACAGCCGCAGCAGCAGAGAGGATGGTCGAGAAGTAAAGGCCCGAGCCTTCTCTTACAGGACTGAGGATGGGTGGAGGGGTGTAAGGAGGCAGTGTGAGCGGGTTATCAACCAGCCTTACTGGTGAGCGAAGGTGGCTCTGGTAGGGCGTGATGCTAGAGTAAACGGGTGGCGCGATCAAAGTGCTCACTTTGGGCGGAGGGATGAAGAGTGGCTCCGGCCGAGGACGCCGTTTCGCCTTGGACGATTTGCCATCTGCGTCACCACCGAGCTCAGGCCCGCCGTTCTGGAGTATGAAAAGGAAAGGCAGACAATATGTAAAGGGAGCATTTGCTTTAGTTTGAATGAACTGCGTGCTTATTCTCGCTTTATGGTTGAAAAGAAAGTGGAGAAAAGGAGAACATGTCTGGATTAGATTTCAAAGGATGAAAAACAAACACTAGGGATTATGCTGGAAGCTTTAATCCAGGTTTTAAGTAATGGGGGGATACGGTGGATCAAAAAGCCAAAAAAATAAATAAAAGAGATCATGGTCAGAGGATCACTACTACAGCTCACTGATGCACTCACCTGGCTCGAGCTCTCAGACACAGAGTTGCGCAGCGAGCGACGGCGCGTGACAATGACGGAGGGTTTGTGGTCAGTCCGGTTTAAGTCACTGAGCCGAAGGGGCCAGCTGGCTGAGAGAGAGGTTTGCTCCGGGTCCAAAGAAGTGGGGTCTGCGCGCCGTACAGGAACCGACACTGGGATCACCAGAGGCACCAGGCCCTCATCTCTCACACGTTTGGCACTCAAACCCTCCATCTCTCCAACCCCTCGACCGGGCCCTGACGCCGGGGGGCTCCAGGACCTGTGAGACTCCTACACATATGTAACACGCATCAATGAGGACCTTTACATAAACACAGACTAGCAAATTACAAATTGGTTCTAATTTATTCTGATTACACTTTGACCACATAACACTTATTTAAAAAAAAATTAAATAAATAAAAAAATAAATAAATAAAAAAAAAGCTTCTTAAGATTATAAGATGGAACATTGACAGAAATAAAGAAATCATTTCAGAGGTGTTGCACGTTATTCTCAGCTAATGAAGACACGCGTGCATACTGTGTAATGAGAGTATAGGAAATGACTAGACAGCACGCAGGCATTATGTTGTGTTTCACGCTCGTTCGTTTCTCAGAGAGGATATTACACAGGCTTCCATTTTTATGTCTTTGGTACATACAAGTTAAAGCTGATACCTCATTCTAACCATATAATCGGCTGATATTTTGATATCCTATTCCAGTGTTTGTATTTTAACAGAAAAGGAAAAAAAAAAAAGCTTCTGAATTCACTCTGCAGGTTAGAACCATTTCGCAGATTAAGGCAATATGCATGCACAAATATGCTACCTACATGTACCTACAAGATCCCAGGATAATAAATTGAAGCTTTATTGCGGTTACATGCGTAGGTGGCCACAAAGCCAAAGTTCCTTCCTTCTTATTGAACTGCATGTACATATAATTGAAACAAAAAGCAGTTCTCAATTGCCACCAATTTTCAAATCCTCTTTAAATACAATTTAACTCCATTCTGAGGAACAGAACAAACAGTCCTGCAAAGGCCTTGTTTCCTGTATTCTCGAAACATTTCCTGTTTCTCTGAGTGACCAGACCAAAACAAGCACGAGAACATTTCACGGCACTCGGTTAAAGCGCCTTCATTTGAAATGCACACAAACCCTCAAAAAAAATGTGAATAATTGATATAAAATGTCTTTTCCGCCACAGCTGACACTTGAGTTTGCAACGGCAGGAATTTCCAGCACTTAACCTTCCTCGCGCTAGAGCCCCGTCCTGACTCAGATACACAACAGCAACAGTCTAATCCAAAAATTCTTGAGAAATTTTGACCTACTCATACTAGACAAGTTTGGGCAGGGACAGTTTTCTTTTTCCACTGTTGCACTGGTTAGCATGGGGGGATAAGTTTACTGACGTGAGCTTTATGGCTACTTATGCAGTGCCTGAGATCAGAAACACATGCACCCGCACCCCCAATTTATTGTTACTGAAGCTGCTGACCTTCTTAAAAACAGGATTATGTAACACAAACTTAACAGTTAACATGCTCCAGCAAAGTAAACTGATTCTCAGCAGTAGCAACAATACGAACGAAAAAGACAAAACATGTCTAGACAAAGGAAGGAGTACGAGTCATAGTTCTGAAGATTATTTCAAAACAAATATTTTACAGGACCCGAAGCTTTTTCTGTCAGGCTTATACTCGGAGAAACATAATTACAGTAGAAACAAGCGAGCGTTTATAGACCTCAGCTTGTTTCATGCCAAAAAAACAAAACGTGCCGCTCTGTTGTGGACAAAGATTCACAGACCGAGTACTACTCAATGGATAAGACGCATGTTGTCAAACCTTTCATTAGAAAGGATAACTTGCATATTAAAGGATAAACAGCAAGTATTTGAAAACATATGGAGCCCTTTCATTGATTATATTAAGGATTTGGATTTAACAGATGAAATGGATGACTAGTCTTTGTGGACAATGCGGCTTCCGACCTTGTAGAATTGATATATTCCTCAACATGTATTTGTTTCATTTTGCATTCATTATGATTATAATAGTCAATTAAGAATAGATTACCATTTGCTAAAACAGGACGAGCATTCTTGTTCTGAGTGGGGTTTTTAAAAATGATTTATTTTGTTTTATTTGTTTATTTTTAAGAGTAAATGCAGCAATCTAATGGTTGTACGGAATTTGAATGTATATGTATATATGTAAAAGGCTGTATTTCAAAGTGTTAAAAAGTGAGAATAAAAGAAAAATATTGTGAGGGGAAGGGGAAAAAAAGAAAAAGAAAAAAAAAACAAAAAAAAAACCCCGTCTAGACAGATACATAGTCTAATCGGCTATTTATCCATCCATCCATCCATCCATCCATCCATCCATCTTTAACCGAACCGCTTACTCCTTTTCAGGGTGGCGGGGGAGCCTGGAGCCTATCCCAGGGAGCATCGGGCACAAGGCGGGGTACACCCTGGACAGGGTGCCAGTCCATCGCAGGCCAGGCTATTCATTTATTTATTTATTTTAATCACTCTTCTATAAGAAATCCATCAGTATGTTAACAGCCATAATGAGTCAGCTGGTATATAGAGATAAAAGTGCAACAGATTTGAATTTCTTACTTGTTGATTCTTTTTTTATACTCCTCTGTTAATACGTGCATACTAAGCACAGTTAATAGAGTAATATATGTGCGACATGAAAAATACTCTGTAATCACTCAAGAACTGGATGAAATGTACTTTACCAATTTAACTACTCTGTACTTTATGTCATAAGCAACATTACAATTTTGCTTTTGTACCCACACATTTTATTCATAAACTTGGGCCAATTTGAGCCATTTCAGCCAGGGAGGTTAGAATGCTCCTGCCAACTTCCAACTACACCCTGAACTTAAAGTGAGGAACTCTAAACCCGACATAAGCACAGCCTTTCTCACTGTGCACGCTTATACCTAATACAAGACCTAATACATCCTTTAGCTGCTCCTTCATGGGAACCAAGCAAGCGCACACATACTGCATGTATATAATAAACAAACAAACAAACAAACAACGGGCACCAAATGCCAAAACAATGAATTATGACTCAACTTGTATTACAACCCCAATTCTGAAATAGTTGGGACAGTATGGAGAATACTAATAAAAACAAAGGAGTGATTTGTAAATGTACTTGATACATTTTTTGCTTAAATACAAGTAAAAAAAACAAGATATTTGATGTTTTACCTAACTAACTACATAGTTTTTTGAAGATAAAGATTTATTTTGAAACTGATGCATGCAACACAATCCAAAAAAGTTGGGACAGGGGCAAGTTAGGACTAATAGCGATGTGACAAGTGATGTGAAACAGGTGAGGCAATCATCTAATCATAGTATATAAAGAGCCACCAAAAAGGCCTAGTCCTTCAAGATCAAGGATGGGTCGAGGTTCGCCAAATTGCCAACAGAGATGTCAGCAAATAATCCAACACTTTGAGAACAACATTCCCCAAAGACAAATCGGTAGGATTTTGGGCATTTCACCTTCTACAGTGGACAATATAATTAAAAGATTCAAGAAATCCGGTCAAATCTCGGTGCGTAAAGGTCAAGGCCAAAAACCACTTCTGAATGTACGTGATCTCAGATACCACAGACATCACTGTCTTAAAAACCGTCATGAGTCTGTAATGGAGGGGCTCAGGAATACTTTGGTAAACCTTTGTCAGTCAACATCATTCGCTGCTGCATCCACAGACGCAAGTTAAGGCTTTAATATGCCAAGCAGAAGCCATACATCAACACTGTACAGAACCACCGATGACTTCTCTGGGCTCTGTCTCATCTGAGATGGACAGTAGCACAGTGGAATCGTGTTTTGTGGTCCGATGAGTCAACATTTCAAATAGTTTTTGGACAAAACAGCCGTCGTGCTCTCCGGGCCAAAGAGGAAAAGGATCATCCGAGCTGTTATCAGCGTCAGGTCCAAAAGCCAGTGTCTGTCATGGTATGGGGGTGTGTCAGTGCTCATGGCATGGGTAACTTGCACATCAGTGAGGGCACCATTAATGCAGAAAGATATATACACATTTTGGAGCAACATATGATGCCATCTAGAGCTGGACAACACCAAACCACATTCTGCCTGGATTACAAGCACATGGTTGCTTAAGCAGAGTGTGCGGTGCTAGCATGACCACCTGCAGTCCTGACCTGTCTCAGATTGAGAACGTGTGGCACATTATGAAGTTCAAAATAACTCAATGAAGGCCCCGTATAGTTGCGCAGCTGAAGAAATGCATATTGATGAATGGGGAAAATTCCACTTGTTAAACTTAACCAACTGGCATCTTCAGTCCCAAACGCTTAATAAGTGTTATTAAAAGAGAAGCTGATGTGACACAGTGGGGAAAAAGTCGACTGTCCCAACTATTTTGGATTGTGTTGCAGTCATCAGATTTGAAATGAATGTACATTTTAAAAAATAAATTACATTCACAAACTGAAACATCAAATAATGTGTTAATAATATATGTTATCAACATAGTACAGGATGAACTGAATTTTCAAAGAGTTTTTTTTTTCTTTTTTTACATTTTCCATGCTGTCCCAACTTTTTCAGAATTAGGGTTGTAGTCTATGAATTTAGATTATGCAGCGTGTATATGCTTATATACATATATTATACAAGAGTGAATTGCAGAGTATAGGCCTAATGGCAGAGAACAATCACTTGTATTTGCAAATGAGGCATCAGCAGAGACAGTGGTTTGAATCGACATGTGAGCTAGAAAAGCAGCACCTGTTCTATTCACATTCTGCTAAAAGCATTCTGCTACAGTACAGTAGTGAAACCTGCAGAACTAGTAGGCATTTCAAAAAGTTTCTATGCACAAGCTATCAAGCATGTCTTCCACACATGAGTGACCACAGTAAATATTCTTGTTTCATCAATGTGGCACGATAATCCATCTTCTATTTCACAGTACATTGTAGTGTCTTGCTGATCTTACCTTGACTGTGTGTGAAGGTAAGGACTCCATCTCGGAGGCCTTCTGAGCCAACGTCTCCAGGTTGGCTTCTTGGGACACCCTCCTCTTTCGCCGCGTGCTCTGGATGACCCCTGTAGGAGCAGCTCGGATGGCCTGCTTGGCTCCAGCTTCGCTTGCATCAGTGGCTCCATTATGAGAGCCCTGAGTCTGTTGCTCAGCAGGCATAAGGACAGGATTCTCTGTTGCCTGTCCTCCGCCCTCTTTGGAGAGGCGTCGAGACCTCCGCGGTCCAGGTTGCTGTGTCTCAGCGGATGCCTGAGGAAGGACTGGAGGGCACTGCGGAGCATTTTCCTGGGGCTGTGTTGATTCAGGTGTGTCCTGGGATTGCCCTGTTGATTGCTCGAGTTGGGGAAGCGATTGTGGTTGTTTTCCAGCGGACGAATATTCCACTACTTGCTGATTCTGCTGCAGCTTTTGTATCTGTTCGACATTTTGCTGGTTTAATGATTGGGGCTGTTGCGCTGTCTGCTGCTGAGATTTTTGCAATTGCTGTTGTAGTGGCTGTGCTTGCTGTTGCATTTGTATATGTTGTGGCATTTGTATCGACTGCTGCTGGATCTGGTTTAAATGCTGTACTTCTTGTTGTGGCTGTGTCTGTTGCGATTGCGCCAATTGTTGCGACTGTTGTTGATGTTGCAGTATTTGTTGGTGATGTACTAGCTGTTGTGTTTGCTGCTGAATTTGCTGTTTATGAAGCATCAGTCTCTGGATTTGCTGCTGCTGCTGCAGTTGTTGGTGCTGCTGCTGCTGCTGGAGTTGCTGCTGAATTCGATTCTGGGAATTTGTTTGGGTGCTGTTTACAAAATTCGCATTTTGCAAGGCTCTGTTACCATGGAATACCTGATAATAGCCTGCTGCCAAGTTTTGCCTGGGCTGCCCAAAAGCTAACCGAAAGGGCTGAAGCACTGATGTGCTCCCAGTGGTGGATGTCACATTCTGCTGGGGATTGAAAAGTGCAGGATTGTGACCCTGCTGATAGGCTTGTTGCTGCTGCTCCCAGTCCAGACCACTGCTGGCTTTAGAAGCATCCCTAAAGGCTTCACTGCCTGTGTTAGGTGTCTGTTGTTGCTTTTCGGCCATCCTAATGGCAGCTGGCTGCTGCTGTGGTATTCCAATGCCGTCAGGTACCTGCTTCACAAATCCAGTCTGTGCTCCCAGGTATGGAGCATAGTTCTGAGCCCAGGTTGTTGTGACACCCTGAGACCAGGCTGCAGGTCTCTGCTGAGGTTGCTGGGATAGCTCCTGGTGTGGCCACTTCATCGCCATAGTCTGTTGGTAATGGCCCCGGTTCTGGCTGCCCTTCTCTGGGCTGAAAATTACAGAATTGAGAAACATATGTGGTGCATCAGCAGTGGAGCTTTCCACACTCGCAGATTCATTGTGGTCTGACTCCGAGGGAGGGGCCCCCATGCCATAGTAGGAGCCCTCTGTGCGCTGAGAAGCTTCTTTCATTGCAACGCCCTGGTCGTTAAAGAAAGTGATGCGTTTGCCTGTCCTCTTTGTGTTGGCTTTCTGTTGAGCTGGCAAACTCATGACTATCATGAATATTGGTGGTAAGAGAGGGCTGGAGTGAGCTCGTGGAGGGGTAAAGAAGAGTTCAAACCTCCAAACCACACCAAGCTCTCTCCAGTGTGATTAATTGTCTATGTCCCTCTTTGCTCACAAATGTAGTTAGAGGCTTTGAAGAGTCTGTGGTCATCCAAATCTGCTAAGCATAGTTGGAACGGAAGTCAGCTTTAAAATGCAAAACTGCAGCATCCCATTAGCAGAAAGCACAGTGTCAACTGACAGACCCTCAAACATGTCTATTGCTTTCCTTAGTACCAAGTCTTCTTCTATTCCTAGTGAATCAAGGCAATTTGAAACTCCAGGAACTTGATTTCTGTTGTGTGTTCATGGATGACAACCTGAAAAGAGAGGGACCAAAACCATCAGCCACAAGTGTACACACTTAGAAAGGTAATCCGTTTCTTTCACGAGTACAGACCCAGTGGAAGGGTTTAAGTGGAAAAGGTGCATTGAATAGGTGGTCTACCAGTTGTGTTTTTTCACTGTATGACAAACGCAGACTGCATTCAAGTTATATTGTGCATTTTTTTTTTCACTCAGATTAAATAAAGTAACACTTTTAGGCATCACACTCATTTCAGCAAACCACCAATGATACCACATTGTGAGTCACAGCAGAAAATGTGAGAACACAATCAACTGTACGTTTGGAAATTTAACTGTATGCTTGGCAATTACAAATTATTATTTATCCTCTGATTTCACACACAGAGAGAGAGAGACAGACAGACAGACAGACAGAGAGCGAGAGAACAAAAATGAAAAAGGGAAAAAGCTACATACAATCAAAACAAGACTGTATATTGGGCACTTAACATTAAGCAATTCAACCAACTTACAGTTCTGTATATCATGATGCTGTTCCATAATATATTTAATTAACATTATATTAGACATTCACACGCCTTAACATATATAATGTATTAACATGCATTAAATGATATGTTGTCTTTTCATTTGCTCAGTCTTTTCTGCAAACCCATAGCACCTAAAGCCTTTATTTAAAAAATGTTACCATATGAGAACCTTCAAAAGCACCAAATTTAATTGACACTTTGCTAGCTTAACATTTGTCAGCAGTAAAAAAAAAAAAAAAAAAAAGAAAAAAACCAAAAAAAAAAAAAAAACACTTCTCCATGGAAACTATTCTGTGGTTTTATCAGCTCTGAATTTCCCTCTCTACTAAACACTTCCAAAAAAGCTTTGTGCACATATATTAGGAGGAGCTGATTTATAATGAAACATGGCCTGAGATCTAAAAATCATGCAGGTGCTGCATTTAAGACCTCATTACACCACGTCTTATTTCAGTTATTTACAGTCAGGTTTGTAAGGTCTTGAAAATCTGATGACTTAAAGTAACATCGACTACAGCCAGCAGTTCCTCATTCTCAGCACCAACCTTTAATATATGAATGTAATACATTAACATAGGAATGAGCTCCTGCAAGATTCACCAGGTTATTCATTTATAAACTAATAATACAACACCGCCCTGGATTGCCTTTGTTTAGAACAAGTGAGCAGAGAAGGTACGAGGGGGAAAACCCAGCATGCTCTTAGATCACACATGACGATTTGCATTTGCACTCTGATCCTGCCACAATGCAAAAATATACCGATACAACGTTGCCAAAAGATTGAACTGTTAACGCGTTTCTTTATGCAAGTGCAACCTTAAAAACGACCATCGTGTATGTACTAAAGGAAAGCGACAGTAATCATGCAGACCTTCGTAATTAAGGATCTATAGCAAGTTCATGCAAGACACTGAGCAAGGCGTGCACAGTCCTGTGTAAATTATTTTAAGGAAAGTGGTCTTGACATTTATGGTCTTCCACCATATTATGAAAGCATTACAAGCTCTGGTTTCTACAAGGCAGCTGAAAGTGTTCAGTATAATTTCACTACACATGTGAATGTGAACAGCACCTAGGCTAGAGGTCGGAGCCACATACTTCAGCATACTATCATACCAAATATACAGTAAACAACATGGTTTTAGAGAAAACTACTATTCTGACAAGATATTTCTTAGTACAGTAGTGGGCTACTTGGTTTATAGACGGTGTATGTAAACAGTGTTAAGACAGGTTTATTTTAATGGGCATTACATTCCAATCAAAGCAAGTACTATGTCCAAACCAATCTAGTTGTACCTTTGGTATGTATAGCCTATTTTACCTAGATGTACCTTTGTACCTCTAAAGCTTTACTCGAAAATGTAATTATGATCAATTCATGCGCCTTAATTCACTTAAATATATCATTATATCCACATTTATTTACAAACAAAAGATATTAAAAAGGTGTACATTTGAAGCTAGCCACGCCAGCAACAAGGAAAGGTAGGCCTAGGGTTGTTTAGTACTTTCTTTCCCCTAGTTTACAAGGTAATTGCAGTCCAGTTGTGTAGCTTAAAACTTTATTTTATTTTAAAAGTACAGAATATCCTCACTTTTGGGTGAAAATACATATTAAAAAGGTACAAAAGATAAGAGTACTAGCCCCGACGACATGGAAAGGTACAGTTTAATACTGTGTTGTTTTTCCTGAGAGCACAGGGGGCAATGCAACGTCACAATATATAATATAAGTGTATAATATAAGGTAGAACTTCACACCAGGCGAGAAATAGGCTTGTAAGGTCAAGTACCAGCACCTAATGCTTTTTAATTGTGATTTTAAAATCAGTCAAAGCGCCATGCTTGACAAGGAGTATCGTTTGTTTGTTTTTGCACTACTGTAGTGTATTGATGAGGCGCTCAGCACTACTATGCCCATGCTGGAGCCCCCTCCCCTGAGTCCAGCCAGCTCAGCGCGATTTACGAGCAGTCTTTTGTTGCAGAAACGGGATTATACACTCACTAATTCCGTGGCACACTGCAACAAAGTACGACAACAATAACGCCGTGTAAATGGCCAGGACAGCATGATAACAGTGGCCGAACTGGAGGAAAGCAGAGCGGTGGCAGCCTGCAGCCATGCCTCCAGCTTCAGAGTTGTCAAGTCTGTAATCGCAACTAAACTGAAGCACAGTTGTAGCTTTCGAAATGACAAAGCTCTACAGTTACCTACCATTACGCAATGTCAAAACGAGTCGGTTTCCTTTTTCGTTTTTTTTTTTTTTTTTGCACAGACACATCGAAATGGTTAACGTTACAATTTAGCAAGTTAGCCCCGACAGAACTCCAGCACAAGCAGCCCAAGTTGTTTACAAATCTACTCGGCGCGCAATGGACTGTTTAAAGTGTCCACCATTTTGGTAAACACTACCACCTATCTAGTTTGCAGCCACTGAAAATAAAAATATATATATAAAATAATAATAATAAACCTTACCGCTTTCTTCAGGGATCTCAGAGAGAGAGAAACTCCTGTATGTCCATGCGCCAAGCTGGAAAAGCAATAGCCCAGAAATGACTGCATGCACATCCAAGGTTGAGTCATGCTATGCTGACCTCACTCCAGTATTACTCAAGAGGTAGACTTTCACAAAAATAACGAGGATCCAGTTAGAAACCGAATAGCTTCTCTGCAACAGAAAGAGCTAGCAGGGATTAGAAAAGTGCACGCCGTTTGCTTTTATCTGCATGAACGTCTTCAAGCTCTCTCGGTCTCTCTCTCTTTTTTTAAGGCGCAGTCCATAAGCACTATCGAACAACACATTTCTTGTTTCAGCTCCAGTCTTGTGATCCTCCAGTCCGGTTGGCCTCGCCTACTTCCGCTACCATATTAGGCCGTGACTTCCATGTGGGGCGCGGAGAGAGAGTACTGTACAGCAAACGCACCGGGCTCGTGCGGGAAATTCCGTCAGAGGAAAATTGCGGTGTTCCTGCGTGAGTGGGGAACCAAATAACTCTCCAAGTCCAAATAACTCTCCAGTTATAAATCCATTACAGTATATGACCACTCCAGACTTTTGGGAAGAATGAAACAAAACAAGAACGAGTGAAAGCAGTAGGCCAGAATGCACAGATGTTCGTGCAAATCAAATGAAAGCCCACTGTTTGTACAGCCAGAACTTTAATAAATCCTGTAAAACCAGTGTTTCTCAGAAATAATGCTCTAAACCTATTTATTTAAACACTTCAACTGAAAGGGTATAAAATTATACCAGTAACACAGGGACAGGTTTAGCGATTTGGGGCCAAAATATAGGAATAGTGTTCACACTATTCAGTGTTTTAATATCAATATTTACATTTTCAGCATATATTATATAGCATTACTCATTAAAATTTTATAGCTACAATTAGCATTTTGGCTTCTGGGGACAAAGGTGTTTGCCTACATTTGCTTAGAGCCAAGTCTGCCCCTGACACTGAGTTTGATTCATTCCCTAATCTCCCAATCTACAGAGCAGAGTAGGGTGTGTGTGTGTATATATATATATATATATATATATATATATATATATATATATATATATATATATATATATATATATATATATATATATATATATGCTCTAAATAATGCAAATTTAATCAAACTAGAAACCGTAATGTTAATATGATAGAAAAAGTTTATAATATTTTAACTGTGTGACCTGGTTTGTATTCTCTCGGTTGAAGATTCAGGAATAAAACTTCTCACATGCCTAACTGAATAGTTGGGTTATGTCCATACAATAAACCTGTATGGTCTGTGGAATGTATTCTTACACCAAATGGCTGCAAAACTTTATTTTTATTTTTTTACACCATTTGGTGCAAGACCCCCCCATTACCTTTTGTATAGTGGCATATCTTTTCAGCCAAATTGTAAAATAAATAAATAAATAAATAAATAATAACTGCTCAGATTCTTACAAATACTACATTACTCTATACCAAAGACATATTTCAGTACCTGAGCCTGTATACGAGTTTATATATACATTCAACCACAACCTTCTATTGAAAACCAAGCATGAATAAAACACTAGCCTGACAGGTACAAAATGTATTTACCATGTTGTATATAAAAAAAAAATCCTCTGATTTAAACTGAAAACAACAACCAAGAGGCTTTGATCACGGATTTCTAACACATGATTGCTATATGTGCAGGCTACAGAGAAGTTCAGAACAACAGCTACAGGCATGACCAAGCATGCTTGCCAAGAGAAAGGAGACACTGGGCCCCAAAAGCCATGTGTCAAGAGTGTGTGCAAGCGGTTTCTGCTGTAGCTTAAAATAAAGTGCAAAGCCAACAAACATTCATTGCAAGTGGTTATTGATACCGTGCTACACTTCTTGAGCCTGTTTTGTGTGGGTAAGCCATCTAAACTATTAAATATTCATGTGCTAGGGTCAATATGAGCAGTTATTTATTATTGTGTAACTTTATGCAAATGAAACCAAAAAAAAAGTGTAATCCTTCAGTCAAATATCAAACCCCTTTCTAAACACATGCCATTACTTACTAGTTGAAATGCTACATATTAGAAATCACTACAAGCAAAATAGTGGGCATGGAATAAAAATATATATGTATTATGATAGTTGTAGTTACTTATATAAGATAGTTACAGATAGCATGAGCACCCCCTTTAGTGCAACAACCCTAGGTTGAATTTCCTTAAAAATAAAATACAAACGGGTTATTTATTCTGAAAATTAAAAAAAGAAAAAGAAATCTTTTCTCTTAGATACTACCCTGTGCATTTAACAACCCCTTCATCATACTGTCGCAACTTGTGTAGCACAAGTTCTAGTCTGCAGGAAGCATCTACAGGAGCTTGGACATGCACTTCTGTCATTTCAACAAGGAACCACCCAAAGCATTCAAACTAAAGCTCACTCAGGATCATCTTCCGACATATCGCACCAAGCCGAACTCATCGCTATTTCGAGCGAGACTGCATTTAAAATGAACCCACAGGAAATAGCATGGTTATTACAGTACCTTAGTAATTCACGTAGCACTTCTTCTGTACTCTCTGCTTTCATGCGCGCGGGGGGGACTTTCAAGCGTCACTTCCTAGTTTGTAACATGAGCACATCGCTCATGTAGGATGTAGGATCTAGCCCTGAAAAAAAAACAGGTTCTGAATAGTATTTCGAGGTATTTTAAATGCATTAACTTTTTTTTAAGGTGTGCTTTTTCACTGTAGGTATTTCTGAGAAGTTTGTGTAGGCATTTGTTTCAGTAATAAGCGGATATATAAATTACACTGCTGGAGTGATTCATTGACCTGATAGTCAAAGTGTTTGATCCTTCACTGATCAGCTGTAAAGGCATTTCTAAACGACGTGTACTTTTCTCATAAGCTATATTTCTATTACAAGCCACCCTGCAGAACTGTATTAAAAAACTGCTCTTGAAACAGGCGATAAGGAATTGTTTACTAAACTGTAAAAATGAAGCTTTATAATCTCAGCCACATACAGATTGAGATGTCTGACCTAAATAACGTGCACCCCCAGCAGTGCCTGCCATAATTACTCAGCGACCAATAAGAGTCAGAGTAGGACGTCACGTGATTCCCAAGGCGTCAAAGAACATTCATTGGCTCTTAAGTGTTTGAGTGTTTAATAGCGACAGTTCTCCACGTGTGTGGGCTATGTGTTTGAGTTAAACTTCGTACAGTTTGCTTAAACAAACACACACCCATACCCGGCGAGTGCAGAAATACCGAAATATTCGATTGGGGGTTAATTTTACATTGGCACATTCGTGTTTAATCCCTAAACAGATATGTGCAAAATGAGAAAATTGTAGTGATGATAAGTTCGGACCATTTTACTGACTCGGATCTTTGAATCTCGTTCAGCAAAATGAAGGAAACTTTTTCGAGTCATCTCGTTTATTTCAGCGGAATATTTTTAAAATGTGTGTGTGTGTGTGTGTGTGTGTGTGTGTGTGTGTGTGTGTGTGTTTGTCCGTGTCCGGAAACGAGTCACTCTCTAAGACAACTCGTTGTTCCCGAGTCATGAACGAATCATTCATGAACTACACTTCACTTGTAAATTGACTGTTCTTTTGTGTTCACTGGAAATAAAATGTTAAAAACACACACACGTTAAATGCTCTATTAAACTAGTTCCCAACTCTGGTCCTGCTGTACCCGCTGTCCTGCACATTTTACAGCCCTTCCTTGTTCTAACACATCCATTTTAATTCAGGAAGGGCTGGCTTTGGAACCTGTTCTCTACTGCACACATTAATTATATTTACTTTCTTGCATTAAATAGAACTGATTATTAAACTAATAAAAACACATTTTTTGAAATGTGTTGTGTTATATGTATTGTAAGATCCTTTGTATAATAATTAGCCCCATATTCTTCTATTTTGTTTTGCATATGTGATTTTACCAAAAGATTTTATTTTTATTTTTATTTATTATGCACTTTTATTTTGAAACATCCGTTTTACCACGACCGGAAGTCAATCTCGGTATTTGAGCTCGTTTTACTGCTTCTACACCCTGAACAGTATGTTATTGCACTAAATAGCACGCCTACGTAGTGCGTATCCACATGTGTCATGTTGTTCAGTATGATATAGACTATGCTATGCTGGTTTGAATGCTGCTTTAAAAGTGAAACGCGTCAGATCGCAGTGGTTTCTGGGCGAATTTACTCCAGGCTGCGTCCCAAATCGCCTGCTTTCGTACTAAATAGTGTGCCAAATTAGCACTCCAACAAAGGCGGCGGTCCTTACATAATTAGTGTATAGAGTACGGTTTGGGACATAGTCGATATGCTGCTGTTTATTGATTTGATTATGTAACATAAACCATTCGCTTTGCTAAGTGATTATTATTATTATTATTATTGTTATTACTATTAAGATGTTAACAGTGCAAAGAGTTGTTTTAGCCTCTCGGCCAGGTAAGCGAATTCTCTATTTATATTTTGAGGTGCTTTAAGTATTTATACAAATATAATTATACCTTCAATATTTCATTTTGTTTGTGCAAAGGAAGAAACGGCCATCCGTCTCCTGATAACTTCCGGGTGGAGGAGACGAGTTTGTCCACTGAGCTGAAACAGGGAGAAGTCCTTGTCAGGACGTTGTATCTGTCTGTTGACCCCTACATGGTGCGGATGGACCTCTTTATTCAGTTTATTCATAATGACAATTAATCAAGTGTATGAATTATTTTGGTATAAATCAGGGGTATCCAAACTTGAAAAATATTTACATTTATTCATTTAGCAGGCGCTTTTATCCAAAGCGACTTACAAATGAGAAAATACAAGCAAAGTGATATATCAAGCAGAGAGCAATACAAGTAGTACTACAATGCAAGATCCATTAATTGAGATCTAGAGAAGCAAAGTCTGCAGAGTAAGTTGTTTTGTGTGTGTGTGTGTGGGGGGGGACGGATTCTGTGGTTGAGGTTGGAAGTTCATTCCACGACTGAGGAACTGAGGAACAGTTAGTTTGAATGTTCTTGAAAGGGAATTTGAGCCACGCTGAGTGGGCACTACTAAGCGTCGGTAGTTAATCGATTGCAGATTACGTGAGTGAACGTAAGCCTTCAGGAGAGAGTTGAGGTAGGAGGGTGCTGTTCCAGACAAGGTCTTTTAGGTGAGCATCATGGCACTGAATTTGATACGGGCGGCTACAGGAAGCCAGTGGAGGGAGATGAAGACGGGTGTGACATGGGTTCTCTTGGACTGGTAGAATATGAGGCGTGCTGCTGCATTCTGAATCATTTAAAGGGGTTTGATGGAGCTGGCCGAGAGGCCCGAGAGTAGTGAGTTGCAGCAGTCCAGTTTTGAGATCACAAGAGCCTGGACTAGTTGTGTAGCGTGTTTGGTGAGGTAGGGTCTGATTTTCTTGATGTTGTACAGGATGAACCTACAGGACCATGCAGTTGTTGAGATGTGGTCTGTAAATATATATATATATATATATGTGTGTGTGTGTGTGTATATATCTGTATATGTTCGGACATACTACGCTTTTGGCGTACTGCTTTTTTCCTACTGTATAGTAGGTAGTTGGGATATTAGGATGCAGCCATTTTCATGCTGGATCATGTTTGGGCCCCTTAGTTCCAGGGAAGGGAAATTGTAATTCTACAGCATACAAGGACCTTATAGACAATAGTGTGCTTCCACCTTTGTGACAACGGTTTGGGGAAGGCCTACATATGGATGTGATGCTCAGGTATCCACAAACTTTTGGCCATAATGCTTACAAAGTAGAGTCAAACCAATTATTTACATCTATCAAGAACACATACTAAAAGAGGCAGTGGTAATACGCACAAACTAAACCTACGGAATACCTCGCTTTTATTGTTGGTGGTTAAAACAAAGAGCAAAGAAGCACGGGATTGGGACAAACAGTTGTGCTTTGGGTATTTTGCTCATTGGTTTGCACAAGCTTTACACACTGGTAGTAAGGTTGCAGAACCCACTCTCTCAACACGTATAACCAGCAGCTTTGATGTGAGCTGGAAAGACATATCAAGTGCAGGATAGTCGCTAACATGTGATCAAAAAGTTTGTCACTCGACACTTTCTTGAAAGTAGATTGCTAAAGGGATCTAAAAAGTCAGCAAAATCTGTATAACAGAAATACTGTATATATGTATCAGATTTTATTTATGGATCACAATATTTAGTAAAAAAATAACAATAATAAAATGTCAGACTTGTATTTGTTTCTGTGAGTAACAATAGAGTTGATCAGTGATCTAAAAAGGATCGACAGTATCGCTAATATCTGAGTGTAATTTAAACATGGTTTATGATTATAATTAATGTGTGTCAGGGTAAATGAAAACATGCAAAAAATCTGCTCTAAGCAGGACCCCTTTACCGGGGTTTGTGTACTACAGTAACTGGAGCTGATTATTTTGTTCACATGTCCAGCGTTGTCGCATGAACGATGATACGGGTGCTGATTATCTGTTACCATGGAGGCTGGAGGAGTGTATCGATGGAGGTGGGGTCGGTGTGGTGGAGGCCAGCAGGAACGCACAACTGGCCATTGGTGACAGTGTCACCTCCTTCAACTGGCATTGGCAAACCCATGATGTGATTCATGGTGACTGTGTACAGAAGGTATTCCTGTCAGTATGTGCATTAAAAGACACGTGGATGTTTCATGTGAGATTGCATGACACCTTTGGATTATTATTATCTATTTTTTTCTGGTAGGTGGACCCCAGGATGGTTGATGGCCACTTGTCATATGTTCTGGGTGCAGTAGGTATGCCTGGACTCACTGCTCTGCTCGGTGTGAGAGAGAAAGGACATGTGACTTCTGGGGCTGGACAGACCATGGTGATCAGTGGAGCATCTGGTGCATGTGGGTCACTGGCTGGACAGGTAATTTTCAAGATCTTGCCTCATTTAATATATTAATCTGTTGACATTGGGGGTTCGATTCCCACCTCTACTCTGTGTGCCTGGAGTTTGCATGTTTCCTCCGGGTACTCCAGTTTCCTCCCACAGTCTAAAGACATGCATTGTAGGCTGATTGGCATTTCCAAATTGTCCATAGTGTGTGAATGGGTGCGTGATTGTGTGTGCGATTGTGCCCTGTGATAGGTTGTTAGGGTGTCCCCTGTCTCGTGCCCCGAGTCCCCTGGGTTAGACTCCATGCTTCCCACAACCCTGTGTAGGATAAGCAGTACAAAAATGGATGGATGGATTTATATGAATGTAGTTTTGTGCTGTAAGATTGGCAGATTGGACGGCTGTGAAAGAGTGGTCGGGATCTGTGGATCAGATGAGAAATGCCAGACCCTGGTGTCGCACCTCGGTTTCACAGCAGCCGTGAATTATAAGAAGGGGGACATCTCAAGAGCACTGAAGGACAGTTGCCCCAATGGAGTGGACATCTACTTTGACAATGTTGGAGGTCCTATTAGTGACACGGTCATATCACAGGTAAGCCTTTATATTCCTTATATTCCACAATCATGTACCTTGTTATAGGCTGTATTTCTAATAATCTGTGTTTATGTTAAGCACACGCTGCTGACACCACAGTTATTCATATCTCTACTATCTGATGCTATTGGAGCCATGTGTAACTGTGTAACTTCGGTATTAGATGAAAGATGATGCTTAGTCAGCAATATCGAAACACACCTTGCATGTTGAGTCCATGGGTAATTCATTTCGATTACAAGATGAAAACAAGATGTTTTAAATAATCAATGAGTTGGATTATTTTACAAATATGCTCAATATTTATTTCAAAATATTTCTCATCAGCACCAAAACCTCCAGAAAAAAGCATCAGACACCAAAACTATTGTAAAGTTGCTGTATTTTGTCCTTTATATATAAGGACAAAATATAGCAACTTTACAATTGGGTGTGTGTGTGTGTGTATACAGTATCTCACAAAAGTGAGTACACCCCTCACATTTTTGTAAATATTTGATTATATCTTTTCATGTGACAACACTGAAGAAATGACACTTTGCTACAATGTAAAGTAGTGAGTGTACAGCTTGTGTAACAGTGTAAATTTGCTGTCCCCTCAAAATAACTCACACAGCCATTAATGTCTAAACCGCTGGCAACAAAAGTGAGTACACACCTAAGTGAAAATGTCCAAATTGGGCCCAATTAGCCATTTTCCCTCCCCGGTGTCATGTGACTTGTTAGTGTTACAAGGTCTCAGGTGTGAATGGGGAGCAGGTGTGTTAAATTTGGTGTCATCGCTCTCACACTCCCTCATACTGGTCACTGGAAGTTCAACATGGCACCTCATGGCAAAGAACTCTCTGAGGATCTGAAAAAAAGAATTGTTGCTCTACATAAAGATGGCTTAGGCTAAAACAAGATTGCCAAGACTCTGACACTGAGCTGCAGCACGGTGGCCAAGACCATACAGCAGTTTAACAGGACAGGTTCCACTCAGAAACAGGCCTCGCCATGGTCGACCAAATAAGTTGAGTGCACGTGCTCAGCATCATATCCAGAGGTTGTGTTTGGGAAATTGACGTATGAGTGCTGCCAGCATTGCTGCAGAGGTTGAAGGGGTGGGGGGGTCAGCCTGTCAGTGCTCAGACCATACGCCGCACACTGCATCAAATTGGTCTGCATGGCTGTCGTCCCAGAAGGAAGCCTCTTCTAAAGATGATGCACAAGAAAGCCCGCAAACAGTTTGCTGAAGACAAGCAGACTAAGGACATGGATTACTGGAACCATGTCCTGTGGTCTGATGAGACCAAGATAAACTTATTTGGTTCAGATGGTGTCAAGCGTGTGTGGCGGCAACAAGGTGAGGAGTACAAAGACAAGTGTGTCTTGCCTACAGTCGAGCATGGTGGTGGGAGTGTCATGGTCTGGGGCTGCATGAGTGCTGCCGGCACTGGGGAGCTACAGGTCATTGAGGGAACCATGAATGCCAACATGTACTGTGACATACTGAAGCAGAGCATGATTCCCTCCCTTCAGAGACTGGGCTGCAGGGCAGTATTCCAGCATGATAACGACCCCAAACAAACCTCCAAGACTAACACTGCCTTGCTAAAGAAGCTGAGGGTGAGGGTGATGGACTGGCCAAGCATGTCTCCAGACCTAAACCCTATTGAGCATCAGTGGGGCATCGTCAAACGGAAGGTGGAGGAGCACAAGATCTCTAACATCCACCAGCTCCATGATGTCATCATGGAGGAGTGGAAGAGGACTCCAGTGGCAACCTGTGAAGCTCTGGTGAACTCCATGCCCAAGAGAGGTAAGGTAGTGCTGGAAAATAATGGTGGTCACACAAAATATTGACACTTTGGGCCCAATTTGGACATTTTCACATAGGAGTGTACTCACTTTTGTGAGATACTGTGTGTGTGTGTGTGTGTATGTATGTATGTATATATATATATATATATATATATATATATATATATATAAAATATATATATATATATATATATATATATATATATATATATATATATAATATATATATATATATATATATATATATATATATATATATATATATATATAATATATATAATAATTTTTATATATAATAGATTTTCTTTTTCAACTTTGTCATTGTGACCGACGGACCAGTCATCGCAGCCACTGGGAGATGTTTTTACCTGCCTTTCAAATTCTAATAAATTCAATTCAAACCAGTTCAGTAAAAAAAAAAGAGGCCGATATCCGAAACACTCGGATGCTAAATTTGCTTGCCGTGTTTAAGCGAGGCAAATCATGTTCAATCATTTATTTAAGACCATGTTCTGTGATTTTCAGCCCACTGAGTTGTCATTTAAACTACAGACATTTGACCATAGTAGCATCAATTGTGTTCTCATAGGGAACTCAGTAATTAAGAGGAGTGTCCACATACATTTGGCCATATAGTGTACCCTCACTGCACGTCTGTTGTTGTCTGAATTCAGATTATTCCTACGATTTATATGACGTGCTTAATCCACCATTAGTTACTAAAAATAAATACTACAACTTCTTGTTAGTTTAACCTACAGGATGTGTAGCTTATAATCTTATAATATATGTACTAAATGTATGTCCATTTTCTCACACCAGTACTAGTTTTTGTGATGAGGAGGTTGTACTTATCTCCAATGTGTATTGTAGATGAACAGCGGCAGTCATGTGATCCTGTGTGGGCAGATCTCTCAGTACAATAAAGACGTACCCTACCCATCTCCGCTGAGCGAGAAGACTCTAGAAGCTCTACGCTGCAAAAATATCACCAGGTACAAACACAGCTAACGGTTTCTCACTGAATTGCCACGAACTAGTATTAAAGCTTTTGATGTTTTCAAATATTGGCCCAAAGATGATCTTTCAATCTCACCTGAGCAAGCACAACATTTTTTTAAATATCAAAAGCTTAAATCAAATACTAGTATTAGTCCAAATGAGTTTTGCTGCCTTTTTTATGCTCGTGTTTTTTTGTTTTGTTTTTTTTTTATAATTGTTTGCTTGGTTTACATTTAGGGACAGATTTATGGTTCTGAACTACATGGATAAACATAAAGAAGGGCTGGAACTGCTGAGTCAGTGGGTGAAGACTGGCCAAATTAAAGTAAGAAGGCTGACTTTGTAAAGCAAAATTTACTGCTAGGAAATATTAACATGTGCATGTGCTGCAGCAACGATTCTAATTTTTTTTTTTGCTTCAGGTGTTAGAAACTGTAGCAAATGGAATAGAAAACATGGGTGGTAAGATCCAAATCAGATCTGATTATCATATAGCATTACTTTGGGAATATTACATTCTTATTCAACTGTGTGCAACTTTTATTGCAGTGGCCTTTTGCTCAATGATGACCGGAGGCAACTTTGGGAAGCAAGTTGTTAAAATATCAGATTGAGCTACACCTCACCAGCAGAGGGTGCTGTTTGTTTCCTACAAGCTGCCCTGTGTGTTTTATTTACTTTCAGTTGTAATTGCTACAATATTGTATACAGGAAATGTCAAATTATATTGCTGTATGCTATGTTAGGATAGCACAATCTGCACTGCTATAACTGTGATATGTGCCTAAACAACACTAAGTATATTGAGAATTTTCTCACCCGTTGCAGTGCCTTTTTTGTTTGTTTTCAATTAGAGAGAGAGAGGGGAAAAAAAAGCATAGCGGTGGATGCTGTCTTGAATGTGGTTCGCATGAAGCTTATGTCTACTTAAAGGGAAACTGAGCCGTTTTGCCTAGAAAATATGTCACAAATTGTTTGTTTGTTTTTTTTTTTTTTAAACCTGCTGGCTATTAATCATCCTGAGAAACATTGCTGTTTTTCCTGGCTCATAGTAAAAGGCTGTTTATTCCCGAAATGTAGCTGTTACTTTAACGGATCAACTGTGGACACCTTTTGAAAGTGTGCCTTCGATGAAAAACCACGCATGCAGCCTTAATGCCATAAGCATATTAAATCAAGTATATGAAGTAAAAGTGGAACGTATTTAAAAAGAAAAAAAAAACGTGTGTTTTCTTTTTTTGTTTGTTTATTTTGTCAGAAAGGCAAGTTTTCTTAAAATTTTAAATGATCTTTAGGTCATCACTTATACTCTGATTGAGCAGGGAGCACCAGGACTCACTCACGTAACAGTGTGTAATTAAGTTTGCACTGATTGAGCAGCAAGGAACATACATACGTACTACATACAAGGAAATAGGCATAAACAACAACACGGTACAAAAAATTTAATAAAATAAAACAATAAAATCATTATGCATAAAATAAAAGTATATTATTAAAAAAAAAAGTTCAAGTAATATCTCACTTCACCACAATTGCAAATGAACAAAGATTGAGTTACATATTGATCTGAATGAACCCAAAAACCAAAAAAGAAACCATTTGAAACCCTTCACATTGTTGAGAGATCTTCTAGAACAGCCAAGTGTTGAAGTCTTTACATTCTCAAGAGACCTGAATTGACCTACGTGTAATCAAACACAAATCACCAAAAAAAATAAATAAATGTAATAAAATCTACCACAGCATTTACAGGAAATACACTGAAACGTGTGTGGATTACACAGTAAAACATCTCCAACATGAACACTAATATTCTCTCTGCCTTTCCTCCTATCTGTACAACATGATTGTTATGCATCAATTGTCTTGCTTGGATTGTTTCCCTAGTCTGCAATCTGTGTTTATCACATCCAGCTGGAGTACAGCATGAGAAGCTTAAGAAAAAAAATCTATTGTCATTCCCTGCAACTTGATCCCATAAAGCTATCCTACATACATACAGTTTATCCTCACACGTATTTACTAAAACAGTGGTTTCCATAGAGTGAGATCAGAGGTCACTTGCCAATGTAATACGATAAATAAAGCATATAGTCTTGTACTATGTCTAGGATACAGCTCAGGCACTCATATACTGTACAGTCTCCACAGAAGCCAGTCCTCTGCTAATCTAATATAAAAGAAATCTCATGAGGTTACTCTTCTATACTCTTCCTTAACTTGTTTGTGCCTCGCAATGAAAAATCAGCATGTTCTGATGAGCCTGTGCAACTGGTGATGAAATTTGATCGAAGCAGAAACGAGAAGCGCGTGTCACACTCACAACGTTGGACATTAGGTTTCTGTATTCATAGATACAACATAGGGGTGTAACTTAATCCACTATACACATCTGGTTAGTGCTCAGACCCTTCCTATGTGTTTTCGGATTGAAAGTGGGCGTGGTTTAAATCACAAGTCACCCCCCCTTCATTTTTTTTTTTTTTTTTAAATCTAGGGAAAATCGTCCGTCACTGTTTATACTCCCGTTCACACGGTTATTATTTTTGTTTGTTCCTGCCCGCAACATTTTCTAATGAATTTAGTTGGTCTATTTTGCAAAATATGTCTGAAAAAACTAGAAGCCTAATTTAATTTAATCCACAAACGGTTGCTAAGAATGAATGCATGATCACCAGCATGAAAGTGAAAACCTCTCACTGGTATGACTTTTTCTTGGAATGCCAGTCCTGATGCACACCTCTAGTCTCAACTTGATGTCATGTGGACCTTTCCGGCAAACTTGCTTTACATATTAATAATAATAATAATAATAATAATAATAATAATAATAATAATAATAATTCTCCAATTCATGTTTAGAACATAATCTGTTCATTCTGAATAATCTATTTGTGTTTGGTACATAATCTCTAGGTACCATAATCATAATACAAATACTCTATTTGTATTTGGAAGGCATGTGAATAAACAGAAAAGATTTAACAACTTCAATGCTGACATCCATATGTCCAAGTAGCAAAACCGCAACAGTCAGGAATTTATTTATTTATTTTAAAACCAAACTATTGCTCTCTTAATGAAACTAATTATGTTGCGAGTGGTTGTCAATAACCACGAGGTCAGAGGGTCTCAGTGCTCATCCACAAATCTGGATTTTATCTAAATGAGAACATTTTTTGAGTCTGGCAGTCGAGCATGGCTAAGGCAATTTACAACTTTCAGTGATGAATTGGTGGAATACTTGTGTAACCTACTGAAAAAAAAAAAAAAGCAGAGTCCCACAAAAAGATCAGTGCTAAAGTAAATGGCCCAACATGCCCTTGCGTAAGTAGTACACCTTCTCCTATTACGATATAAACAAATTAGTAGTGATTGTATAGAAAGATAGAGAGGTTAGAATTTGGCACATAAATGTGTAGAACACTCGAATGATTCAAACTGTATCTGGGGGGAAAAAAAAAAAAAAAAAAAAAAACTGGTCAGTTTTGCTGTCATAGCTGTGAGTTGCTCTTGTAAGTGAGATTTGGAGCTGGTCCCCTCCAGACCTTGTAGATGAGCAGCAGAGCCATCAGCAGAGCCCAGGTACGCACCGGAGACAGGAAGAAAGCCAGCAGGCCGTAGGTCTCCAGCAGGAAGTAGCAGGAGTATGCCTGCCAGATGAAGAGTAGCAGCATGACCACGTGTACAGCCAGAGACCTCCAGCGGGATCCCGGTCTGCGGAAGTGAGAGCGGAAGGAGCAGCCGCTGCAGCGCTGGTGCAGACTCCAGCAGAGGTAGCATGTCAGAGGCATGTTGAAGAAGATCAACTGTGCATAAAGAGAAACAAAAATAAAAATATGAGAGATTGTGTTTTCAGCTGTAGAATGGGTCTCTTAATCCATGGGGTCTGAATCAGGTCCCTGGAGTACACAGTAATAGGGTGCGTCTCAGTCACCTGCCTAGCTCCCTAGCTTGTGACTCAATACATCATGTACAATACATCACTACACATTTGGACACTGATGACTCGATTCCTGGCGACATGACTACGTACTCTCGTTTTAAAATGTCACCACTGGCATTTATCAACAACAGGAACAGGAAAGACAGATATCCTTCACATTATATGTCTCAAATTTGTTAGCTTATTTATTGTAGGCTTGCTAGTGGAGTTAAAAAAATAAATAAATCATTAAACACTTAAAAAGTCGTTAGACGCAAACAAACCGTATACAGAACGTCAAATAAAGTAAAAAATCATAATTATCTGAGAGCTACAACAACGGTAACAAGCCACTTACATTTGTAGACGTGTTCGTCTGCAATTTTTTTTCGTGCTGTGAGACTTCAGAAACATGACGTTGATTCTAGTAAGGGAACATCGTGAGCATCGATACGGCCTGGTTTTGTGGTGCATTGTGGGATATTTTTTTTTAGGGAGCGAAGGATTTTGCGATCGAAAAACTCTTAAAATGGCAGACTTCCTGTTCAGTGTCCTGACTACTGAACTAAGGAGCTGGTTGAGATGCACCCTTAGTGTTTTTCCTGTTCTAACGCACCCACTTCAATTCATAAGTGGCTGTTAATGGCTGATTAGTTGAATCAGGTGTGTTGAAGCAGGGGAAGCACTAAAATGTGCAGGACAATGGGTACTCTGAGACCAGGTTTGGGAACCTGTGCGTGATCAGTTTAACAGATTTAAACAGAAACTACTGACTTTTAAAATGTAGCACCCTAAAGATCAAATCCAGCCTAACCTCAAATAAGATGGTAGGAAGACACTACACACTTTATATTGCAACAAAAGAACAAGGCTAGCTATAGGAACCTGAGGGGAAAGTCTGCTATAACAACATTGAGCAGTACTGTATAGTCAGTGAATAGAAGCATGGAAGTTAGCTAAAGCTAGCGGGTTCAAAAATCAAAAACACACAACACAGCATGTAGCTTTGCCACCTCACACCTCCAGGGTCCTAGGTTTGATTTTGAGCTCTGACTGTGTGGAGTTTCTGGGTGTGTCTTGTGTCTCGTTTCCTCCGGGTTCCTCCTACCTCCCAACATGCATGTAGGTGGACTGGTAATTCTAGGTGTGAATGAGTGTGTGTCCATGGTGCCTTGCAATGGGCTGGTATCCCAGCTAATGTTTCTGGGATCCACCACGACCCTGACCAGGATTAAAGTGAATAAAAATGCAGCTCTTGCCTTCCACTAAACCACGCCCCAAATAGACTTGCACACACACACAAACACCGCCTAGGCCAGAAGACTCGAGGAGTGCTGCACGAAGCTTGTTTTGCTGGCTACCCAGGTAAGTTTGCGTTTAGTTTTTCGGTCTCAACGAGGTGAATTGGTTTTTAGCAATTTTCATCATGGTAACTTTCGCTACCTGCTCCGGAGCGGGTTTTATTCTGGGTAAAAAAAAAATTGCAAACTCAAACTGGACCAATCAGCTGTGAGTGAACCCTTTAGTGTTTGTAGCGATGGCTTCACTGTTTGTGGAGAATCCTGTGGAGGCCGGAGTGCAAATAAAATGTAGGGCACTTCGAAGGAAAAGAATTTTTAGGCACAGACACGACGTCCTGGCTTTTCCTGATGACCATCTGTACGAAAGATCTCAATTTTCAGCAGACGGTATAGTTTAGAATGCCGGCTTCTTGAACCGCACATTAAAAATCTGACACAGCAGAGCAACGTTCTTTACTGTACTGCAAAATGCATGTATTGCTTTGCGGTTCTTTGCAGATTTGCATGTGGTGGCATCATTCCCATACTCATATTTTCACAAATTGATATTTATTTGAATAATATTTCATTCAAACAATTGACATTTATATTAAATGAAATTACAACGGGATTATACATTTCCAGGCTTATGCATTTACACAATCAGCGGTGTTTGCCAGCCACAGCGTTGTTACTTTTTGCGGTTAGTTTAGGTTAAAATTCCTAATTTTTCCGCATAATAATTTCTTGCTCTTTTCTGAAAGGTATGCACACCTGCTTTTTTCCATGTTGAACGCTATTGGCTGTTTGCTGTTAACATCTGGCATTTAATGCGCACGCCAAGTAAACATGTACGTTTACATGGACAGCAATATTCAGATATTAACCCGATTAAGACAATACTCTGATTAGTAAACTACCATGTAAACAGCGATTTTTGATTACCTTAATCCAGCTAAAGTCATACTCGAAGTAAACACAAATCGAATTAAGACGTGGAGTATTCCTGTTTTAGTCGCATTATAGACACCTTTCGCCGCATTTTGCCGCAGAACACGTACAAAAAAAAAAAATTCTCTTTATATTAGGCGTCATCAAATTCCATTAAAACGACTCTCTCCTACCAGTCCTTACTTCGTACTCTCATCCAGTACGTCAGAGTTTGTTGCGGTGGCATGAATAAAATGTTGCCGAATGAAAGTACAGAGGAGGCCTGTTGCTGGAGAGTTTGTATCCACCATTGTCTATTTGCATGTATAGCATGACAAATAATTAACTGCACTTGAAGCTTTCATAAAATTTAAAATGAAACACCCAAAACTGTACACGGTACCATAACGAAGACGAACTGTATGTTGATGCATGAAATTCTGTAGGGTACGTCGGACGGCATGGCGTAGGGACGTAATGACGTGTGCCGTCAATTGATCCATGTTCTATAACATGTAAAACAGGAACATGAAAGGAATATTCTAAAAGCGACTCATGTAAACACCTTAATCAGAATATTGTCTTATTCAGAATAAGGTCAATAATTAGATTACTGCTGTCCATGTAAACGTAGTCAGTTGATTCAGGGTTAAAACCTGGGCCAACAACCAGCGTTGATAACCAGGGACATGAAACCTTTTAACCTTAATTAACCCGGGTTGAATTTGTTTGGTTTTGTCAACTCTGAGGTTGTTCAACTTGCTTCATGCAACAGGCCTCTGAGTGCTAATGCAAGAGGGGGAGCTTTCTGAATTCACTGGCAACATGACTGACCGACTCTTGAATGTTGTTGGTCCATATAATTGGTTTAATTATTTTTTTTCCCCTAATTTACAAATCCTGGGGCCACACAGAGACCAGAGAGGTTTTTTCTTTCTTCTCCAAGCAGATATTTTATTAACACCTGCGGGAAATGTGAGAACTTTACCAAATATTACAAAAATGTTTTGTGTGTATGTCATGTCATGTCATGTCATATTATATTATATTAGTAAATCACTGCTCCCCAACCCTCTTACTTGGGTGTCTGTTCACAAGTCAAAACTCTTACCTGCATCACACCCACAACGTAGGTCAGACTGCCCTCAAGAAAATGCCCATCCACAAACACACCGAAAGCAAAGCAAGCTCCATTGTGTCCATCAATCACCTCCCCAATGAACCACGGACCTGTGAAAGACCAGGTTAAATCCAGAAACTAACATCAGACAAAATAAGTATATGACATCCTGTAGATGTGTTGTGCCTCTAGAAAAAAGTCCTGGTTAATGTGTTCTTACTATATAGCATCTTTCTGAACCACGTCATTTAGAGATAACCTCAGTGATGTGAACATGTGCAGTACTTTTTCTGTGGTAAATCTACAATAATTTATCTGGTAAATAGATATGCGGTAGTGCTTCCAAGCTTGCGTTTCTTAAAAACTCGGAATTAAATCCAGAATTCTTGAATCTGATTGGTCAGAAGATGTTGGTTTATTTTCATAACGACTGCAGCTCTGACAATAGTGCTGGCCAATTCAAAGCACGGGTTTATATTAAAAATGCTTGTTCTAGTACTTTATCGTTGCTATAGTAACAGCTAACTCACACGGACTCGTATGGTGGATGCTCCACATGAAGACATTTTAACAGATTAAAAACCACACGCTGTTATTTAAAGAAAAACTGCTAAGGATTTTAAATCATGAGGCTTCTGTAAGGAGATGCTTATTTAACATTTATGGAATAAGTCCTGGGTGTCTCGGGGGTTGTGTAACCGTTTTGTAACACTCGGTATGTTTTCAGACATGGACGAGTCTTCAGGTCAGAGAATGTTGTACTTTCGGATTGCTCTGTAACATGACAAGCTGTGATTTTTCTCTTATTAAACGTCAACAGAGAGAAAACAAGAGGGGCCGGTTAGGGACGGACAGTTTAGAGCTGCTATAACGGAAGTGAAAACTGGAACCAACTTGCTTCATTAATTGAGGGGCAGGTGGGGACCGAACTTAAGAAAAGGAAGATTTTTGGGAGCATCACAATTTTTCAGAGATGAGCTAACCTGTAACTCTGCCCGCTAGAATCTAACACCCTCCCTTCACACACACTGCTGGTGTGCGTGTCTGCATGTGTGCCTCTGTGGCTCAGATCAAGCCTCATTTCTGAATTTCTGCTGTAGAGACAGAATCTGTTGACATGGTTTATTAGCTCCGAGGTATGCAAGAAACTCCTCTAACAATATTTCACGCCCCGCTTTTTGATTAATACATAAACAACTCTGACAAACAAATGAGTATAAATGTAATATGAAAAATGGGATGATCTTACCTAATGCTGTACACAGATTAAACAGCAGCAAGGTGTAGTAGAAAGCATTGATCTTGCTGACAAGGTGTAGGGGCATAAATGCTTGAGCGTGCCACCCTGAAAAGACACAGTGTATGTGGCATAGTATACACTGTAGATTTTACTATAGATTGGTTAAATTTTTTTGTGTGTCATATTTACCACTGAGCCGCACCTCGGGCAGCGGGCAAGTGCAAGAATCTGAAAGCAACAAGGACGCCCACATTCAGCAACACGACAGCTACAAAAGCGATCCGTGCCTAAAAAAAAACACGCACGCACACACACACACACACACACACACACACACACACACACACACACACACAGTCTCTTACATAAACCAGCGTTGTGTGCCTTTGTACTGGATCTAGAATTCACTACACCTTTGATATTATTCATGGATGCTCCTCTTTATCAGGTCCTCACTCTGAATTTAAACAGTTATATAGCTCCTGTATGTTGGGTCATAGTCTTGATTTCTCACAGATGATGGACATGACCAGTGTCCAGATTCCTTGGGACTGGGGTGTCTTCAACAAGCACTTATGTAAGAAGCATGACTCAGAGGCTATGGATGATCAGCATCCTATTCAGCAACTTCTCCAATGCTGCAAGAGTGCAGTCTGGAGTGTAGCTGGCAACTGATTGGACTGCAGGGCCTGCTAGGAAATGGAAAGCTTGCTCTTCTCTATCAGAAGAAAGAATATCCTTGGAAAGGAGATAAATGCCCTTACTGCATTGGAACACAGAGTAGAAGAACTGCCAGCGGGCACTGACCAATTCCAAGAGCCATTAGTGACGATGCAACAGCGTGATTAAGTGCGGAGCTCTGTGAAGGTGCCCGGATGTACTTTCGGTGGTACTTTCGGAGTCCTCACTAACTATACAAGCGCATGGAGCACAGAACCAAATATATAAAAAGCTGACGTACATGCAAACGCATCATGCTTTGCAAACCAGTGCAAGTCTAACATCATGGTGCATTTGGCCCTCAGGGAGATAATGCCCACAACAGGAGATTCAATGAGCATAGAGATCTTACAGGCAGTATTCCTATGAGAGCACTATGAGAGTTATAGCAATGGGGCATGGGAAATCATCAATAAACTGATACAAATGAGAAGGCAAATATGAACATTTGGGACATAAGCAAAAACCAACTGGAGCTACAGATTAATAGTAAGAAGAAGAATTTATATAACAACTTGTATCTTGCTTTTATTATTATTATTATTATTATTATTATTATTATTATTATTATTATTATTAACAACAACAACAACAACAACAATAATAATAATAATAATAAACAAAAACAACATTATTATTATCATTGTTGTTATTATTATTAATCCATTTTCTGTACCACTTATCCTACACGGGGAGTCTGGAGCCTGTACCAGGGGACTCCGGGCATGAGGAGATGGACACGCTGGATGGGGTGCCAACCCAAGGCAGGGCACAATCACACATACATTCACATGCTACAGACAATTTGTGAATTCCAATCAGCCGACAACGCACGTCTTTGGACTGGGGCAGGAATCAAACCCCCAACCCTGGAGGTGTGAGGCAAGCGTACTAACCATTAAGCCACCGTGCCCCCCCTCCCTATTATTATTATTATTATTATTATTATTATTATTATTATTATTATTATTATTATTATTACTACTACTACTACTATTATGAAATATCCAGATCATAAACCAGATTTCCATAATGGAGCCAGATGCTCTTCTGAGGCGACCCATAACGGGAGCAGACAAAAGAAGGTGGTTCCCTGGTGGTCTAGTGGCTAAGGATCCCACATTCTTCCCGCTGCAGCCCAGGTTTTATTCCCAGGCAGGGAATCAACCCAGCCACTGGGGGCTGCAAAAGCCAGTGCGCTCTTGGTCACAGTACTAGCCCCTTTAAAAAAATGTAAAAACTGTGCCAAATCAAATATATATATGGATCAACGATCCTCTGTGGCGACCTCTAATGGGAGCAGCCGAAAGAACAACTATTTTTTATTATTATTACCAGGATGTAGTGATCAGTGAGGAGGATGAAAGACTGGAAGAAGCCAAAGCTGGGTGTAAGGTCCTCCTGCATGGTAAAAAGTTGCTCTCGTACCTTGGTCCGACCTGCCAAATTCTTACACACAAGCACACAAAGAGAAAGAAAATATTTCATAATGCACAGAGACAAAAGAAATGTGACTGGGGTGCTGCCAATGTGTATTTAAATCCCCCACAATCCACTAGTATTTTGGACAACCCTTTGAAAAAAAGCACACGCACACACACAGAGCCAGATGCTCCACACACCGCTAATACAGCACAAAATAATGCAGAATATTGTACAGCAATTTATCTAGTAGTCCTCCTGCTGTTTGTTTCTGCAGTCTTGTGTTAATACTATAAGATGCGTTTATAAATTATCTACATGGCCAATCTTTACGTAGATTGACCATTAAACAGAGTATTACATGGTGTATTTTATCAAGGTGTCTTGACATCCTTAAGGTTTTACATTATTAGATTTTATTTATTTATTTATTTATTTATTTATTTGTTTATTTAAATGGTATTTTTAATTCACTGTTCACTCTAGCAACAAGACCTCTGAACTGCATAACTTTAATACAGTAATATGACAAATTGACACAGAAGGATCTAAATAAACTCTTGATCGAATATAGTTAACCCAAAGCTGCACAACCTTAAACTGAGCAGCCTTCACTTACCTCTGCTTTGACTGTGATGGTATGTAATCCAGTGGAATAGACTTTTGGATCCCAACCCAGCACATACAGAGGTCCCCCTACACACTCTGCTTTCCCCAGGACCTCTCCATCCACACTCACATACACTGCTGTAACTGGAGCTGATGAAAACACCAGGATCCTGCAGAGCAAAGATGACAGTCAGCACTAATGACTGTCAAACCATCAAACTATCAAGGAACTGTAACAGGTAAGCTAGACTGCAGGCACTGTAAAGTAAAGTATAGTGTGTAAAATAACAGTGTATATAGTGAGGGCTGATGATGGGCAGCAATGATGCTTTAGGACTTGAGAAGACACACACAGAGGGGACACCTGATGTGTGTGGAGCTGTAGATGCGACCCAGAGGCTCTACTCCTGGATGCAGGTACTGAGCATCTTTGGGGTTGGTGATGACCACCGCTGGCCAGTCCTCAAACGTCAGGTCCGAGAAACTCAAGAGGTCATGGTCAAAGGCCAGGATCCTGTATCTGATGACAGGAACATGACAAAAGTCTAACTTTATATAAACTGACTGTCTGCAAACATACCAGTGAATCATCATTTTCTTGTAGTGCTGAGGTTAATGTGATTCATGTTCTATAACAGCATATAGTTTCAGTGGTAATTTAAAATGAGGTTTATATTAACGTGCTTGTTCTTATCTAGTTATCACTTTTGTAGCAACGGCTCATTCACAGAGACGCTCCACATAATGCAAAGTCAAATTATGTCTCGTTATTTAACAAAGAAAGACGCATAATTGTGTATATTTCAAATCTTTCTGTTAGTAGATGTTTATTGAACATTTATAGAAGGAGTGTCAGCGCGTCGTTATAGTTAAGAAGTTTTCTGCCACAGGAAAGTATTCAGAATAAAGGACTTTTCGCTTTCCAGTTTCTCTGTACTATTACGAGCTGCTTTTCTTTTCTCTCCCACCACTTTTTAAAAAATTATTAACTCCAAGAGGTTGGCGAGAAAATCAACAGCTGCTTTAAGGCAAGTGATAAACGGAATTAACTTGCCTTGTGGACATTCCACAACATCAAAGGTTAAAAGGCTTGTAGAGACATGCTGTTATAGGAGAATAATCCACTTCGCTTCATGTTGGGCTACATCACACCACCCTACCCCTTTTGTATTTTATTCCTTACTTATTCTATATTAGGAAAAAAATAAGACAAATCTAAAATGGACAGTGTGTGTGTGTGTGTGTGTGTGTGTTCATGTTCACTCAACCCTGCTGGTCTTACCTGCGGTTGTCCATCCAGTCTCCCAGCTCTAGCTCCAGTGTTCCAGTTGAGTGTCTGCTGTGGAGGACAGGCATCAGACCCCCCAGCGTGTGCAGGTGCCCACACAGGTATGCCACCGCCTTGCTGCACACATGCAATATCACAAGCACTAACTGATTAACATCATTGGATTCAGCTTCGCATAAACCAATGACAGCAGACATGATGTTAACCGTTTACACATTATACTTCCTTCAGTAGAAGTACATTTAATAAAAAACAAGATCACTCATACACAAACTTATCAGTCCCCTCCCTAACCTCATCAGCGCTCTGACCCCTGGCGAAGGGGAGATGACCGTGGAGGTGGTGTAGTGTCCAAACCAGATGGTCTGATTGCTGCTCTGACTCTCCTGCCTGAAGGTGGCCAGCATGTCAGTTTGACTCTGCGAACCAGAAGATCATCCAAAAATCAGACGGACAAATGTAACTGTGAAGCTGGCGCGCACATGTATTGCAAATCATCCACAAACCTACCTGATTAAGTATGCCAAAGAAGTTATAGGGACGCTTAGGCCCAGGAGTGAGGGTGGCATCAGCACAGATAAATGAATAGTTCCCAAAGGGAGTGCTGTGTACATAGTGGAAGGAGCCAAGCTTCTGGTTGGCAGAATACTTCCTGAGCACCAAAAGCACAAGTCATAGAATTATTTACTAGCTGATGAACTGCTTAGCAAATTAGGTGCATCGATGTAATCTTATACCACAGCAAGCATTGTTGAATTCTTGAATCTGATTGGCCAGAGAGTGTTAATTTTGTGTAACAGCATGGCTAGGACAATAGCCTGGGCTGTAATTCAAATCACTAAGCTTTTTCTAATATGTGGTGGTTTCTATCATAACGGCTAATACTCAAGGACTTGAGTAGGACAGATACTTCAACAACTCTAAACTTATTTTATTTTTTTTAAAATTATGATTAACTGTAATTGTTTAAATAACAATAAATACCAAAGAAAAATGCATCATTATTATTATGGTATTATTATAATCTGTGAGCAGATGTTTAGCTTTTCTGGAAGGAGGCTCCAGTGTCAGTGCTTTGTAACAGTAATAGGCAAGTTTCTACTTGGGAAAGTCTTTAGGACAGAGAGAAAAAGGAAAGGGGGGACCCCAAAAAAACAAAACAAAGAGGAAGTGTTGAGGAGGGGACTGTTTATAGCTTCTACAACATAATTAATGATAGGAACTAACCTGTTTTGCAGATGGTCCACAACATTAAATAAATGGATAAAAAGCATTTATTTTAATAAATAAAAATGGTAAAAGTTGCTGTGATATAAGAGGAACATGCTGTTAGAGGAAAACAACCAACTAGGTGCTGCTAACAGGAACTCCGTGTAAATTATTTGGCTGAAAGTTTGTGGGCACCTGATCACCACACCCATATGTGCTTTTTGAAGATCCCGTTCCAGATTTAGTCCCTTGTTGACCGTTATAATAACCTCCACTCTTCTGGGAAGGCTTTCCACTAAAGTTTCGAGCATGGATGTGTGGATTTGCCCATTCCATCACAAGCGCATCAGTGAGGTCAGGCTCTGATGTTGGATGACGAGACTTGGGGCATAATCGGTGTTCCAATTCATCCCAAAGGTGTTCAGTGGGGTTGAGGTCAGGGATGTGTGCTGGTCACTCGGGTTCTTCCTGGATTTGTGTTACAGGGGCATTGACATGCTGGAACATGTTTGGGAGGCAGTTGTGTGCTTCAAACGTTGTGGCAACAGTTTCAGGAAGACCCACATATGGGTGTAAAAGTCAGGTGTCCACCAACTTATCGTCATATCATGTATCACACCACCTGGTTGTTCATTATTTTCCCTCTAACACACCCTGCTGTGTTTTATTCCTTACTCAATCAACTATTGGTGTGTCTGTATTTATGACGTTCACCTGGCCTTTAACTGGAATTCAGCCATTTAGAATTCCAACTAAATAAGCCTCTAAATATGACACATAACTGTAAATAAACAAAGTGAACCTTTCTAATGACGTTATAAATGTAAACCAAGCCAATGAATTTCCCAGCTACACAATAGCTTTGATTATAAGAATTTTTGCACAGACCTGTAATAATTGTTTACGCTATCCAGAGATATAATATTGAAGGCATCTGAGGAGAAAAGAAGACACAGGTTTAGAGTATATTTTCATGAAGCAGAGGAAGAAGATGGAAGACCACTGGACTAATGAGAGCTCTTGTCGGGAAGCTTGTAATGCAATACCAATTACAAGGTCTGAGGGGAGATGGTAGATATGGATACCAAAAAAAAAAAAAAAGTAAATTTTTAAAAAAAACCCACAGGCAAGCCGTAGTATTAGAGCAGTAGGTCCCTAAATGCGCAGTCTTTATCAACTGTTAACATGGTCAAGAGAACAAAGCAAATTATTAATTTAATACCAAATATATTTGGATTAGTAATTCTGCTTCAGAGAGACTGAACATCTTGTAAATGTATTCCCTTGCCATAATCATAAAATAAGAATAACTCAGGTTTTTAAAGCATTTAATAATTAGTGATGGTAAAATGTGATCGTTTCCCTTGGGTCCTAAATTGTTTTGATGCTGGTGGTGGAGATTGAAAGTTACTAGACCTAAATGATCAGCAAAAGATTAAGATGCAACACTAGTCTTCCATTATTAGAATTTTTTTCATGATGTACGTAATCACTGTCTAGCCCACACAACAATCACTACTCACCAGAGTTTTGATTTTGATCATGTTTATAAATATAGTATAACCACACTAACAAAATAATCATATTCTTCAATTCATGCTCATAACTTGTGCTAAAAATCATAACTTGTGCGGTATATTATATACATATAACCAATTCAATACAGAGTAACAATTTTTATTCAAGTCATATACAATATTTATGAACAAATCATACTCTTATTAACCTGGGGATGTAAGCAGGAGTGATTAAATATGATATTTAAAGCTTGCCCTAATTGCAGTACAACGTAGGTTCTATGTTTTTATCTCCCATACGAACAAACAGTCCCTTCCAAAAGTACTGGAACAATAAGGCCAAATTCTATGGTTTTTGCTATACGTTTGGGTTAGAATAGATGAATATGACATGAAAGATATAAATATCAGGAAACTCTGATCAGGAAAATCAGAAAATTCTGATCTTTCATCTCATATTCATCTTTTGACCTCAAACCCAAATTGTATAGCGAAAACAGTAGAATTGGCCTTGCTGTTCCAGTACTTTCAGAGGGGACTGTATGTCTAAAAAAAATAAAATAAAATAAAAAAAAGAAAAGAAAAAAAAAGTACAAGTTCATTCCTGTAGCATTTCAACTCGCTCCCTAATTAATAATCACTTCATTAGGACACAGTGAGATTGGTGTAAATGTAAAATAATAATAATAATAATAATAATAATAATAATAATAATAATAATAATAATAATAATAATAATAATTTAAAGGTAGAAAAATAAATACTCACCATGGTTTCCACGAATGTCTATCCATTTTGTGCGCTCTAGCACTCGAGATTTCTTTAGGACGTTGTGATAGGCCTGCCACTCCACTTCATGCTGAAGAGAGCCAACTTTATTCTCTGTCTTTGCATCTGTTAAGTCCCCTGGTAAATAATGAGTAAAAGCCACATTAGTGCACCAGACCTTAACTAATGTAACAAATCAGGACAAGAATCCATGTCTGACGGTGTGAAATTGTCTCACCTGTGGCGAGTACAAGAGCTGGTTTAATGACCTCAATAGTGTCTGTGCAGAACCTTTCGAAGTCTGGGACACGTCTTGGATCACGGAAGCGACTTATATGAATGTCTGATACCTGTACACAGCAGCGAACAGAGATTTACCATACAGTACTTTACACATAAAATAAAATTAAGACAGTTAAGAACAACAAGGATATCTCAGAGGCTTTGGTATAGGCATCTAATTGGAAATCAGACCCAGTCACCATCATGTTCCACTGTTTCAGAACTTGACACAGAACATCATGTAGATCTTCTCTCCAAAACCTAAGGAAGATCTAAACTGACAGAAATATTTTAATAGCAGTATTTCAGTAGACTTCTATATTCACTAAGGTCATAACTTACAAACTTCAGTATAATAAAGAAGCAACTAATTGATCTAAAGTAGGATGCTGTTTTTGATTATTATCAAGTTTGATCCTGTGCTCAGGTTTATATTCTCCTAGTGTCCTCATGGGTTTCTTCCTGGTTCTCCAGTTTCCTCCCATCTCCTGAAGACAGGGTTACTATCCAAAAGGTCTGCCACTGTTGGGCCCTTGAGCAAGGCCATTAACCATATCTGCTCCAGGGGTGCCGTATCATGGCTGCCCCACGCTCTGACCTGCTTCCTAACAAGCTGGGATACGTAATGTATATGTGCCTAGTAATGTAAATAGATCATTCTTCTTCTAAATTGCTCCTAGGTGTATGCATGTGAGTGAATGAGTGTGATTTCTGCCTCACACCATGTGTTTCTCCAGATCCATCAGGAGCCAAACCAGGACCAAGTGATAACTGAAGATGAATGAATGAACTAAGGTTATAACCTACTAGGTTAATTAAAGGGGATAAAGAAGTATCCATCATCTGATGTAGCTGCTTGGGACTCTAATCTCCATTCAAATGCTACACACCCAAAAAAGAAATACTAAAGGTAATAAAATTTAAAAAATTACAATAGATTAGAGTTAAAAGCAGGCATAAGTAACAATTTTTCTGTAAGTGAGGAAATAAATTTTATTTATATAGCATATTTAAACACAGCAAAGCTGACCAGAGTAAGAAAAAGTTCAATAGAAGACATATTAAAACCGAATAGAGACAGACGATAAACAATAGTAAAAAATTAGATTAAAACGCCTGGGAGAAGATATACGCTTTCAGGCTGTTTTTTAAAATGATAATAGAAGTTGCAAGGCGGATATCCAGTGGCAACTGATTCCATAAACGATTATATATATCTACATAACACCTGAACTGTATAGAAGACTTCAGGTAGCAATAGACCTCGTACCGACTCACCTGCACAAACCAGAAGATGTTGTCCAGTTGTGCGCCTGGAAAAGGTGCCTCGGATTTCTTCTTAACGTCTTCGCCGTGGGACTGCGCTAAACTCCGTTTAGAGTACCAGGTGGTGTCGTAACTGTCCAACACCCAGGAAGTAAAACACGCCAGCACCAAGCCGGTAACAACCAGGACAACAAATAGCCGGAGCATCCTGACAGGAGCGGTGTTCCTGTACAGCGTCAAACCCTGTCCTGAAAATCACCGGGAATACTGGCCATTTCCCCTCTCTCTCTCTCAGCTTAGTGCTTAATAGCGGCAACCCCAAAATCCCGAGCTGTTCAGTGGCGGTGAGACGAAGGGGGACAGTATGCAATAGGACAAACAGCCGCGCTGTCATCACCGCTGACAGCTCACACTTCCGCCTTGCTGGATTTTTTAAACCGAGGCCACAGATCAGCGCGCACTGGCGAGACGCATCACTCCGCATCAGAGCGGAAATCCTCCGCAGAGGACAAAGTAGTCACGACTTTCTTTTTTTTCTTTTTTTTTTCTTTTCTTAACAGAATAGATAAATAAATAAATAAATAAATAAATAAATAAAGGGGAGATGCAGTTAATATTAATTAATACGCAAATAAAATTAACAGGCCTATGCAAATGAGATAATATAGACCTTTTGCCTTTTAAAAATAATGATATTATTTTTGATTTACTAATTTGAATGTTTTTTTTGTATATTTACTCAATATTTTCGGAATCACAATCATATTATCAGCTAAATCTACAAGTATACAGGGCAGATCAGCACAAGAATATGTCATGTATGACTGTAAGTCAACGTAGATAAGTCATACAAATACAAACTCGTTTTTTTATTTAAATACGTTACCAAAAAAAGAGAGAGAAAACAATTAACAAAACAATGGTTGATATGAATGGTTCATATGAATTCGCTATAGATCAGCTTTGTCCACATAGGATATAATGCCATAATTAAACGAATTAATAGTTTATTTAATGATCTGTCTGCGCATGCGCGGTAGTTCAGTCTCTGCCTGTCACTGCTCCATGCCCAAATATGGGGTGCAAACAGATAAGGTAGAGTTGGTGCCACTCATAATGATTTTACAGTCTGCATACTTCTGTATTAATAATTCATCAGAATATCACACACAACTCTTGAAGAATTTATTTAGACCTTGTCTTGCTCAATCAGAACCAAAGCATTGTATATTAAATGCGTAATATTTCCAACAGTCATGACTGTCCAGAATTAGAACAGCATATACCTGTTTTAACTCACATTTACATTTATAGCATTTTGGCAGATGTCCTTATCCAGACTGACTTACATTTATCTCATTTATACAACTGAGCAGTTGAGGGCCTTGCTTGGGGGTCCAGCAGTGGCAGCTTGGTGGTGCTGGGATTTGAATTTATGACCTTCAAATCAGAAGTCCCATGTCTTAACCACAGAGTCCCTTGCTCGTCATGCTGTAATTGTAACACAAACCAAACAAACAAATACTACAGTACCTGATATTTACACCACAAAAAGACTAGACCCTATAATTGCTGTAAGGTGCTAAAGGATGCTTTAATCCAATGTATTTATTTATACTTAATAATAATTGAATAATAGTGTATTTCACTTGTTGAATTATGTGTTTCTCAAAGCATGGTAAAACTTAATCAAACAAAACACATTATTAAATGAATACGTTATATCATGTTTACATGAGTCCTCTTGACTAATGATGAAATAAGGTGTCATTTCGGAAGATGACATGCGCATGGTGCAGCTAGAGCTACGTAGTAAAACCGAATGATATACGCATGTGCAACAACGCTGCGCATGCGCAATGAAAATCGGGCAGGACGCGGATCGGGTTTAATGACACCGATGTTGGCTGAAGTGTCTGCGCATGCGCAGTGGCGTGTTCTTCCTTGGCGTCAGAGTTCCGTGAAGTCATAACTGTTTTAGACGCAAACAGCTGGTTTTTCTTTTCATTTTTTATTCGCCATAAAAGTCGTTTAGTCTATTCTTTCGACAAAACCGTATTCTTCTCGTTTTATGAGTTAGTAGGTGAGCTAACTAACGAGTTACTTTAATCGTGCGGAGTAAGTGGCCCTGTAATAGCTATTAGCTAGCAGCTACTGTAGCTTAGAAACTTTGACAGTTAGGGAGCTAACAGCACGCTAACTTTATTTATTTATTTATTTTTTATTAGTAAACCTGTCTAGTATGAGCTGCTCTTGGTGAAGTTCTTCATTCATATTCGAGGGTCAGAAAGGTGGGCCGCTTGCTTTTCCATTTAGACTAGTTCATTGAAGGAGTGTCCGCTTTGAAGCTCCATGCCAAATGGCCAAGAAGACGTATGATTTGCTGTTTAAACTCCTGCTTATTGGAGATTCAGGAGTTGGCAAAACATGTGTGTTGTTTCGCTTTTCGGATGACGCGTTCAACACCACGTTTATCTCAACCATCGGTAAGGATCCTTTGTGTATTCAGTTAATCAATAAATCAGCTAAGCTTAGGAAGTGCTTAGTAACCCTCCAGCCGAACGCAGAACCTGTCACCTGTACACCTGTACTTTAACAAAATGTCAGATCTGAGAAACCCAAAAGCAAAGAATTCTGCTCAATCCACGGTTTCTAATAGCTGTCTTGAATTAAATCAAAGGTCACTTGTGACTGCTGAAAGGTAGTCATGTTTATGTAGTAACCTTTTCTAATGTAACTTTCCAGGAATAGATTTCAAGATCAAGACAGTTGAACTAAACGGCAAGAGGATCAAACTTCAGATATGGTAGGTTATATGTACTAAAAGGTTTCGATGATGTGTGTGTGTGTCAACAAAAAGAGAAAAGGAAGAGAAAAAAAAATCTGATTACAAATGCAGAATTATAATCTTCTGTGATTAATTCTCCCATTTTAGGGATACAGCTGGACAGGAGCGTTTTCACACCATCACAACCTCTTATTACAGAGGAGCCATGGGGATCCTGCTGGTGTACGACATTACCAACGCTAAAAGCTTCGAGAATATCAGCAAATGGTTGCGAAACATCGAGGAGGTGGGATTCTAACCACTTAGATTCATCTTATATGGATTATAGTGTAACATGAAGTTTGATGAGCAAGAAGTTCCAGTGCACCATGACTCTGCTTTTTTTTCTTCTTCTTCTTTTTCTTTTTTTCCCTCCTATCAAGATATGACATGATACCTGCAAAAAAAAAAATCTTCCTTGGAAGCCTTGTCATCTCACATAATATAATTGACATATATGTGATGTGATGCCTCAGGGTGTTTACTCTAGCTGGAGCTGTGACTTGGCATCCGCCTGAAATTATCTGCGTATTTTTATAACACATAAATGACAAACATTACAACAATGTTACATACGTAATATATTGGTGTAATTGTCATGCTTGGGTCTAAACAAAAACACAGTTGTCACAGCAAGTGAAATCACCTAATTGTCATCAGAAAGACAAACGTTTTTTATTTAATTTTATTTCTTTTTTAAATTTATTTATTTTGACCCCCTATAGCTGGCATGAGTAGAAAGCGTACTATCATCGAACTTTCAACTTCAGTGCATTACTGTAAAAAAGTGTGCACACAAGAGTTCTACACAAATTTCTTATTCAAAGATAAAATTGAGCTTCACAAATCAATATAAAATCCCATATCTCACATTGGATTTTATTGTTCTGTGTAAGAGAGGGAAACGATAGCACTCTGCTGTAACTGTGTAATGAGAGGACTGGGCTTGTGTGTCACACTGCAGCTGATCAGTGTCAGGAGATGCAGATGTAGGTATTATATCCAACCTAGATTTATATTCACATAAAACTCCATTTAAGGTCTGTATTCATATTGCAGCTATATTCTGAATATGATTTTTATATGCGTACAGGCATAGGAAAATTCCTGTATACATGGTTGTTGTAAGTATGCCGGTCTGCACAGGCACTTTTCCTGCTGTTATTTCCCGGGAGCTTCAAGATGCTGCCGTCCCGACCCACAATTCCTTGCAGACTGAACGTGCGCATATATCTCCTTTCAGTGGAGATTCTGAATAAGGTGTTTACATGCAACAAATTTTCCGACAGGCATTTTCCAGGGCTGGGAATCGGAATATGAGGAATCAGAATGCTGTCTCAATCTTAATCGGGACAATCGGATTTTACGCGACTCGATACTAATTAGAATATTTCCAAAGTCCGATTCATATTGATGTGCATGCATTTCATGCACGCAAAGTCACCGAACCCTACATCACATAAATATATGCTAGCAAATGGCTGGGTTTGTTGGTGTAGTCATGTTCATGTATTTGCATTTTCACGAGTGTAAAGGTCCTTGCACACCAAAAGCATCGCAGCTGGGTATGTCAGGGCATCGAGTGTCACTGATTTAGTGAATACAATGTGCAAATATCTGTAAATATTCTAAACATATATTGCTACTATACGGTATGCTCACATCAAAGTCTATAACGAATGCGCTTTTCACTTCTGTGCTCGCTTTTAATCGGCGCCATGTGCTGTTGGGCATACGCTACAAAAAAAGAGCACGATTGTTGTAGTTTGTAGGGTTTCTACCTAGACGCCATGACCATGCCTCACAAAAGTGCACTTTTATTATTATTATTTTTTATTGTAAACAATAAAATGTGAATGTGTAAAGGCCACATTAAAACCATGATCATGTGTTGGATGCAGAGCCAGGTGTAAAACGGACTTAAATGGAGGTTCAAATTAAATGAAGGATAATGAAATTCTAACAATAATAATCTGACAGTTTTAATTATTAGTCAATGTTACATAAGTCAAATTCATATGCATTGACCTACTTTGTAAATAATGGTTCATAAAAATCTCTTGAGCGCCCATCCATATCCTAGGTGACCCCATGGTCGAAAATCTACACTGTAGCTCTTCTATCAGTAAATCTGAATGTTGTGAAATGAAAAATTAATGCTACAGAAACAGTGAGGTAGTCAAGTATAAAAGTATTCCCTAAGCAGAATTTAGGGGTAAGTCTTGAATGGCAGGGCAGATTACAGTCTGAAAATGTTCGCACCCAAGATTGTTTTTAAAAATTTGTTTATTCTCATGGCTAATTTTTAATGCATATCTTATTTATCTTATATCCTAGCATGCAAATGAGGATGTGGAAAAAATGCTGCTTGGTAACAAATGTGATATGGAAGACGTGCGTGTGGTATCCAAAGCAAAGGGAGAACAGGTAAATTCCTGTCTTTTCCTACACGAGTTCACTGTACACCAGGAACAGCTGAGGGATGTGAAGAGAATGCAGGCTTAAAGGGTGAGTTTTAGGGATTCGGTTCAGCCTCTCTTAATCACATGGTTGTCCTCGTTTGTTTTCAGATTGCCTCAGAACACAACATCCGCTTCTTTGAAACGAGCGCAAAAGCAAACATCAACATTGAAAAGGCTTTCCTGACACTCGCTGAGGACATTTTGCATAAGGTAAGTCCTGTAAATCAGAGGCTGTCAAACGTTCCGCAGTAAAAACAAAATTAATGTTTCACAAAAAATTCCAACTTATTCAATATGGCCAGAAGTTTGTAGACACCATCTCACACACACACACACACACACACACGCGTGTGGTTTTTTGAGCGACCCATTCCAGAATTTGTTTTCCTTTGCTGTTATCATAACCTCCACTCTTCTGGGAAGGCTTTCCATTAGATTTTGGAGCGTGGCATTGGGGATTTGCTCATTCAGCCTCAAGGGCATTAGTGAAGTCAGGCACTGATATTGGATGCGGAGACCTGGAGTGTGTCTTGACCAGCTCCCTAGTTCAGTAGGTCGTGAATCAGTATATCGTGTACACGAGTTTGGGGCCAAGTGTGTCGCGCAAGCCCTGAAAAGTAAAGCCAAATCGTTTCGATTGCTCCCTGATGGCTGGATTCAGTATAGGTCATCAACCCTGCTGTCTTCAAGTAATCGAATGGGACGTGAGGAGAACTAAACAATTAAATTACACTTGAAATAAATTTTTTCCAACGATGATTTCTGTCATTTTAGGTCGTTTTTATCACGCTGATGTAAGTTCAAGTGTTTGTTTTTTAAAAATAAGTTTGATTTTAGTTAGTTATTTGATGCTATAAGAACGGGGGGGGTGACATCATGATTGACAGCTGTGATTGACAGCTTCTCTGAGCGAAGTAGTCACTGAGGCACCAACGGTCTTTTTTCAGGATCTTTGGGAGGAGATTGGAGCTTGAACTATCATTTCTACATTTCCATAACTGTTTATTTCACACTGAAATAATGAGTTGAAAAAGTTGAGGGGAGTGTGGGCGGGACCTTGATGCAACGGCTCCATTGCACACTCACTACTGCGCAGACCCAGACTCCGAGATGTCAGCGCCATATTGGGACATTGGTGGCTTCACTTTTCTACAAGAGAGTGAAGGTGCCTCATCCATCTTTTTTTACAGTCTGTGGTTGGAGCACTGGTAACGACCCTGGCTCGCTACACATTGGAACACTGATAACTGAATTTCTGGGGACATGACTACGTACTCGCGTTGTAAAACGTAACCAAAAATTAACAACATTTAAAAAATGTAAGTTTTGTATGTCATATAAATTTGTTGGCTTAATCACACGCGTTTCTGTCATATGTCAAGCAGGATCATAGGCAAGCTATTTTTTTTGTTTGTTTGTTTTAATCATACACTCAAAAGTCGTTAGACTCAAACAAACCGTATATAGAACATCAAATTAAGTTAAAAATCACTAACGTAAGTAATCATTTGAGAGCTATAATAACAAGCCACTTACATTTGTAGCCGGACGTTGTCTGAGAGTTTGTCCCCCATTTTTTTTCTAGCTGATAGGCTTCAGAAAGCATGACATCATTTCCAGTAAGGGAACGTGGTGAGCGTCGATGCTCCCTGGTTTTCACGAGTGGATACTCGAGTTCTTCCATTCCAACCTTGGCAAACCATGTCTTCATGGACCTTACTATGTGCACATGGGTATTATCATGCTGGAACATGTTTCAGCTCTTCAGTTCCAGTGAAGGGACATTATAAAATTATAGCATACGAAGACACCGTGTACAATTGTGTGCTTCAAACAGTGTACAGTAGGTGTTCACAAACCTTTGGCCATATACAGTAGTGTGTTAGGCATGTTTAATTTAAATGTGTACAATAATATTTTGGCTGCTTATTGGAGCCAAAGAGGTATTTAAATTTTATCCTTAGATTCCAGTTGATATGCATATGCATAATACGGTGATAATTGTAGGTTGTGGTTTTCACCACTGTATCTTACTTTTAGACCCCTGGAAAGGAGCCGACCAATGAAAACGTTGACGTGAACAACAGAAGTGGCTCTTCAGGAGGGGTCAGGTGCTGCAGTTGAACAACAGTTTCACTGCTTTGCTTCCAAAAAGCCTCACACCATTTACAATGCACAAGATTGATCTCTTACAACTCTGTTAAATGCCCATTATGCTGGATAAGACCTTTACCTCTCACTGTACTTTAGCTATTGTACCCATGTAAAAAAAAACAACAAAACAGAACCTAAATTTCCCCATTTTAAGACCTTTTTGTTTCTTTAGTGATGATCTGACAGCAGCACTGTGTACAGGGAAACCGAGTCAAATAATTACCCACTTATTGAGAAATATAAAAGGGACACGTAACACTTAACATTCATGTTATTGTGAACTCTGTGCCTTAATGCTGTTTAGAAATAGGAGAGCTTAGATTATCAGACAGTTCTTGGTTAGAATAGTGGTTGAATTGCTGAACTGTGATCGAGTGTTTTATGACATTTCCCCCTTCTAACATTCAAGGTTGTGCCTTATGACCTGCGGCAATGAAGTCAAAAGACTGTTGTCTGTTATTCCACGGTGTCTCGTTTTCATGCCCAGTGTGCACACAATGCCTCATGGTTATTATTGTATTAATAACGTGCATGCAGGTTGGCCTAAAGAGTCAGTGTAAGGTATCACGTTCAAGAGAAACACTTGGGACCTTCTTGTTTGGTTCTAAGTACCGAGTTATTTTCTTTAAGTTAACAGCAATTATACGCACTTGTTTAATGAACAAATGCTGCTCAGCCCCACTGATGTTTTATCTGTCTGAGATTCTGCACTTTAGGGAACATATGAGTCCCAGATGCAAAGATCTATTCTGGATATATATATATATGTGTGTGAGATTTTAGGCTTATGAAATGATCTCTGCCTTGCTGTTACCATGTTTGGTTAAATTGCTGCTCTTTGGTATTTTTATTTCGATTTTTTTTCCTTTCTAGGGAGTTGGTTTCAGCATGCGTCACATCCCTGTCCTTTCCAGCATTAATCTTTCATTATCATTTTCATTAGACAATTGCTGTGTGGGTGTAGAGGACCTTTTTGGTGATGGTGAGGGGAAGTTCAGAATACACTTGTATTTCAAAGCAGTAATTTTTTTTTTGGACGTACTAATTGTAAAGGTATTTCAACATGTAAAATGTTTTGGTTGTTGGTGATTTTTTTTTGTCACCTTTACTGATTTTTTTGGTTGGATTTCTACGTTTCTTCTTAATATTCTCCTAAACAAGCATTATGCTCAGTATAATTCAGTAAGTGCTGACTGGTATATCTTGGCTTTTTCACTGAATCGAAATAACAGCTTTATTATTGTAACCTTCTTACTGATACATTTAGCACTTTTTTTTAACTGATGAATTTAAGTACACTAGTGCATGGAAAGATGACTTGAAAACTAGTTGCGAAGGTGGACGCTGGCAATTCAGGATCGAACACGGGTTCCAACACTTTACTACTTGACTAGTAAGTATATACTTTCCTTAAATGTAGTGTTTTAAAGGTCTAAATTGAGGATGGCCAGCATCCACCTTTGATCAGGCTAAGAACTGACCTTGGTTTACATTTGAATAACTAATTCTGTAATAGAAAATCTGAACCATGAATAAAATGTTTCTGGAACTAAAAGATGTAATAAGATGACATTTTCTGCTCACAGAATTGTGTATCGTTAAAATAAAAAAAGGGAGTGATGGGTTTTGGACAGTAGTTTCTTAGTGCAATAAACTCATTTTTCAAAAACAGACCAGTGTTTTGTTTATTTAGGTTACCAGATTCATGAGTTGTGCTGTTTTGACTACGGGAGGTGGTCTTTTAGCTTTAATTAAAATAAATCGCACATGCATTTCATATTATTATACTTGAGTAAACCTTCTAGAGTGCAGTAAAGAATAGAAATGAATAGTGGTGTGTATTGTACAGGAAAACAGACTGCTAGAGACTTGAAAGATGGTAAAGTGGCAGTATACATGTAGAATATTTAGTAGGAAATACATATTTAAGAAAAGCACATGCCTGACAAGTTTAAACATAGGATGTTTATTTTCTCACTGACCGTTTGCATTGCATGGTCTATCAGAGAGCGGTCCTAGTTAGTGCTAAGAGTTAAATGTACAAATAAAACCAAAAAAATTGTAGACTGCTGAATAAAGCATAAGTGAATGACTTTAACAGGGTGTTTTACTAGGCAAGACGCGTCACTCAAACTTTACAGTAATGAACTCAAATCCAATCTGGAGCATTCTTACCAACATGTACAAGCGTTAGAAAAACAAAGCTAGGAAGCATGTTAAATTAGAAAAACAACCCAAACACAATTCTGTAATTCAGTAAAAATATTACTTTAATATTACTCAGTCACATTAACTATTTTATGACTTATTAACAAAAAAGAGGTCTTTTACGTAATTAATACATTATGACCTAAGTGCAGCAAGTTTTCTGTTTACAAGAAAGAGGAATTCATTGTTGGCACGTCTCGACAGGGTCATTTGTGAAATTTTTTGCTTGGATCCTTGGCATGTTCAAGTAAAAGTGTGCATGGAGTAAACTGGTTTCCGTACACCACCTCGAATCGTCTCATCTTCTCCACCAATTTGTCTGCGCCGAAGCTGTCCACAAAGCGGAAGGGACCTGTTAAAGTAAAACGTTGCATTAAATATCATTTACACCACAGCGCTGTTGAATTCTTGAAATCTGATTGGTCAGAAGGTGTGGATTAAGTTTGAATAACAGCAGGGTACTATGACAGAAGTTTTGGATGAAATTAAAATGATGTACTTATTCGATCATAAACCTAATAGTAACGACTTGTTCACTAGGAGTTGTATGGCAGACACTCCTCACAAGACTCAAACCTTCACAGAGGTAAAGCCTTTATGTTCCAGCACTGGAAGTATTCAGGATAAAGGTCTTTGCAGTTTCTCATTAAGAATCTCCATTTTTTCCCCCCTCTCTCTTATTAACTTCGAAAGAGCGACTGATTCTAGCTGCTATTACGCAAGTGATTATCGGAACAAACTTGTTTCACAGACATTTTGCAACATTAAATGTAACTACAAATGGATAAAAAAAAAAATTAAAAAAAAGTACTTCAGGTAATTCTTTAATAAATAAAATATTTGTAATCGTCAAATTGCCTTCATGTAGGGATGCGTCACATGACCCAGTCAATGATCATTTTCCTAGAAAAGCATGCACTGTTTTCATTCCTTATTTAATGAACAGTCAGTCATTGAGTATTCCTAATCAGATCACCACTGCTATTTGTGGCTTTGTAAAAAAAAAAAAAAAGACACACGCTGAGCTAGACTGGGCAAAATTTTAAACAAATGTTTAACAATGCTAAATCAGTTAAAGAACTTAGTTTTACTGACAGATTAACTTCAAATCATAGTAAAAATTTAAAATTCCCCCATAAATCACATACACAATCTCACCAAAATGTTTTTTGTTACGCACATTTTTGTAAATATTTGATTATATCTTTTCATGTGACAACACTGAATAAATGACACTTTGCTACAATGTAAAGTAGTGAGTGTACAGCTTGTGTAACAGTGTAAATTTGCTGTCCCCTCAAAATAACAACACACAGCCACTAATGTCTAAACCGCTGACAACAAAAGTGAGTACACCCCTAAGTGAAAATGTCCAAATTGGGCCCAATTAGCCATTTTCCCTCCCCGGTGTCATGTGACTTGTTAGTGTTACAAGGTCTCAGGTGTGAATGGGAAAGATGATGCACAAGAAAGCCCACAAACAGTTTGCTGAAGACAAGCAGACTAAGGGCATGGATTACTAGAACCATGTCCTGTGGTCTGATGAGACCAAGATAAACTTATTTGGTTCAGATGGTGTCAAGCATGTGTGGCGGCAACCAGGTGAGGAGTACAAAGACAAGTGTGTCTTGCCTACAGTCAAGCATGGTGGTGGGAGTGTCATGGTCTGGGGTGCATGAGTGCTGCCGGCACTGAGGAGCTACAGTCCATTGAGGGAACCATGAATGCCAACATGTACTGTGACCTACTGAAGCAGAGCATGATCCCCTCACTTCGGAGACTGGGCCGCAGGGCAGTATTGAAGCATGATAACGACCCCAAACACACCTCCAAGACGACCACTGCCTTGCCAAAGAAGCTAGGGTGAAGGTGGTGGACTAAACCCTATTAAGCATCTGTGGGGCATTCTCAAATGGAAGGTGGAGGAGCACAAGATCTCGAACATCCACCAGCTCAGTGATGTCGTCATGGAGGAGTGGAAGAGGACTCCAGTGGCAACCTGTGAAGATCTGGTGAACTCCATGCCCAAGAGGGTTAAGGCAGTGCTGGAAAATAATGGTGGCCACACAAAATATTGACACTTTGGGCCCAATTTGGACATTTTCACTTAGAAGTGTACTCACTTTTGTTGCCAGCGGTTTAGACATTAATGGCTGTGTGTTGAGTTATTTTGAGGGGACAGCAAATTTACACTGTTACACAAGCTGTACACTCACTACTTTACATTGTAGCAAAGTGTCATGTATTCAGTGCTGTCACATGAAAAGATATAATCAAATATTTACAAAAATGTGATGGGTGTACTCACTTTTGTGAGATACTGTATTTTAAAAAAAAAAATTAATACTACTACAATGTTAAACAATCTAAATTTGTAACATCTAGGATTCTCACCTCCAAGGCATGGGGGGAAACCGAGGCCGAACACCGCTCCGACGTCGCCCTCCACTGGACTGGCGAGGATGCCCTCCTGTAGGCACAGCACAGCCTCATTCACGAAGCGAGACACCAGTCTGTACTGCACGTCTGAGTCTGATGACCTGTGTCGAGAGAGACAGTGAGAGCACAGCTCTTACCACCATGTGTGAGAAAATCACTACAGAAGCAGAACTGCTTCAAACAGCATTGATGCACCAGCTGAGGAACACTTACACTGAAGGGTTTGCGGTCATCTTATAAGTCTCCAGAATGTCCCCTAGTTCTGGGTTGACATCTTTGCGTTTAAGTCCAGGTTGGTAAACATAGCACCCCTTTCCAGACTTACGGCCTGATAACGCAATCACACGCACACTGACATTAGCTGCATGAATAAATATCATTCCAGGTCACGCAGCTTGATTATCCTTACCTTTGAATCCTTTCTCCACCATTGTTTTCAGCAGCTCAGGATTTCCTCCACCGAATCTTGAGCCGAAAGCTTTGCCTAGGTCCTCGGCCACGTGAGCGGCAACATCGATACCCACTTCATCCGCCAGAGTAGCAGCACCCACTGGGAAGCCAAAGCCTGTAGTCAGAGAATCCAGCTTCTTGGGGTCCACGCCTTCCTGTGTTTTCAGGATGTAGCATAATAAGGCTTTAAAGTCTTTTATTTGGAATTTAACATGTATATTATAAATGGGGGAAAAAAAGAAAAGAAAAGAAAACAAACCTGCAGCACTCTGACTGCTTCGGCTAACATGGGAGCTAAGCACCTAGTAGTATAAAACCCAGGTCCATCCTGCAATTAAAGTATTAGTGTTAATTACAATAACAGACAAGAACATTTAGAAACAGGTGACAATTTGTTAATATTTAAATCATTTCTATATATTTTTTTAAATCCCTGCTGTGTATCTTAAAGAATATGGCAATGAAAAATGGGCCACCAGGACAAATCACACCCTCTGGAACTTTGGTGGTTTTCACACTGGGCACGTTTGCTGCATCCCCCCCACGGTGTTGGTCTGGTTTCAGACTCACTTGGTTCTACATCACAAATGCGCATGGAGAACACAACGTGCCTCAACGCATTTTTTGGTTTTGTATTATTTTGGTGCTATTATGTGCAACGGATATTATGCGCAGCAGTGGACCTCTCTGTGTCCCACAACGTTCCCCTGACCCTCATGGTACATGCGAATATAACGTTGTCGCCATAGGCTAAAACCCACGTGCGGGATATTTTACTTCCTGAACGAGTTCCGCCCCGAGTACGAGTTGCATTCACCTTCACGAGAATCACAGCACAGTTCCAGTGCAGCCGAATGAACTCAGACCACCTCCGACAGGTAGTCTCGGGTTCGGTACCGCGGTGCGCTTCTGCATGATGGCTTTCACATTACCAACGTTTCAAGCAAACCGTGCTCGGATTAAACTGCCAGTTTGAAAGCCACTTTAGTTTTCACTTTAGAAGGTCAAACTTGGTGTGTGCACAGGACTCCCACTCTCACCCACTCCTGAATGAATTCTTTTTAACTGTACCCATCTGTGATATTTGCTATCCAACTCAGTTGGTTTCATTTCCCAAAATATGAACAAATAGGTCATTTAAAACACAGCAACCCTGACCAGAATAAAGAATTTACTGCATGAATGAAATGAATGTTAAGTCCACAACATCCTTTCACTTCATATCTGAATGCTTGAGTGGCTTTTTTTTGCTGGCTCCGACACAGTAACAGTCCCAGTGAACACGTCTAGTTCATACACAAGCTATAATAGGAGCGTAAAGTTAAAAACAAACAAAAGACTCTTTCCATTTTAAGGTAGCAGACATAACTCACCCCAACCACAATAATGACTTTGCCTTGCTTTAGGCCAACGGCTACAGCAGAGGCGGTGGTGTCCTTGGAGGTTTTATCAGTAGTTATGATCTCCAGCAGTTGCATCTTGTCCACTGGAGAAAAGTAGTGCATTCCAATTACCTGAGACAAACCGGAGGGGTTAGTCATTTCACTGACAGACTGAAACTGATTGATCAACCTCAGAATCACCAGATCAGGTCTAAACACTGCCTGACCTTTTCTGGTCGTTTACTGGCAGCTGCGATGTCTTTGATTGGGAGAGCTGATGTGTTGGTGGCAAATATACAGTGGGGAGGAATGACCTGTTGAGATAAAAATAAAAGTGTCACTGACTGGAATATGGGTCACATTGAACTGGTCATTTGTAAATATCCAAATCTTTAGCTACCAGCATTTGTTTTGTGAGGAAGCACACCGTAACATGATTTGTATATTGTACTTAAGTACAACCCCAATTCCAAAAAAGTTTGGACAGTATGAGACAGTATGCTAATGAAACAAAGAGGTGTTATTTGTAAATGTATGTATAAAATCAAGTTATTTGATGTTTTTTTTTTGAAGATAAACATTTATTTTGAAATTGTCATAGTATATAAGGCGACTCCAAAAAAGGCCTAGTCCTTCAAGAGCAAGGATGGGTCAAGGATCACCAATCTGCCAACAGATGCATCAGAGAATAATACAACACTTTGAGAACAACATTCCCCAAAGACAAATCGGTAGGATTTAGGGTATTTCACCTTCTACAGTGGACAATATAATTAAAAGATTAATGGAATCCGGTCAAATCTCGGTGCGTAAAGGGCAAAGCAGGAAACTACTTCTGAATGTGTGTGATCTCTGATTCCTCAGACGTCACGGTCTTAAAAACAGTCATGAGTCTGTAATGGATATCCTGACATGGGCTCAGGAATACTTTGGTCAACCTTTGTCAGTCAACACCATTCGCCGCTGCATCCACAGAAACAAGTTAACGCTTTACTATGCAAAGCAGAAACCATACATCAGCACTGTCCAAAAGCACCTCCGACTTCTCTGGGCTCGGTCTCATCTGAGATGGACAGTAGCACAGTGGAATCGTGTTTTGTGGTCCGATGAGTCAACATTTCAAAAAGATTTTGGACAAAACAGCTGTCGTGCTCTCCGGGCCAAAGAGGAAATGGACCATCCGAGCTGTTATCAGCGTCAGGTCCAAAAGCCAGTGTCTGTCATGATATGGGGGTGTGTCAGTGCCCATGGCATGGGTAACTTGCACGTCTGTGAGGACACCATTAATGCAGAAAGATATATACACATTTTGGAGCAACATATGCTGCCATCCAAAGCAGGATAAAGCCAAACCACATTCTGCCTGGATTACAGGCGCATGGTTGCGTAAGCAGAGAGTGCAGGTGCTAGCATGGCCTACATGCAGTCCTGACCTGTCTCAGATTGAAAACGTGTGGTGCATTATGAAGTGCAAAGGAAGGCCTTCAATTGCGCAGCTGAAGAAACGCGTAATGGATGAATGGGGGAAAATTCCGCTTGCTAAACTAAACCTAAACTTAACCAACTAGTGTCTTCAGCACCCAAATGCTTAACAAGTGTTATTAAAAGAAAAGGGGATGTTACACAGTGGTAAAAAGTCAACTGTCCCAACTTTTTTGGAGTGTGTTGCAGTCATCAAATTTGAAATAATTGTATATTTTCAAAAATAAATTACATTCACAAAGTAAAATATCAAATAATGTTAATAATGTGTTTTCAGTATAGTACAGGGTGAACTGAATTTTCTAAAGGACACATTGTTTATTTATTTTTTTTTTTTTACATTTTCCATACTGTCCCAACTTTTTCGGAATTGGGGTTGTACAATTGAACTAAACTGCAAAGTGCATTTAAGCATTCAAAGCTTTTTGACTGGGGAATAAATATTCAAGTGGTGGCTTACTGTGAGCATGCTGATGCAAATAATTACTGCGTCATATCATGTGGCACTTTATTACTTTTTTAATTTCTTGAAATGAATGTAAAATGCAGCACATTTCACTGGTCTGCCATTTAAAAACAAGATCTGAACATTCCGCCCAAACTCTACTTACAGCTTCGACTTCGTTTAGGACTTTGTGTTTAATGTTGAGATCCTCAAATACTGCTTCAATGACCATGTCAGCCTTTTGGAAGCCACTGTAATCTAGCTGTCCTGTGAGATTGGATATTATGCTGTCCCTTTCAAATGAGGTAATGCTCTTCTTCTTCGTCTTGTCATTTAATCTGCGACAGACAACCAGGGTGAATGATGAACTGATTAAATCAACCAATAGTTTTGAAAATTGATGACGAAGGAAAAAAGTAAAATATTGTTGAACTTTATTACAAAAATAAACAGTACTCACTGTAATTTTTTAATGAAATAAATATATAAACTTCATAAAAGATATACGTCCAAACTGAACCAAAAAGTAGCACTCCAAATAACAAATAGAGAGATCCAAAATGAATTAAACACTTCAAATAACTCAACAAAATTGGTCATCGATAGTTTTTATTTCGCCTCTAGCGGCCGCTCTTGTACTCATTCTCAGCTGCTCCTTGAATGCAAGTGGGGAAAAACTAACGGTGTGGATTTTGTCAGATAATTCCGGCAAAACCAATCAATCGGTGGACCGCTAGTATGCATATTATTGCATACTGTGTCCTTTAAAACAAATGTTATCACTTACCAAATACTGCTGTACATAGTAATATTATTATTATTATTATTATTATTATTATTATTATAGTTCAGTTCTTTCTCACCCTTTGTAAACCTGCTGCTGCCCTCGGTTAAGTCCCTCCAGAGTGGTGTCCTTAAGAATGATATTAACACCTTTATCCACAGTGACCTGGGCAATTCCTGCCCCCATCAGCCCTGCTCCCAAGATGGCCAGGGTTCTAGAGAGAATGAATTGGTAAGCAATAAATGAATGAAGCATTGAAGAGGTAGGTCCATTCTTAAATATGACCGATCTTAATCCTAAAATTAGACAAAAGAACTTACTTAACCTCCTTCTCCGGGGTTCCAAATCGGTTCTTCTTGCAAGTAACTTGGCCATGATACAGTCCAATAAGTGCACTGGATTCTGGGGTCATTGCTAATTTGCCAAAGTTCTGCAATGTAGAACATTGGTTAAACTTTGCAATTTACATCGTTGTTAAAGTCATTTATCCAAACTGGACATTTTCTCTAGGTGAATTTATTGTACCTGAGACTCTGCCAGGTATCCTGCATCAAAGCCCTGCTCCACACCGGTCTTTACACACTATGGAGAAGAATTGTGAGGAAATTAGTTGATAGTTAAATGTTTTTGAGTCTCAATGGCAGGGACAGGATATTGATTTACATAAATACAAGTGACAAGATAAAATCTAAAGTGACAAGATAAAGATCACTGAGACACTGACACCCCCCCCAAAAAAAAACCCTTTGGCATACCTCAATTATTTTCATGGGAGCAGGATACAGCCCTTTTGTCTGTTTCTTGACTTTGTTCTGTACAGTGTTGTAGATTTGATTACGCACAAACCCAAAGCTCATAACATAGTCTTGTATTTCTGCAAAACAAAAAGGTTTTTTATTTTGAGGACAATAATAGAGCAAATAAGAACTAAAACATCCAAAGATGATTACCTTCCAATACCACCATGTCACAAAGTGCTTTTCCCCCTCTTATACCACAGCAATTTGACCATGATTACAATTTTTAATGTATTAATGAATTATATTTTTTTGATAACTTATCCATTTATAGTTATATTTCATTTTGTGGAACACATGCAAGGGAGTTCTTACGCATGCTATATGCAAGCAACTTACACTGTAACAGCTATAAATAGTTCCTTCACCAGCCTCTTTGTCTTTTTTGTTTTGATGTTAATAAAACTTTACAAAAACGCAGCTTGTCATTTACTGAGATACCAGAAAGCACAAAGTGCTTTGTCTCTCCCATATCTGAAAATTTACTGACTGTTAAAATACCCGATACCTGAAACGCCTACTAAAATGATAAACAAACATCTCCTTAGAAAGAGTTTAACCATAATCAACATTTACGCCTTAGGTTAAGCAGTGCGTCTGCCATACAAGTCCCTGTGAACGAGTTGTTGCTATAGAAATAATAATGCATTAGAATTAGCACATTAATATAAAACTGATTTGCCTTCTTGCCCAAATACTGTCTGAGCTGGTGTTATAGAAAATGAATTAACACCATCTGACCAATCAGATTCAAGGACTCAACAATGCTGTGGTATTATAATAATAATAATAATAATAATAAACAAAAATGACAAAAGGACTAAAATAGGATACATACTTTGCATCAAACCCTTTTCTTTAGTGAGTTGGATTCTCTTGTCAGCAATTCCACGGGCACAGTCTACCGCTACTTCCTCCAAGTATTCAATAGTTCTCTCCTCTGGGTTCTTCAATCCAGGGCCTAAGATTTATTTCAGAAGTTAAAAGGTAAGACAACTCAAAGAAACTCCAGAAAACACACACAAAAAAACTGATTATTACCAAGTGGGTCAACCAATTGGTGAACCAGGCCCATTTTTTTGGCTTTATCCGCACGAATGTTCCTTCCTGTTAGCATCATGTCAAAGGCACTGGGTAGCCCAACCTAAAAACATGAACACCAAAGACTTGTTAACCTTGCTGGTTAATTATTTTAACCAGGGAATGCATTATTTTTTTGTTTATATATGATTTAGAACAGAGGTTCTCAACCTATTGTAACTAAAGCCTCCCCCATGCCCCCCCCGCATATTGGAGGAGACGAGGTATAACGATTATCTATTCTATATAGATTCAATCTATATATAACCTAATCTATAATCTGCTTTAAGGGGTAGATAGATACATATAGATTTTTTTGTTTTGCTTTTGGGTTTTTGTCCTTTTTTTTAAAATTACTTTTCATAATGTTCATCTTTTTTTTTTAAATAACTTTTATAAAACTATATAACGGACAGGTATGGAACATGAATGATCGAAAATTTTTCGGAACACTATAACTACTTTGAACTAGGCTGTAATAATGTGGACTATTTTACATATAAAACATGTTGCATTCTAAAAGCATTTGCATATGAATGATGTAAATTGAGACGAAGGTTGTGTCTTGTTATCCATGACATTGTTAAATCTCCGGCTCTCAGACACTCAGTGAACAGAGCAGACGCAGAGAGAGGTGAGAGTGCAGCGGGAAAGCAAGACCTCGCGCTTGCAGGACAGGATGGCCGACATTTGGAAAGTTGCTAAGGTTTGTCCAAAAAGTAGCTAGGTGTTATTTTATTTTTTGGGGGGAAAAAAGGCACTAAAGGGGTCTGAAAAGTCGCTAAGTTGGCAACACTGGTCTGCACTGACAGCTAGATAAAAGGCAGGCTAAGGTCCGCCTCTCCCCAGTAAAAAGAATACAGAGGCAGAGGGAACGCGGGGTTTTTCATTTACGCACATTCTATCTGAAAAGCAATAAAATACACAGAATACCCGAATGATGCCCTGTGTTTTTTTTTTCTATTGAAAATAATTTGTGCCCCCCTTCCAATCTCTCTGCACCTCCCCTCCCCACCAGTGGGGCGCAACCCCCGGGTATGCCCCCCCTCCCTCCCTCCCTCCCTCCAGTGAGCCCCCCCTGTTGAGAACCACTGTTTTGGAACATTTGTGTCTAACTCTTTCAGAGAGTTGTCAGAGACCATTTTGGGAAGCCTCTGCGTTCCTCCAGCACCAGGAAGAAGACCCAGCATGACCTCAGGAGTGCCCAGAACTGTCTTCTTACTCTTTGTGGCAACTCTGTACTGGCAGGCGATGGCAAACTACAAAGCAGAGTGTGCAGCAAGATCAATCATCATGGTTTCAGAAAGAAAAAGGAAACTAACAGGAGGATATGGTGTAGGTATTCAATCTATTTTAAAGCAAAATATTAAAAATGCTGCAATTCACACCATGATACATTAGACAGTATTATTCAGTGCAGAGGATCTTTTGAACCTTAAAGTAATGTATGTGATAGCTTGCCTATCCTGTCAGTTATTTCTGATCAAAATCACAAATGGTAATTAAAGGCAAGATGACGAATGTGTAATAAAATATTTCAGAAAACTCCATACTTTTCTGGAAAAAAAAGAGAATGTTTCTAATTTTTTATTTTGTAAAATCATGATAAAGATTAATTCATTCAAATAAAAAGAACCATTTCTGGTAACCGAAGACTTAATAAAAAAAAAAAAAGTTTGCAAATCTTGCTTCAGTACCTCTAGTCCCCCACCAAGACATGATCCATTGATGGCAGCAACAATTGGTTTTGGAGAATTCTCAACTTTCTCAAACATCTTCTGCCCCTCCTGAGAGAGTTTGCTTACTTCCTCTTCACTCTTACAGGCCTGGATCATGCTATTTACAAAGGAGATAAAAAAAAATTAAATAAAAAAAAAAGGGAAACAATAAAACACATGTGGTTCTTCCCCAAACTACTGTCACAAAGATGGAAGCACCCAATTGTATATAATGTCTTTGTGTGCTGTAATATTAAGCTTTCAATTCACTGGACCTGCGAGGCCCAATTGTGGAAGAACTCGAGTGACCTTTGCAGAGCCCTGACAGGATGAACTTTAAGTCTGACCTCCTCACCCTACACCAGTGCCTGATCTCACTAATGTTCTTGAGACTAAATGGGCAAATCCCGACAGCCACGCTCCAGAATCTAATCGAAAGCCTTCCCAGAAGAATGGAAATTATTATAACAGCAAAGGGGGAATAAATCTGGAATGGGATGATCAAAAAGCACATACAGGTGTGGCGGTCAGGTGTCCACAAACTTTTGGTCATACAGTGTAGCACCATATGCTTATTATCTTTTCATAATACACTGTAGTCATATAGGAAACATGTTGCTAACTTGATATCTGCTCCTGCGATGAAGCAGCCAGGCTTAGAAGAGATCAGTACAGCACTTCTGACTGCGTCGTTCGCCCAAATCTCATCGAAAACGTCGATCATCTCCTTTTGCATTGTAACTGATAGGGTGTTCACCTATAAAACCACATAGAAGTGAAAAATGTTTTAAATAAATGTAAAAAACAAGCACATATATAATAAATATAACAATGTAGCCTGTCAAAGCAAAGTTTACCCTAGAATTTGGGTCGTTGATGCGAATAACAGCCACATCTCCCTTGACCTCATAGTTGACATATGTACGAGCTGAATAAACATGGAAAGAAAAAAGTCGTTATAAAATTCAAAAACAGCAACAGTTGAAAATGAGGCTACGAATTCAAGTCATGTTAATTCTGTTTATAATAAAAATATTTACCCATTAAGCAGGGTGCAACACTGAAGTTTCTTTCAGAGGCACCTTTAAATAAAAAAAAGCAGAAAATTTAAGTTAAAAGTTAAGCGTTAGAAAATTGTAGGTCAGTGAACGAGGATTACTCGTAGTGCAGTTGAATTTGTTGCAAAAGTATATTAAAGTTAGCCTTTGGTATATCATGGTCATTCACAAAGAACTGTAAGGACACGTTTTTAATGAGTCTTTATTAGTCACATATACATTACAGGACAGTGAAATTCCTTCCCCCCCCCCCACATACCCCAGCAAGTCAGGAGGTTGGGGTCAGAGCACCGGTTCTGCCATGATGCAGCATCCCTGGAGCAGAGTGTGTTAAGGGCCTTGCTCAAGGGTCCAACAGTGGCAGCTTGGCAGTGCTGGGGCTTCAACCCCCGACCTTCTGATCAGTAACCCAGAGCCTTAACCGCCAAGCCACTTCTGCCGCCCCCTTCTTTTATGATACTACTGTATTAAATGGTATATTACAGCTTTATTAGCACCCGTACTAATATTTAGTACTAATCCAAAGCTTTAAAGCATTGGCATGGTGGAGTGGGCGGGGATAACGCATTGGTATGACGTCGGGGGCGGGGATAACACATTGGCATGACGGGCGAGCGGGGATAAAGTATTGGCATGACGGGGGTGGGCGTGGCAAAAACACCGGCAGTGCAGACTGGATGACCTTTAACCCACATTCTTCCAAAACTCTACATCACGACCTATGTCTTTGTTTTAACGATGAAAAAAGTAGAACTTTCTAAGAAATCAATTTTTAACCATAAGAACGAAGTATTTTCATTTAAAATAAAAAGGCCAGAAAAACGAAATACAGTTAGCTGGGTCAACATTCAGGGGTTGAAGTCAGTGAGGAAATAAGACGTAAATCGGTTTAGCAAGTTAGCAAACAGAAGCGAACAGTATTCGGTAATAGTACAATTTCTACCACAACGAGAAGAAATGGCTCATCTCATTAATTTCTGCGTCCTTTCACTGATCTCTCAACTCAACTGAAGCCAACATGCTCAATTTAAACGGCTAAGAAACGTTCCTACTCATGATATGCACTTAATCTCTTTTTATACTAACCAAACATGATGCCTTTTCAGAAGGTTGACATAAAGGAGGCATGGAGTTAATTATTCAGCAAAGAGGAGCTAAACTTAGCGAGGTAGCTGCCTGAATCTAGATTCTGAGCAACTTTATGTAGGAGCGAAAAGTCAGTGAATCCTGCCAGATACAGAGCTTTGAGTTTACAATTACAGACATTATTACAAGTGTGTTTACCTGAAAGCAGTATATATCTTCCCCTTGCTGTAAGTCTGGACAGGACACCTAGAGCTCGTACCGCCGCCATCTTGGGAGGTCAATGCTGACAACCGGAAGAGAGAATAAAAAGCGCAGGAAGAGCTGCTGGACCAATCACACACCACTCACACTGTTTTACTCTTTTAATTTAATATTTACACTATTTCAGGTGTAACTGATCAGCCAAGACATTTTTAAAGTTGTATTTATTTACTTATTTGTTTGTTTCTTTGTTTATTGTTTTATTTATTTATTTATTAAGGTTTATACTGTAGCTATAAGGCCAATGCAGGTAGCAAGTGCGGATTATTTATCAGACACCGTGTATTATTAATATTTATCATTTTTCTGTCCAAAGTTATTCAGTGTAACTTGAGCTTAAAATGTTCATTTTATAAATTGCTCATTCATAGTCTATTCTCAGAATATGTATAGTTTATATATCCTTTACAAATCATTATTCACGTTCAGTTCCTGTTAAATCCTAAATCCTTAAAGACTGTGCATTAAAGCTAATATTTTAACACCTAGCTTATCCGACACAGGAATACAGGGAGCCTGGAGTCTATCCCAGGGAACTCAGGGCACAAGGCGGGGACACCCTGGAGGGGGTGCCAACCCATCGCAGGGCACAATCACACATTCACACACACCACAGGCAATTTGAAAATTTGTGTTTGTGTTTGGAAAGGTTGTGTGATTAACACACCTCTTCAATGTTGCATGGAGATCTAGGGCAGTGCCATTGGACTGGCAAACTAAAATGATGGTCCCTATTTAAAAGAAAAGGTTGAGTTCCAATTACAGGGGAATCACACACCTCAGCTTCCCAAGAAAATTCTATGCCAGAGTTCTGGAAAATAGACTCCATCCGATAGTTGAACCTAGGATCCAGGAGCAATGATGCAGGTTCTGCTCATGCCATGGAACAGTGGTCCAGCTCTTTACTCTGGCACAGTTTTGTGAAGAGTCATATGCGTATGTAAACAAAGTGTATATGTGTATTGTGGTTTTGGAGAAGGCCTATTATTATGTGCTTTGATATTTGTTGTGGGAAGTAATGCGGGAATACAGGGTATCTGGCTCACTTTGTGTGATCTGGTCTCTCTATGAGTGCAGTGATCCTGCAGAGATCACTACACAGCATAGTTGTGTCAGCATTCTTGATGTTGGGGTTAAGGTGGCTGTCGGATTCCATCAAGGGTGTGTCTTGTGTCAACTCGTGTTTGTGGTTTTCATCGACTGGATATCAAAACACAACCGAGGTTGAAGACGTGCACAGTCCTGGGTTTGTGTGTGTGTGTGTGTGTGTGTGTGTGTGTGTGTGTGTGTGTGTGTGTGTAAGGGGGTTCATGGTTCTATCCATGAGCCCATGGTTCTATCCCACAAAGAGTGAGATGCTCCCTTCAGGTAACAAGCCATGCCCCTGGTAGAGTTTAGATTCAATGCCTTCAGAAAGTATTCGCCCCCTAGTGATTATTTTTTCTATATTACAATATCAAATGTAAGTATATTAGAATGGGATTATTTCTGCTTATTCTGAAGTGACTCGTTACAGAAACAAAATGAAATCAATTAGTTAGAATCATTTAGAAATATTCATTAGCCTTACTTTAAAAGATTAATTGGACTGGTATTTATACTTTTCTTGAGTACTCACAATAAATATGTTAAATAGGGTACACCTCTATTAATTTCAAATCCACCTGTGTCCACGTGTATGTTTGCACAGTAAATATCACTGACTTTTAGGAGGTCTCTCAGCTAAAATGGCAGATCAGATAAGTCCTGCTGTCATGATGACCTAGAGCTTTGAGATTAAAGTTGTTAGAAGAAAAAAGCTGGAGAATGTTATAAAAAGATCAGCAAAGCTTTAAACGTCCTTAGGAGCACTGTAAAATCCATTTTAAAAAAGTGGAAAAAAATACGCCAAAACCCAGACACTACTAAAACCAGGCCATCCTTCCAAATTGAGTGTACTGGCAAGAAGGACAACTGTCAGAGAGGTGTCCAAGAGGGCAGCTAGAACACTGAAGGGGTTAGCGAGCTCACTGCCTGAAAGTAGTGTAGTGTAGAGCTCAACTATATTATCAGCGCTTTATCGGAGAGCTGACAGAAGGAAGCCACTTCTTAAAAGCATGAAATTTACTAGGAGGTAGGTGACAAAATCTGAGACCCTTTGAAAAAAAGATTTTTAACCATGTGTTATAAAAGCAAAGCATTATGTTTGGCACAGACCAAATACAGGTTCATCAATGGTAGTAGCATCATGCTCATGAGATTGCCTTTCAACAGGCGGACCTGGAAATCTTGTTGTCATCGAGGGCAACATGGGTCAGCCAGAAAGCTGTATTTTAATTAAAATTTAAAAATGTATGTCCCAACAGGACAATGACCTGGAATGTTCTTCAATAGCTTGCAAAAAATAAAAGTTTTGGGAGAAAATGCCAAAATAAACATTTGCAAAGGTCACACAGACAACAAGACAATCAGTTCCTCCAGGATTTGGCAATTTTCGATCGCAGAAATTAACACAAACTCCGCAATATTCGGAGGTGCTTGCAATTTCAGTATTACCACAGATTTTCTGCAGATTTGGGCCAAGATCCATCATGTGAGGTCATAACAAGACGCATTCAGCCAAAGCCCTTTTCGATTCACGTGCGCCAAACATGAGTACAGATAAAAGGTCTCATTTACCCAAGAAACATCACTGCAAACGAGTGCAAAAAGGTTTTGTGCAATTGCAATTCTGACAATTAAATTAGTTTTCTGAAAAAAAAAAAAAAAGTAAAAAAAATATCCATAAGTTCCATTGCAAATTTTGAAAAAAGCCACAGCAAAATCAAGCATTTTTGGTTGCAACAATCACAAAAACCTCAGCAAAATCCTGTACAGACTGGACAGTGTACTAAACATTGACTCTAGGGGGTGTATTGTTCTCAATTAAGCAGTGTTTAGATTAAAATAATAATAATAATAATAATAATAATAATAATAATAATAATAATAATTCTGAGGACAAAACACTCTACACCAATAATTTTCCACCCTACCTCCAACTACTCACGAGGCCCCTTTTGCTACCACTGCTTACTTAGGCAGGTAGATATATTTCCCCAAATGGTCTGCATTCTTATCCATTATTGTAGTCAGTAAAGTCATTTAAATCTGAATAATTAATGCTCCTACCGAGAACTAAATGTGGCAAATACTTGATTACATCAGTGTATATCATGACAGACCATACTGATTGAATACTTATCTAAAATCAGATCTAAATCAATTAATAAATTAAAATGAGAAAAAAATGTGCATATGATTGTGATTTGTTTATCCATGGATTACAGTAACTCCAGTGTAATATGGAGTATGAAGTTCTATTGACTGAAATCAGGATTTTTCTGACATGATCATATCTAACAAAGGAGTTAAACATAATGAAAAAATATGCTTTCCACACATATAGTACTTATATCAATGGCTGTCCATCTACTACCATTTCAACTTACAGCTCAAGACAATAAAACCCTGATTATTGTAAGTGTCAATCATTTTTCTTAAAAGGTACACAATAGCAGACATCACAGTCGGTCTCTTATCCTAGAGGATTGATTGGAGGACTGTGCAAGGACTGAATAAGGGCTATTCTCTATTGTTTTTTTGACACAGTGCCCCATACACTGCATTATTGATTGCATCACACTGCCCTCATTAAGTTGTGTTCTCACGCTATCCCTAAACTATTGTTTCTTTACCACCCATTCAAAGCATAAAGGGGATAGATTGGAGATGTTGAAGCCCTTTAAACAAATTTAACCAGTAATCACACAGTGGATATATGTGCAGTTGATCTTAAGGTTCATCTGAGCCATGGTGTGTTTTGACAGCTGTGCAGAGGATAAGGTGTCCTACAGAGTCAAACACTCCCTAAAACATGCAACATTCATGACCTTAATAATAAAACCTTTTATGTAAGCACTAGTAGCAGGTGATATAAATATTTAGTTTGGCACAGATGCAGTTAACTGTTAATCAGATTATAAGATCTGGCATCTTGGCACTAAGTTAAAGCATTCTGAGGACTTTGCTACTTTGTTTTAAGAACAGACATTACAGTTATGCCCTCCTTTAAAGCAGATATTACACTAAAATAAATGAAATGATTAAGATAAAACTGTAATACAATGATAATGCACAGTGTAATTATCGTGTTATTTATTTATTTATTTAAGGCACATACAGTAGATAGTATTTTTTACTATTAGCAAGATGTAAACATTAATACCATAAAGTGCTCCAGATTACACATTCTCAAAATTACAATTCTAGAAATGTTTATAGTCATGACAAAGCATCCATGCCACCACAGGTATAAGAGATAAGAGGTATTGTATAGAGTTGATTAGTTAAATTGCTTTACATACAGTTGGGGATAATAAAACAAAGGGATTTGAGATTCTCAGAAACATAACTCTGTCTTAAACAGATTCAATACTGTTTCAAAGGTTGCTGTAAAATTGCATACTCATAATTTGATCAAACCTAGACTGTGGATTCCACCTCTGTCTGCAGAAAAACCTCAGAGTTTTGCTGAATATTGCAGCTAGCAGTGGAGCGTTGAGGAGTATTTTCACTGGATGAGACGTATGTGCACCCGAGCACTGATTCAGATCTAGATTTCCAGCTCATGTCACAGCAGAGCTTCAGGGTACACTGATTGTAACAGGGAAGTTCACACTCTGAGACACAAAGTTCTTTGTCATCCGAGAACTCGGGCTGGACTGTTGTAGCATGGATGCCTTCCTCATGGAAGAGGTTTTTGATGCGTTTAGCTGTGTCCATGTAAGAGGCAGGGTCGTGACACTTAACGTGTGCCGTGGCGATGATTCGGCTCCCAGCCAGCTGCCAGATGTGCAGCTCATGGACTGCCAGAACCCCCTCAAGACTCCTCAGCTTTTTGTCCAGCCTCTGCATGTCAATCTGCTTGGGCACGGACTGCAGCAGGATGAGGGTGGACTCCTTCAGCAGTGGGAAGGTAGTATAGAGCAAGATGGCCACCAAGATTACACAGAGTGTGGGATCCAGGTAGAGCACCCAACAAGGTCCTGCTACAGCGACAGCACTGGTACCATTGCTGTGGACCAAGTGCGTATTATTCACTGGCCAGTGGTCAGAGCAGTAGCTACTCAGGCATGGGTTAATACATATCTCTTGATTGTCACATGTCCTCCACACGAATGTGAAAATGAGAGCATTAATCACTACAATGACAGAGCCAGCGGCATCGCCCAGCACATGCAGGAAGACTCCACGCATGTTGAGCTGGGAAGACGAATCTAAATCATGCTCCAGCTTCTCTGGTGAGATGTTTCCATTCACTGGGATTTCCAGGTTATGTTTTGAGACAATGTCTGAAAAATATCAGAGCAGTAAATTTCACAATTAAAAATCTGAATAATAAAACAGCAAAAAGTTACTTATTATTATTCACATCCAGATGTGAAACATACCTTCACCTTTTCCTATTGGGTGACTAATGACTGAATTCCAAATCACTACCCACTACCCATATAAAAGCAGGGTATAAAATAAATCCATGTAGTACATTATAGATCTAATAAGGAGGTATCAGCAATTCAGATTATCAGTGAGTAAAATGGGAGCAGATTGGGTGCATTTATCAGATGAGCATAGTGCGTTTATCAGAAGTGTAAATAGTGTTTATCAGAAGCGTGTTTATCAGAAGAGTGTTTATCAGAAGCATAAAGAGTGTTTATCAGAAGCGTGAAGAGTGTTTATCAGAAGTGTAGAGTGTTCATCAGAAGAGTAATGAAGTGTTTATCAGAAGAATAAACTGTGTTTATCAGAAGTGTAGAGTGTTCATCAGAAGCGTAAAGAAGTGTTTATCAGAAGCATAAAGCGTGTTTATCAGAAGCATAAAGAGTTTTTATCAGAAGCGTAAAGAGTGTTTATCAGAAGTGTAAAGAGTGTTTATCAGAAGTGTAAAGAGTGTTTATCAGAAGCGTAAAGAGTTTTTATCAGAAGCGTAAAGAGTGTTTATCAGAAGCGTAAAGAGTTTTTATCAGAAGCGTAAAGAGTGTTTATCAGAAGTGTAAAGAGTGTTTATCAGAAGCGTAAAGAGTTTTTATCAGAAGCGTAAAGAGTGTTTATCAGAAGTGTAAAGAGTGTTTATCAGATGAGTAAAGAGTGTTTATCAGAAGCGTAAAGAGTGTTTATCAGAAGCATAAAGAGTGTTTATCAGAAGCGTAAAGAGTGTTTATCAGAAGTGTAAAGAGTGTTTATCAGAAGCGTAAAGAGTGTTTATCAGAAGTGTAAAGAGTGTTTATCAGAAGTGTAAAGAGTGTTTATCAGAAGCGTAAAGAGTGTTTATCAGAAGTGTAAAGAAGTGTTTATCAGATGAGTAAAGAGTGTTTATCAGAAGCGTAAAGAGTGTTTATCAGAAGTGTAAAGAGTGTTTATCAGAAGAGTGTTTATCAGAAGAGTAAAGAGTGTTCATCAGAAGCGTAAAGAAGTGTTTATCAGAAGCGTAAAGAGTGTTTATCAGAAGCGTAAAGAGTGTTTATCAGAAGCGTAAAGAGTGTTTATCAGAAGCGTAAAGAGTGTTTATCAGAAGCGTAAAGAGTGTTTATCAGAAGCGTAAAGAGTTTTTATCAGAAGCGTAAAGAGTGTTTATCAGAAGCATGTTTATCAGAAGAGTGTTTATCAGAAGCATAAAGAGTGTTTATCAGAAGAGTAAAGAAGTGTTTATCAGAAGAATAAACTGTGTTTATCAGAAGTGTAAAGAGTGTTTATCAGATGAGTAAAGAGTGTTTATCAGAAGTGTAAAGAAGTGTTTATCAGAAGAATAAAGAAGTGTTTATCAGAAGAGTAAAGTAGTGTTTATCAGAAGTGTAAAGAAGTGTTTATCAGAATAAAGAAGTGTTTATCAGAAGTGTAAAGAAGTGTTTATCAGAAGTGTAAAGGAGTGTTTATCAGAAGTGTAAAGAAGTGTTTATCAGAAGAACAAACTGTGTTTATCAGAAGAGTAAAGGGTGTTTATCAGAAGCGTAAAGAAGTGTTTTCAGAAGAGTAAAGAGTGTTTATCAGAAGAATAAAACAATGTTTATCAGAAGAGTAGAGTGTTTATCAGAAGTGTAAAGAAGTGTTTATCAGAAGAACAAACTGTGTTTATCAGAAGTGTAAAGAAGTGTTTATCAGATGAGTAAAGAGTGTTTATCAGAAGTGTAAAGAGTGTTTATCAGAATAAAGAATTGTTTATCAGAAGTGTAAAGAAGTGTTTATCAGATGAGTAAAGAGTGTTTATCAGAAGTGTAAAGAGTGTTTATCAGAATAAAGAATTGTTTATCAGAAGTGTAAAGAAGTGTTTATCAGAAGTGTAAAGAAGTGTTTATCAGAAGTGTAAAGAGTGTTTATCAGAAGTGTAAAGAAGTGTTTATCAGAAGAATAAAGAAGTGTTTATCAGAAGCCTAAAGAGTGTTTAAAAATGTTTAAAGTGTACAATTAAAAAGCAAAAAAGCAAAAAATTATTGTATAACATAATTTATTGTTATTCCCACATAAATGAATCAAACGACGAGCACAGTCCTGTTTTATAAATGGATTATTAAAGAATAAATACCTGCTTCAACTTGAACAGCATGGTCACCTCGGCCAGGACGTTGGCTCTTCACCAGCAGATCATAAGCCTCCCCTGATGATGTCTCTGATTTCTCATATCTCCTGTTACTTGTGCTGTGCGAGTGTCCGTGTCCAGCGTACCCATGAAACAGCAAAAGTCCCAGCACGTTTACAACGAGCCCGGCAACTCCGACCCACACCACAACCGTCGGCTTCTCGATCTCATGCGGCTCCGTGTAGCGCTCAACCGCCTCCAGTAAGATGGTGAAACAGAGCGCAGTGAGAAACACGGCATTGACCAGGGCGCCCATGACTTCAGCTCGGATCCAGCCGAATGTGTTGAGACTCGTGGCCGCTGTTTGATCCGCGAGTCTCACTGCGAGCAGCGCCACGAGCAGCGCGATCACATCCGACAGCATGTGGAAGGAATCGGACAGCATCGCCAGAGAGCCGGTCACTCGACTCACCACCACCTCCACCACGAAAAAGACGCAGGTTAGACACAGCATGCACAGCAGCCTCGCCTGCTTCGGTTCCAAAGCCATCTTTCTGCTGCAGATCAACGTTTCACTGCACTACAACACTAGATCACATCCTAGTTGTTGAACCCTAATGAGTAACACTTCATCCATCCGGTACTCGCTTTGCGCACAGCACAGTAGTGCCTTTAAATGCACCGTCACTGTGCGCTGTCACCACTGGTAACGATGCAGCTGTAAACAAAGCTACACAAACAAGCCAAGAGGGAAAAAAAAGTTACACGTCTCATCTGTTTTCCACAACAAAAGAGAAATATGATCGGATCTAATCCATCAGATCGAATCCGATTCCGTTTATAATACCCCCTTTTACACACGGTTCGGTTTAATTTCTCCACACGGACCGTCGCTGAAACACGCCTTCGCCTTTTTTATTGGATAGATATGATGGGACGTCCACAGCTATGTCTGAATCCCAAATCAACACCTATCCCCCATATAAATGCACTACGTAGAGTACAAAATAATAGCTTTTACACTACATATAGTGCATTATTTGTCTAAAAAGGAGGTATTGGGAATTCAGCTGATCATCTAAGAGGAAAACAGAAGCGTTAGTATAATAATATTAATAATAATAATAATAATAATAATAATAATAATAAGAAGAAGAAGAAGAAGAAGAAGAAGTATTAGAAGAAGAAGAAGATTGTAAACAATGCTTAACATTCTTAGATTCAATACATTCAGTACAACCAATTATTTCCATTCTTTATCAAAACCAAAAATGACATGCAGTGAGTAATATTTTGATCCTCAACATGCATATTTTAAAAGCAATGCTGTATTTTCTGTCTAGGCAATACATGCCATAACCTGCAATTAATATTTGCTTAAAAACTCCCTGGCAGAGAATAATTGAATACTGAGCCTGAAACCTCTTTATACTGAATCAGGACCACTGTGGATCTGCAGCCTGTCCTGGGGACACTGGACTTCAGTCCATTGCATCATGACTTTGTAATTATGTCAGACTGAAACACAAGACCCAGTATCCATGAAGTACTCATATAAGTCTAAATGAATTCACAGATTAAAGATGGCAGGACCACACTGCTTCACATAAGGGAAGGCAGCTCACTTGGAAGAACCCCAACATTTTTTGGCAGACAGTTTGATCTAAAAAAAAACAAACAAAAAAAAAAAACCTCCAAAGAACAAGTAAATAAATAAATAAAAAGAAAGTTTAAAAAAGAAAGAAAAGAAAAATTCACCATACACAACTCTGATCCAATATTATGACGACGATGATGATAACGATGACAGTAACAATAGGATAATAATAATAATAATAATAATAATAATAATAATAATAATAATAACAATAAGAAGAAGAAGAAAAGGAAGAATAGGCTAGCAACCACATTTGTACGATTACTGTAATTATAATTATATTATAATAATTGTTATAAGCAGCTTTTATATCCTGGAGGTGGGAGTGATGCTCTGTCAATGTGAGTCTATTGTGTGTGTGTGTGTGTGTGTGTGTGTGTGTGTGTGTGTGTGCTGCAGCGCTGCAGGGTGTGGTGGATGGAGGATGGAGGTGGGAAGCTGGATACTGCTCGCTCTGTAACGAATGCCATTACTGGAGCTTTAATCCTCCCTTTTTAAAGCAGAATCAGTTTGTTAACTGAATCTTTTCCAAGTCACTGCCCTATATACAGATGGATCAGGCTTTCATCGTGGGAAAAAAATGCTTTCTGGACTACGTGCGAAGTTGGGCGTTTTTGCTGTGGACGATCATTCCGGCTTAGGCTTTCCAGTACAGCGTTTCATTAGGAGTGGAATTTGGATGTAGCGACAGCAGCCCCATCACAAGATGTCTAAAAGAAACAGTGTGGTGATGCTGCGGCCGCGCTCCATGTCGCAGGGGAAAAAAGCGGAGACGGTGAAGGTGGTGGTTCGGTGCCGCCCTGTAAACAAGAAAGAGGAGGCGATGAGTCAGGAGAGGATTGTTGAAGTGGATGTGAAACTGGGCCAGGTAAGCGTCCGGAACCCGAAAGCGGCTGGAACCCTGAACAAGACGTTCACTTTTGATGCGGTCTATGATATGTTTTCAAAACAAAACGACCTGTACAGTTACTCGTGCAAACCTCTAATTGACTCCGTGTTACTCGGGTTTAACGGAACTATATTTGCTTTTGGTCAAACTGGCACCGGGAAGACATATACCATGGAAGGCCTTCCCATGGATCCAGAAAAAAGAGGTGTCATACCAAATTCTTTTCACCACATCTTCACCAATATATCCAGATCCCAGAACCAACAGTACTTGGTGAGAGTGTCATATCTTGAGATATATCAAGAGGAGATACGGGACCTTCTTTGCAAGGACAATAATAAAAAGATGGAGCTTAAGGAGAGTCCAGAGTCAGGTGTTTATGTCAAAGGCCTGTCATCCGTTGTGACAAAAAACATCAAAGAAATTGAACACGTGATGAATTTGGGAAATCAGTCCAGGTCTGTCGGATTTACGAAAATGAACGAGCGCAGCTCGCGTTCGCATGCCATTTTTGTTATAACCATCGAATGCAGCGAGATGGGCATTGATGGCGAAGAGCACATTCGGGTTGGCAAGTTAAACATGGTGGACCTGGCCGGCAGTGAACGCCAAAGCAAGACAGGTGCCCAGGGCCAAAGGTTCAAAGAGGCTGCCAAAATAAACTTGTCTCTAAGTGCCCTTGGAAATGTTATCTCAGCACTGGTGGATGGGAAGAATTCTCACATCCCGTACAGGGATTCCAAACTCACACGCTTGTTGCAGGACTCTTTAGGAGGGAACGCGAAAACTGTCATAGTGGCCACAATAGGACCCACGTCATGTCACTATGAAGAAACTCTCGCCACCCTGAGGTTTGCGAACAGAGCCAAGAATATTAAAAACAAGCCAAAGATCAACGAGGACCCCAAAGATGCGTTGCTCCGCGAGTTCCAAGAAGAAATAGCCCGTCTGAAGGCGCAGCTAGAGGAACGAGGGATGCTGGCAAAAGAAAGGAGGAGACGGAGGAACAGTGTAAAGATGAAGAGAAGCATGAGCAGTGGGGAGGTGGAGACACCTAGAAACTGTGAGGTGGACATTGTGGAGATGGTGAAGGAGGAGAGAGCAGAGGAATACTGGTGGAAGCAGCAGATGGCCAAGAGCTCTGCCAATGACAGCCCGGAGTTTAGGAGGAAATTAGGCATCTTGGATGAGAAATCACAGACTGTGGAGGATTTACTGAAGGAACAGCAGATTATGGGAATTATGATCGAAAAATACAAGGTTAGAACCTGCTCATATTTAGGCTCTTTTAACCACACTGTTCTTTCTTGGCAATTAACTACAGAATAAATTGGATCCTGTTTGCTGTGATTTACTTTAGGCCTTGGAAAGCAAGCTTCTGATTGGAGGCAAGAACATCATTGACCACACCAACGAGCAGCAGAGAATGTTAGAGATAAAGAGACAGGAGATCGCAGAGCAGGTAACACCTGCAAATATACACTCACCATTGTTGTCTTCTAATTCAGTGTCTAATGATAGTGTGTGATCTCTCATAGGAGAGACAAGAGAGGGAGATGCAGCAACTGATGTTTGAGCAGGACGAGGAGACAGTGGAACTGCAAGAGACCTACTCAACTCTACAGCAGGAGGTGGAGCTCAAAACCAAAAAACTTAAGAAGGTGAAATGCTTATGACTAACTCATCAGTCTATACAACTAAACCGATAATTTGTTTTTAGCAGGAATGAGGAAAAATATTAATTCCAACCTGGACACAATTCATAACAAGCCACACTAGTTATATTGAAAGATGAAAAAGCTAATGTTAGGTTTAGGGGTGGGGTTAGCAGTCACACCTTTTCTTATTACTTTGTATGAAACCAAAATAAATCCAACTTCTCTGTTTATTTCTTCTGAATTTGTTTGAAATTCTAATAAGATCATGTTTCCCCCCCCTCCAAACGTTTTACATTATAGTATGTAGTTCCTATACACAGTTGAACAAGGTTAAGTGTAGAACTCTGAAGGTTCTTTGGTTTGGCCCTTTGGGGGAACATTTTGTAGAACCTAACAAAAGAGACCTTCCATTTTAGAGAGGTTTCCAAGAAGCTAAGGAAGCTAGGTAACCTTATATCAAGGACAACCATTCTTTTTTATTATCCTATCATCTTGTCAATACTCGCCCTAGATTTCAACCATTATTTTGGTGTTAAACATTTTAATAACTCTATGTCTTGACTTTACTCAGCTATACAGCAAACTGCAGTTGGTACGAGCTGAGATTGGTGATATCATCGATGAACATGTCACAACGAGACAGGAGCTGGAGCAAACATTAAATGAGCTGACAAGAGAAATGAAATTCAAGTACGTTCTCCACAGTTCCCATCACAAAAGAACGCACCCCACCAAGACGTACTCATATTATAGTACATTGTAACTCAAAGTGAAAAACTATTTTCGCCTCAATGTATGCATGTGATACGTTTTGCAGGAATCTCATCATTGACAATTTTATTCCTCCTGAGGAGAAAAACAAGATCATAAACCGCCTTCACTTTGACAGCGAGGAAGACCAGTGGAAAGTCTTACCCCTTTTCCCGTCTGAAAGGTTAGTGTATTCAGTGTATTTTACATTATTTCCTTAAGTAGTTAAATACTGGTTGTTGAGTAAATGAGCGTTTTATTGATAACTTATCCTCCAGCTATTCTCCTCGCATCAGACAAAGGCCAACGTCTGCAGTTGGATACAAGAGGCCAATCAGCCAATATGCACAAGTTGCTGTGGCAACAGGATCTCCTTCCAGATACAGGGTTGGTACACAGAGGCCATGCTGTACTTTTTAGCCTTCTAACAAATGTGTTATTTACATGGATATTTATTATCATTGTGAAAAATGATCCAGTAATGTATTTGATGCATTTACTTGCACTACACAGGCAGAAAATGTCATGCTTCTGGAGCTAGATATGACATCACCAACTATGGTCCCACTAGACCTACAAGGGGCAGAATTGAGGACAAGAAATCTGCTCTGTGACTTTGCTCAGCACAGGAGAACGACAACAGCATCACGCGTCATGCGGGCCAGATCATGGTGAGTGCCTCAGATGAGAAAAATATGTGTGTTTGACAATGAAGAAACACAGTACTTCTCATTAGCTTTAAATGATTTATATTGAGGTTGCACAGTGGCTTAATGGTTAGCAAGTTTGCCTCACACCTCCGGGATTGGGGCTTTGAATCCCACCTTCGCCCTGTGTACGCGGAGTTAGCATGTTCTCCCCGTGCTGCAGAGTATTCCGGTTTCCTCCCCAGTCCTAAGACATGCCTTGTTGGCTGATTGACATATCTAAATTATCCATAGTGTGTGAATGTGTGTGTGATTGTGCCCTGCACATCCAAGGTGTCCCTGAGCTCCCTGGGATAGGCTCCAGGCTCCCTGCGACACTCTGCAGGATAAGGTATAGAAAATGGATGGATTTATGTTGAATTGAGGTGGCACGGTAGTGCAGTAGGTAGTTTTGCTCCCCTACAGCTTCAGGGTACCTAGTTCAATCCTGAGCTCTGGTTACTGTCTGTGCATGTTCTCTTGTCTGGGTTTCTTCCCATCTCCCAAAAACATGCGGTAGGTGGATTGGCTACTCGAAATTGCCACTAGGTCTGAATGGTGTATGAAGGGGTGTGTGTGTGTGTTTTTGTGTGTGTGTGTGTGTGTGTGTGTGTGTGTGTGTGTGCATGGTGCCATACAACGGACTGGCGTCCTATCCATTTTGTATTCCTGACTTGAGCCCAGTGTTCCCAGCATAGGCTCCAGATCCACCATGACCCTGACCAGGATAAATCACTTCCTAAATATGAATGATGAATATATTGACTTGACCCGTGTTTTTTCCCCTTATCTCTCACAAGGTATCAAGGACCAAGTCTGCCCGCTTCTCCATCAACCAGCTCAGTGGCCTCCGGGTCTCAGGTCCCACTTTCTGCCATGGGGGCGTGTGCCAGTGTGCTTCAGCCATGAAGTGTTTTGAATATGGTGCTTTTGCCTTTGCATACATGCAGAAAAAGCTCCATAATATCTGTTTGGCTTTTTTCCTTTATTGCAAGATCATGCTGCCTTTTCTTGTTGCACAATAATTTTGTATTAACAAATTAAGCACAGTTACCTGTTTGTCTACATGTGCATTGTATAGTCCTGTAATGTCATACTTGAATACAATCAGTGGCAACAGTAAATGGTTTTGTTGCATGATAAACAAATTACTTGCAGTCTCATGATGTATAGCAGTTCAATGGCGTATAACAATTTAACCACTGATGAGAATTTTCAGCTTCTGCCATTACTGATCGTTAAGATTCATGGTGAAATATTTATTGTCAAAACATTACCGCCCTCTAGAGGCCACAAGGATACAACACCCTTTTATTTATCACACATAACACGACGCCATTCCTTAGTTATGTTTCAGGTAAAGCGGTCAGTTACGAGGGTGATAAAATTATACACAATTTTGCGTTAAGGCTCATGTTCTGAAATTAAACTTGATCTAAAACACCAAAGAAAATTAGATTATCCTAGGACACCCCTATCATTGGGAATAGCTCTTAGGAAAAGCATTTACACCACCTTTAGCTTTTAAAAATAAAAACTCATTCATATAGTAAGACTTAAGTGATACAGATATCAAATCTAACACCATGTAGTAAAAAAAAGGGGTAAATCGCGTTAACTCACATTAAGAAAAAACCCAAAAACATTTTATCAGTCAAAACCTAGTGCATTGTGCTTAAGCACCTTCACTGGACGTGCATTGTACAGTAAGGTGACGTCACGCCCAGGGTCACATGACCTGCTACTTACAGTAAGGATCCAATATGGCAGAAATGGTAGGACTCGCACCATAACTGAAGCAACATTTCCATCTTAACAGTAACAGACTCTCACATTAGGTCGATTTCCGGGAGCCGACCGCAAACATGAGGGAAAGACAAAAGAAGAAAAAGGGGAGGACATGGGCAGAGGCGGCAAAAACGGTAAATCTATGTCATATTGAGTGTTTGTTTTGCTTGTTTTCGCTCTGCGCTCACAGTTCCATAAGGGTTATTCTTTCCCACCCGTTTTCCATACAAATCCCGCCTCCTGTGCAATGATTGGGTCGTTCTATTCCGAGGCTTGTGTTGGGATTGGCTCGCAGTTCATACGGCGCGGCAGTTTGCCCAATGGTAATCGTTGGACAGACCGAGCAAGTCAATCCTAGTTGAGAAGGCAGGATTTGTTAGAATACGTGTGGGGAAAATAATGCCTTGTACAACTGTGTTTATGAGTTCATGACCTGCTGGTGCAGGCGGAGTGTCGAGTGCTCGAGCAAGGGCCTGATTGTGGATGAAAACACAGACAGAACATAATATTGATCTGTTGTACACCCATTATTCACACGAATCTGTTCTTTCAGTTCGTAAACTTTTCATACAGTGATTGTTTTCATGTTACCACCGGAGTCGTAGCAACGCGCATGACGTCTGTGTCGCTAGCTAGCTATGCTAGGCTAAGCTAGTTAGATGCAGACACCTTATATTACCAATTCGACTAGCTAGTTCAAATATAGTACTTTAATTGACCGTTTGGTTGCAATGTTTTTCATTTTCAGTGAGCGTTTATACAACTGCTGAATCATGTCAGCTACTTCAGGACGTATTTGAATGGCTTATTTTGAATAAGCGTGTACACGGTTAGCCAGCTAACTAGCACCATGTCATGCTGTAGTATGTAAGTGGAGGTTGTGGTGATTTACAAGTGAATTTAATTGCAGCTGTAAAATGCGAATTTGTTTTAAAATTAAAAGTAGGACTTTTTTTTTTTATTGTTTAGGGAAATTAACCTGTTAAAAACTTGTTAAAAGCACTAATGAAAGTTGTCCAAAGTGAACCAAGTGTCAGACTCAATTTCTGCCCCGAATGTAATGACGTGTTTTATCTCAAATAGGTCGAAAACTGACAAGTACAGTTATTTAAATATGAAACAAAACAAAACAGAGTAACACATTAATTTAATGTATCTTATAAGGGCCTCTGTCCTATACGATAGCATGGGTTGTCAGTGTGGCCAGCTCTTTTCAGGGGAAAGTAGCTACAATTCACCAGAAGACGTCATGGATTAATTTGCATATTCGTTGAGTCGTTATGATCAATTGCACACCAAAACATATCACAAGAAGAAGGTAGATTTTGTGAGGATGTACTAGTATTATTTCTATCACAAACTCAAACAAAGAGAATCAGTAGTAGTAAGTAGTTGGGAAGAAGACATGAAAGAAACCACCATGGGAGGAATAACTCACTTTAATTACTTGTAAATATTGTCAACAATAGAGTTTAAGAACAAAAAAGACTTGTGTGGGTGGGACAAATAATGGTGATCAGTGATTGATTGTTGAGAAACAATGGCGATTGGTCGTTGGGGAAAAATGGAGCTCAGTGATGGGTCATTGGGAATCATTGGAGATCAGTGATTGATTGTTGGGAACAGAGGCAACTCAGTCACAGGCATATGCTGCATTTGACTGAAGGTTGTATGGCGTATTTATTTTTTTTAACCTCTGACATATATGTATATCTTCCTCCTCAAAACAGTGAACTGTATAATCAGTGTTACAGATTTAACAAAGTAATATGTCTGTATGTTGATTGATCTAAAGCAATATACTGTATAATTCATCTACAGGTAAGAAGTGCCATTTACTCTGATGCTGTAGGTAGCTCTGTTGATCTGACCTTACTTGCTAAACTCGGAGGAACTTAGACTTGAAAAGACCACTCCATTCCCTTAGAGTAGGAATTCCCAGTTTTCTTAGTGTTTTCCTGGTTCGAGGTCAGGAATTATGAGTTAAGACCTCTAGTCAAATGCCACAATACTGGAGGTGAGACAGCTGGACGGACTAAAGGTCTAAATGCTGCTACATTGGTCTCTTTCGGTAGAGATGAAGTGAGGGGTAATTCCCAGTGGTGCCAGTCAGTGGGCAGTCATTGTGGGTAGAAAAACATTAATCAAAGTAAAAAATAGACCAGGGATGCACAGTGGCTTAGCGGTTAACAGTAGCTGCGTTTACATGGACAACAATAATCCACTCTTAATCCGATTAAGACCATACTTTGATTAAGATACTACCATGTAAACAGCAATTTTTACTTACCTTAATCTAATTAAGGTCATAATTGAAGTAAGCAATAATCGAATTAAGACAGGTGGAGTACTCCTGTTTTAGTCGCATTATGGACGCGTATTACAGACATGTAAACAGCTTAATCACATTATAAACGTCGTGTGGGAGTTTTCACCGCATTTTGCGACAGGACACGATCACACACGGCAGTTTTACGTTTTACGGCGAACAAGAGAGTTCGGCTGCGTCCCAAATCGCATACGTTCCTACTATAGGCCTGCAGTGGGGAAAAATACATGTATCTCGGCTACTATATAGACGGTAGTTACGCGATTTGGGACCTACCCACGGCTTCAAGCAGTTGTCTATTTGCATGTATAGCATGACAAATAATTAACTGCATTTAAAGCGTTCGTAAAAAAATTTAATAAAAACACCCAAAATTGTAAACGGTACCATAACGTAGACGAACTGTATGTTGATACGTGAAATTCTGGAGGGACGTTGGACGGCGTGGCGCGGAGACGTAATGACGCGGGCTGTTAATCTAATTATGTTCTAAAACATGTAAAATGGGACCATGACAGGAGTATTCTAAAAGCGACTCATGTAAACACCTTAATCACATTATTATCTTACTCAGATTAAGGTCAATAATTAGATTAATGCTGTCCATGTAAACGTAGTCACTGTTGCCTCACTCCTCCGGGGTTGGGGGTTTGAATTCCGCCTCCACCCTGTGTTCGTGGAGTGAAATATTCTCCCCATGCTTTGGGGGTTTCCTCTGGGTACTCCAGTTTCCTCCCCTAGTCCAAAAACTGATGTTGTAGGCTGATGGGTATCCATCAATCCCTGTGTAGGATAAGCAGTATGGAAAATGGATGGATGGGAAAAAATAGACCAATGTATTCAAAAACTTTGTAATTTCATTACAAAATAAATCATGCATGCCTTTGAAGATCGTATGTCAATTATAAAGATTAATGTTCAAGTCATTTGGGGTAGTATGTGGGTGTGAAATAAAAGAGGAAAGCCTACTTTTAATAGGTGTCGTAAATGGTAAATGCTAAATAAACTCCACCTTTTAGATGATTTCAGCCATTTTGTTGACCTTAGATGGCCTGATTAATTAGATCTCTCCACAAAAAGCCTTATAAACATTTATGGCCATAACATATACTGAAATGTTCTTATATCTCCTTGTTTTAAAGAGAATTTTCTAGCAGATTAATTTTTTTTTAAGAGTGTACACTGGTATTCTTCACCATTCTGTGTAGACCTACAACCTAAGCAGAGCTCGATTAAGATACAGCTTATTGTGTTTTCAGAAGGCAGTATCTTTTCACATTGTCTGAGACAAAGGAAATGAATCATGCTTGGCTGAAGTCATGGTATTACTAATCTCACCACCCCACTGTTACAGCTGGCGAGAAAAACACCGGCACCGCTCCATTGCCTGACCTCATAATGAAAGCAAAGCTGCAGTTCAGAGATGCTTGCATTAATCAAACTACAGAGAAACACAGGCATTGATCGTACACTCTCAGACATTGATCGTACACTGTACACAGCAGAGAAAGCGATCTGTTTGAGTTTGCATTTTCATAGCAACACCCTGTAATCCTATATCTGATTCATTGTATGTTCTAAATCATCTCAAAACACTCATGATACTTTAGGAGTAATGACCTGTTTAGTAGCTTAAAGCAAAATAAAATGAAGGACAAGAACTTGCTAGTCCATAACATAGTGACTTTATTGTTAAACCAGGGGTGGACAAACCATAAATACATTAGGTAGCCTTCAAGGTAAGTCCCATGTTGTGCTTGCCTGTTGGCCCACATACCCAGGTTTTTTTTTTTTAAATTCAAAAGCATGACAAGCTCTTTATGTGCGTTAATACTTGAGATGCACCGATGTATCGGCGGAAAATCTGTATCAGCCGATAAAGGCAATTTTTCACACTAGCGGCCATTGGCTGATAGTTAAAAACATCCGATAATCATGGCCGATTATATCCTGTCAGTCAAAAGAGGGTGGGAAAACCCGTTGATTTCATGTGTGTACAGAAATTGTCTCTTGTGTGGAATGATGACAAAACTGCAGTTTGTAATCCCTGTAAGCTCTGCTCTGCTAAAATTTACCCCGGACGCTGCAGTAGTGAAGCGGGAGTTTTTTGCCGAGCTGCTCGTGCTGAATTAAAGCACCAGTCTACTGTTGAATGATTTAAATGAAGATGAGTTGACAAAAAAGGCATATATTACACAGAACAATATATTTGTAGAGTAGTATAATTCATATCCAGTTAATGTTAATATATTAAAAAGTTGATACTATATATTACCAGTTTGGTGTCAGTGATGAAGTAGAAATGCTTTTGTTTGTGGTGAGTGAATGTGAGACTAACAGGAGGATTTTTAGAATTCAGTCAATGTTAATATGAATGAATAACATTCAATGAGTTAAGAAATCTTACTTTAATCTTCAGAATTTAGTTCATGTGTTAATGTTCATTAGAGTAATATGTTTTCTGTTTATGAGACCAGTTACTCTGAAACAACTTGTGAAATGGAGAGAATAAAGCTTTTATTTGCATTTTTTTCAGAATTGTGGAATTAATTATTATTCATTTAAGAGAAGGTGTTAAAGGCAGAACTATCGGTATCGGTTATCGTTATCGGCCGACATCACTCTGAATAATCAGTTATCAGTATCGGCTGAGAAATTTAGTATCAGTGCATCTGTAGTTAATACAGACTGTGGAAAATAAGCGAATACTTGAGTCCATAGGAGGGGGCATTTTTATTGAGCCATATTGGGCTTGTGCAATTTTGTGACCCCCCCAATCCCCCCCGCTCGCAATATTCCACAATTTAATCAACCAGAAAGAGAGGCAGATGAGCTTTTCCCCCAATTTCAGGTTTCAGGAGAGTATGAGACGACATAACTGATGTTAAATACAATATATTTTAACCATGCTAGACAAGCTGGCTCCAGTGTGTTTGTCGGCAGGCCTTATTCTGTGTTTGTGTCGCGCCAGCACATAAAGGTACATCTTTAATTACATATGATCGCCAATTTCTTCTTAACATTCGTACCTTGGCTGTGGATTACTGCCGTGAGGGTTACGATGAACGAGAACGTGGATCATCTAATCCTCCATTCCTAGCTCGGCTTCCATCGGATATTTGTCGATATCCAGACTGTTCTTTGCACAGAAGGAGAAGGGCGAGAAGACGCGGTAAGCGTGGCGGCACCATGGTGCGATTAAGGAGAGCTCTTCGCAATCATGTTGCGCCATTGGACTCTATCTCTGCTACCTCTCTTGCCTACATCTCTAACGATGGATTATTCTTCTATTTTAATAGACCTTCGTGCCTCGTACCCGTCTGGCCACACCGTCTGGCTATGGCATGCATATTTCTACCTGATCGAGCTTTTTTCAGATCAAGCTCCCAGGCTGGGGTAAACTTTGGCAACCTCAGAGTTCTAGATCGTGCTCCTTCGCAGAGGATGAGTTGCGGCTCGGCAACATCATTGACTCAATCTACAGAACCAACCACTGTAAAGATGGCCTTGTTGAATGTAAGATCGGTTTCAAATAAGACTTTTTTAAACTAATGACTGCTTATCATCTCACAATGTGGACTTTATGCTTATAACTGAGACTTGGCTAAATTGTGGAGAACTTGGCTATCTCTCTGAAGTGACAACTGATGACTAGTTTTGTCAGTTGTACGAGGACAGCTGGTGGTGGTGGTGATGGTGGGGTAGCTGCAATTTTTAAGAGCAGTTTTAAGTGTCGTTTATTATCAGCGGATAATTTCAGCAGCTTTGAGGTTCAACTGATTAAGATAAGTACAGAGAATGCCGTTCTGTGTGCCTTGATTTTATCGACCACCCATTATAATTTTTTTTTTATGAGTTTTTTTTAATCCTCTCTGGTACCTTCTTATGAAAAACGTTTGATTCGTGGTGATTTTAGTATACATGTGTATTGTCCCTGTCATCGTTTGGCTAACGGGTTTCTGCAAATTATTGACTCTTTTTTTTTTTATCTCACTTTGTCTATCACAGATTCTACCCGTAAACAAGGCCATACTCTTGATTTGGTCATTTCATAAGGTGTCTCTGTCAGTAATATTGAGAATGAGATTGAAGAATTCTGTTGATCAGATCATAAGGCAATATTGTTTAATACTGTGCTGAATACTTCAATGGTAAATGTCTATTAATTCTGCTACATCTAAACAGTTCGAAGATGCTTTCTTTAGGGGTGCTTTCGCTATTGTGTATCAGTGCTGTCTGTTGAAGAGCAACTTTCTTATTTGAACACTTTGTGTGGCAATGTTTTGGACTCTGTTGCTCCATTTAAAATTAAGAAACCCAAGCTACAAACGCAAGCTTGGCTTAACAAGGATACTCATGCCTCTAGACAGGAATGGAGGAACGCTGAAGGAAAGTGGAAGAAAGATAAGCTCCAGGTATCCTATGAAATCATGAGAGACTGCGTGGTGAACTACCAGCGCTCTGTTAAAGCTGCTAGGGAAAACAATTTTTCTAACTTGATAGCAAAGCAAACACAGCCCAAACTCTATTTATTACAATATATAATGTACTTAATCCCACTATGCTGTCTTTTCCTGATGCTACACCTACAATCTGTGATAACTTTTTTGACGTTTTTTGTAGGTAAAATCAATACTATTTGATCTTGTATCCCCAAATTTGATGAGTTCATCTATTATTGACACATGTTCAGCTTGTTTAACTGAGTTTGAGCCTATTTCGCCCTCTTTTCTTATCAATGTTTTCCATAAAATGAAGCTTTCCTCGTGCTCCTTGGATGTGGTGCCTTCTCATCTCCTTATAGAAGTGCTCAGTGTCGTTGAACCTTTTGTTTAAACAATAATAAATAGTAGCCTATCCCAAGGCACTGTTCCATCAATTCTGAAACATGCCGTGGTGAATCCACTTCGAAAAAAGATCAGTTTAGATCCTTTTATTTTTAGATAACTATCGTCCCATCTCAAAACTACCATTTTTATCCAAAGTATTGGGAAAAGGTTGTCGTTCATCAGTTGTCTGTATTTTTAAGTGTAAATAACTTATTAGATGAGTTTCAGGTTTTAGACAACATCATAGTACAGAGTCAGCTTTGCTGAAGGTGTTGAATGATCTTTTGTTAGCTATGGATTCAGGTAACTGTGCAATTCTTGTCCTTCTGGACCTCATTGTGGCTTTTGACACCATTGATCATGCTATCTTGCTTGAACTGTTGAGTAAGTGCGTAGGAATTCAGGGTACCGCATTGAATTGGTTTAATTCTTTTCTCTCTGCTAGAACATTTTCAGTGGAGGTTGGGAATTTTGCTTCCTCTACAGTACCATTAACTTTTGGTGTACCTCAGGGATCAATTTTGGGCCCGCTTTTGCTAGGTTTGATTTTTCAGAAGCACATTTCTTATCATTTTTTATGCGGATGATACCCAGGTTTACCTCCCTTTGAAACACGGGGACAATTTTGACATCTCTATTGAACTGTCTTGCGGAGGTAAGATGTTGGCTGTAAGCCAGTTTTCTTACATTGAATGAATCTAAAGCTGAAATTGTAGTTTTTCGACCTCCAGCTTCTATTAAACAGATAAATAACTATCTGCGTCCTTTATTTGTGAATTCTCATGCTCATGCAAAAAATTTGGGAGTGATTTTTGATAACGGCCTGAAATTCGATAAACAAATCAATTCAATTCAATGGTGAAGAGTCTCTTTTATCATCTCAGATCCATTGTGAAATTGAAAGCGTTTTTTATCAAGAAAGGATTTGGAGACAGTGATTCATGCTTTTATTTCCTCTAGGCTGGATTACTGTAATTCACTTTACCTTGGTGTGGCTCAGTCCTCTTTATCCCGCCTTCAACTGGAATAAAATGCTGCTGCCAGGCTTCTTACTGGAACTAGAAAGAGGGAACCTATATTCTGGCTTCACTTCACTGGTTGCCAGTCGAATACCATGTTACCTTTAAGGTTCTATTGTGTGTATAAGGGGTTAAATGGCCAGGCTCCACAATACATTACAGCTCTTCTTCCCCAATAGAAATGTTCTTTGTCCTTAAGGTCTTCAAACAGGTTGATGCTGACTGTGCCAAGGTCTCGTTTGAAGTTAAAAAGGTGATCGTGCCTTTTGTGTTACTGCTCCACGTCTGTGGAATGATTTGCCAGTACACATTAGGTTGTTGTCCGATGTTGATAGTTTTAAAACCTCACTGAAAACATATCTTTTTGTGTCTGGCATTGGGACCAATACAATCTTATTCATTTCTGTGTTTTTCTTGTCAGTTTATGTATTTTATTGTATTTTATTCTCGTCGATCTATGTATTTCATTGTCTAATTTTGTTAGATTGTACAGCACTCTGGTCAGCAGTGGGTGTTTTAAATGAGCTTTAGAAATAAAAGTGCCTTGCATTGCCTTTATACTTGTGTAATATTACCCAATTGGGGGGGGGGGGGGGGGGGGGGGTCAGTCAGTCAGTCAGTCAGTTAAGAAACACCTGCGCAAATCATTCCAGATTTAGATGTCTATTACCCCCTGTTGTATTGGGGAGAAGAAACTCGTTGGTATATTTTTGAGTAATTACTCATACTAGTGTACTCCACTTGGCAGATCTGGTAATACAATATAGCCAGAGTAAACCTCAGTGGATATCATGGAACTATAATATCATGTACAATATCATTCTTTGCATACAATCTTTCTCATCACCATGTAAAAACATTATTTGAGTAGGGTTAGCATTAACATTTTCACTTAATGAAGTGTTTAAATGTCAGGTGACTGCCTATTATATAACAGTATTTTTTTTTGTGTTGTGCTATACTGCTCAGTTTCCTCACTCCGCCCACATCCTTTACTCTGGAAATGTTGTCTAGCATCTGTTCAAGGTAATTAATATGTCCAGTAAAAATAGTTCCCTTGGTTTGCGTGCATAGTGGTGGGATTGGGAAAAGAGTAGCGTTCCCCATTGCACCAAGTTGCTTTGTGCCACCGAGACCTATCGAATAAAAAAAGTTTTATTTTGCAAAAGTCAATAGGGAGTAGAGTTTTTTTTTTCCTTTCTCTGGTTGTCAGATGAGTAAAGTAGTTTAAGAAAAAATTCTGCTGACTGTTATTGCAACAAAGAGTGGTGAGGATTCATGTGCAAGAGGATGCAAACAATGTCCACTAACCAAAAATCAGAAACACTGGGCAGTTTGGGGGTCATACACAATATAAGCTCTGTGATACACAGTCAAAAAAGGCAAATTCACAGTCATAGTCAATGAACACAACAAGAGTTGGTACAAAGAAAACCAGAACAAGGGTATATCCAAGGAGGGAAAAACTGAAAAGCAAGCCAGGTCATATACAGAGCTCAATCAGATAAACACCACCAGCTCAGAACTTACTAAATGACAAGCAAATGGTAAGACTTCACAGTTGGTGTAAAGTTTGTGTGCTTTATATATGGTATGGGCAGGAACTGAGCATGAAGTGTTTAAAATTCTGGGAAGGGTGCCCTCTTGTGGCGTGGCAGAGAACTGTCCCTGATAGATATCCGTCCATCCATCCATCCATCCATCCATCTTCTACCGCTTAGTCCTTTTCAGGGTCACGGGGAACCTGGAGCCCATCCCAGGGAGCCTCGGGCACAAGGCAGGGTACACCATGGACAGGGTGCCAGTCCCCTAATAGATATATCAGTTATATTAATAGTCTGCTGTACAAATGCGAATGAAAAACTGTAAGCCTGGATATGTAATCTGCTTGTTACCGGTACCAGGGGTAATGATTTGTCCAACCTTGCTGATATCTTTGATATTGTAATTGTATTATATTTGGGTTGCATTGTATTGATTGATCCACCCCCCCCTCCCCCAGGTGCTTGAGAAGTACCCAAACACACCGATGAGTCATAAAGAGATCCTGCAGGTGATTCAGCGAGAACGTCTCAAGGAGATAAGGTGAGGTTATCGTCTCACAGTCTCATATTAGTTTTATTCCATTCACATTTTGTGTAGGCCAGATACATTTAGTGTGCGCGCACACACACACACACACACACACACACGCACACACTTCTAATTAATACATTTCTTTTTTGTTGCAATGATCCTTTTCTCTTCCAGAAGGTAAGATTATATGAGAGTTGATCCCTCTTTTTTTTCTTACACTAACTCCCATATAGCAGGCGTGTGCATGCTATTAACATTCCCTAATTGACACAGCATGCAAAGGGTCTTAAAAACCCACTAAAGGCAGACTCACTGGCTGTAGCTCTCACATTAGTGCTTTTTCACAACAGCGATTAGAGGCAGAGTCACGATTATTCTGTTCTTGTGTTATGCTTGTTGGGGTTTTTTTTTTCACTCCTGTCCTTCAGTCCCAGTTTGTACCACTCAGCCTTGAGCTTTTGTGGCAAGACTTCTCAACAAATCAATATGGTTTGAAGAGAACATTATAACCTTCACAGTTGCCATTATGGTACAAAAGTCATGATTAACTATTTAGGTTGTCTGGTGAGGTTTTCATTCAATGCCTAGACAACGGTACAGTTATAAGGAAAATTATGTTTTGAAGCATGTTAGGTCTTGAAAATTATGACGCATGTTAGGTCTGAAAAATACTGCTTTCTTTTTTTGCTGTTTGTGTGTGCTTTATTAAACCAAAGCTGTATTCTGTATCTACAGATTAATTTTACTTTCTGTAGTACAATATACGTGCACATACACTGTGTTACACTGTGCTGTCTTATTGTATGCAGTGGGACTTCTCCCCTCGCCTGCCTCAACGCCATGCTCCACACAAACTCCCGGGGTGAGGAGGGGATTTTCTACAAAGTCCCTGGTCGAATGGGAGTCTATACACTGAAGGTGACTGTGCATGATACTGAAAAACTAAGGGCAGTTTTAAGAAGAAAATGATAAAGGTTCCAAACAGGAAGATGTGTTACAGCATAACATGCTTAACCAGATCTTTCATAACCACTGTTGCAATGTTCATCGCTCGTTGTACGTGTGACTGTACCATCACACCACCCTATCAATTAGCTGGTGACAAAGCACGACTCAGACTGAAAACACAACCATTGTTGATGATTGTCAGTAATGAGTGTTTACGCAGAATAGACCCAGTCTGTAATCGTGATTAATCTAAAGAGAAGCACACTGACTCATTAAGATAAACCAGACTCTGACTTCTATGCATTTGTATGCCTGTACACACTCTGTTTGAACAGAAAGACATTGCGGATGTGGTGAAGGAGCTATCAGAGGAGGCTTCCGAAGACAGCAGTGATAATTTTTCTGACACGCGGAACACAGAAAACAACAGCAGTGGCAGCAGCAAAGAGGGCAGTAGAGGAAGGTGGAAGAGAAGAGGTACATCATTGTCTTATCTTGCTAACGATTCCTACTTATTGTGTCTGCAGTCATGATCGTGCAGATTACAGTTCATGCAAATAATTACCAATGCTAGACATGTTGCTCTGGCTGAAGAAAAGGTCTAATACAAGACCAAGGACAATATATGGGTATTAGTTTTGGAGGACATTCTGTGTCGGAAAAGCAATACAGGAAAATAATATACAGTCCCCTCTGAAAGTAATGGAACAGCAAGGCCCGTTTTTTTTACTATACTCTGAAGACTTTTGGGTTTGAGACCAAAAGATGAATATGAGATGATGGATTAGAATTTCAGCTTTCATTTCCTGATATTTAGATGCAGATGTGTTAAACAGCTCAGAACATGACACCTTTGGAAGCAGACCACGGATTTTTAGGTGAGCAAAAGTATAGGAACAGACCGTCTTAAAGTAAATGAAAATAAATAACACTTAATATTTGGTTGCAATGTAACTAGTAACTGCATCAAGCTGGCAAACCAGTGACATCACCAAACTGTTGCATTCTTCTTTTATGATGCTTTTCCAGGCTTGTACTGCAGCCTTTTTTTAGTTGTTGTATGTTTTGGGGGGGTTTCTCCCTTCACTTTCCTCTTCCAGAGGTGACATACATGCTCAGTTGTGTTAAGGTCTGGTAATTGACTTGGCCAGTATAAAATCTTCCCCGAAGAAGTCCTTTGTTGTGTTAGAAGTGTGTTCAGGCTCATTGTCTTGTAGCATGATGAAGTTCCTCCTAATTAGATTGGATGCATTTCTCAGTAAATTAACAGACAGAATTTTTCTGTAAACTTCTGAATTCATTCTGCCGCTACCATCAGGAGTTCCATCATCAATAAATATTAGTGAGGCCGTTCTAGGAGAAGCCATGCAGGCCCAAGCCATAACACTATCTCCACTGGGTTTGAGAGATGAGTTTCTATGTTTTGGATCATGTGTAGATCTATTCTTTCTCCAGATTCTTTCCCCACATACCACATTGTTGTACTGGCTATGCCCAATGCTTGTGCAATGCCTCTGATTGATTTTCCCCTTCTTTTCTAAGCTTCAAAATGGCTTGCTTTTCTCTCGTAGACAGCTTTCTGGTCTCCATGTTGGTTTATCCTTTTTAACAACAAATGCAGTCTATAGAGATGAAACCCAGGACTGAAATCAAGAGTAGACATTCAGCACTATTAATTGTTTGAACAATCAGCCTAACAGGGCACACCTGGGCAACAGCAAACACCTGTCAGTCACATGTTCCAGTATTTTTGATCATTTGAAAAATGGGTGGATTCAAACAAAAAGTGCCATGTTCTATGTTATTTAACACATCTCGATGTAAATATCAGGAAATGAATGCTGAATTCTGATCTATCGTGTCATATTCGTCTTTTGATCTCAAGCCCAAATGTCTTCAGTGTATAGAAAAAACCCAAAAGAATTAGCCTTGCTGTTCCAGTACTTTTGGGGAGGACTGTATACCAACTATAAATGGCTCTTTTATATGGATGGCAAATGCTAGAAAGCTTTCAGGCCCTTCTCTCCCTCTCCGATTACAGCCACGCCCCTGAGTACAGTTTAAGATTGCAATTGGACAGCGATTGCATTTCACACTGGTACTTGTGCAATGGACTGATGTCTCCCACACCACCCCGTGCTTACTCCACTGGCTTCCTGTCGCTGCCCACATCTGATTTTAAAACACTTTTGACCTTCAAAGTCTAAAAGGTCCAGCTCCCACGTACATTAAAGCACTTAACATACCCCTCCACGCCTCTAGCTCTGCTTGACTGGACCCATTATCTCTCAGGGTTCAAGGAAAACATGTGTCATGTCTCTTCTTTGTCCTGACACCCAGGTGGTGGCATGAATGTCCCCTGGCTGTCCAAACAGCCGGTTCACTGGCTGTCTTCAAACGAAGATGAAGGACTTACTGCTTCACTACAACACTTGAATTAGCACGTTGTTTATATATTATTTTTTTTAAAAACTCCCCTTCTGTTATTTTGTTTTTTTCATACTCTTACTAACGTCCTCTACAGGAACTAGCATGAACTAGCATGTGTTTTTGATAGGGACTAGCACTTCTGTAAGTCTTCTAAATGCCATAAATGTATATGTAAATGAAGTGCGGTGCAACGGGGAATTCTGTTCACTTCTGTTGCAAAGTCAGCATTTAATTCTTAAAAATGTAATCCCCAGCTGATTGTTTTTCACTGAAGAGATTAAACAATGTAAGAGCAATGCAACAAAGGTTTTATGTTACCAGTACCATCTGTGTATTGCATTTTGTGTTTTTCCTGGTCTGGTGCTGAATCTTCTCCATAATTACCGTGTGTATAGAGCTGATATGCACTTCTCAGGTGCAGCTTCTGATTCTGACGCGATGGAGTTTTATATACTGTATAAGTCTGTCACAAATATGTCAGTTGGGCATATTCTGACAATATGTACACAAACTGTCTTGTGAAACAACATTTCTTTTTTTGTATTGTTACCTCACTGCAGCTGCTTAATCTTAATTTTTTTAGTGATTAGTACTTTGCAGTTTGTAATATATGTAGAAATATTTAAGCAGAGTTTTTTTTTCTTCTTTATGTTCCCATTAGTCAGATAGATCACCTCAGCCTTTAAACAGGAAATGTTTTTTGCAAAAAGAGACCACTTCCTCATCTTCATATACTTGAGAACTATAGAGAGCTATTGAGCTAACATTTAGCTCAGTATATCCTGCGAAGGTTTATACATTTTACTGAACAATGCATTCTATCAAAGTTGGCGACAACTGCACGAAATACAGTAAGTGGAATAGCTGTGTGTGTGTGTGTGTGTGTGTGTGTGTGTGTGTGCTTTTGTAGCATATAGTTGGAAACTTTTGATAAGGCAAGTACTGCAAAGAACAGGAAATAATCATCCGAACAGAAGTATAGCAATCTTGTCAGATAGTTTTTGAAAGTTATTTTCACGAGTGATCTCGATATTGGCCTTCGGTTTTCCTGTGCCATATTTTTAATATCTGGCTTTACGGTACCGTGGCATTTTAAGTGTTTATAAAAAAGTACTTGATGCTTCTTAATCAGCATTATATTTTCTGGCTCTTTTTCAAAACCCAAAGGAAGATGTTGGAATTAATTGTACATTAGCTTTTTTTTTCTGTCTCTGGAAGGGTGCAAAATACTGATAAGAGCACAATGCACAGCTTGAAAAATTGAAATTATAGCTCAGCACTTTTACAAGATAATTATCTGTTACAAATTAGGTATTGTACATTTGAGTGGAAGCGACCTTAATTAACGCTGAGAGAGGGAGAGAGAAAGAAAAGTATGGGTGTGGGTATGTTTGTGTGTACGCCTGCCGACTTGCAGAAGTTGAAAGCAATGTTCTTGTTATTTCTTTAGGGCCAGCAAATCTGCAGTCACAGCCATCTTCCCCACAGTCTCGCTGCTCTTCTCCTTCAGTCTCCAGCAGCAAGCTCATCTCTTCATCCCAGAAGCACAGCAAAAAAGCACTTAAACAGGTGCATATCACAACTCCTTCTATCTTTCTGTATACAGAGGTTTAGTTGTTGTATTGTATTGTATTATATTATATTATATTATATTATATTATATTATATTATATTATATTATATATGTGTATGCAGTGTTTATTGTATTGGTGTACTATGCATATCAAATGCGTTGAAGAATTAACAAAGTGTATGTAGAGCTATCACTTCATCATCTTAATTTAAGAATGATGTAATACAAAAAAGTTGTTGATTTTAGCTATATGAATTCAGAACCTTGAATCACTGGATGAGATGTATCTAGCAACATAACATTGTCAATAAAAAAAAAAAAAACTTCCTCCTGCATATTAAGGCTCTGAAACAGCAGCAGCAGAGGAATCAGCGCCGTCAATGTGGGATCCCCACAGCCTCCAGCCCACGACTTCTACTTAAAACTGTTAAAAACATAGCCGATTCAGCGTCCTCCAAAACTGGTAGGCTCTCTAATGCATCGTATTTATTTTGTAATGAAATATAATCAGCTTAGAAGATTAAATTTACACAAATATATATATATATATATATATATATATATATATATATATATATATATATATATATATATATATATATATATATATATATACACACACACACACACATATATACATATACATACATATATATTTCAAATCCATATTCATTAATCATTTATAATATGATGTGTTAGTCAACTTTGTTGTATTACTATTACTACTAATAATTGAATTGAATTTAATATTCAGTTAAAATGTCTAGTAACTCTATTCTTCTGCCTGATGTAGGCTGGGAACTAAAACAGTCAGAGCGTTGCCCTGCCAGTCCCCAGAACTCCACCTCTAGCTCCTCCTCCTCTGTCAAAGCAGACACGTGCCACACCGTCGGTTCAAGGAAGATGTCTCAGCGTTCCAGTCGGCTCAACGCCCGTAAGTGTTGTCACTTTTTTTTTAACAATTTTTTTTGTCCTTTTAATTATCTGCAATTGTTGACAAACTAAGCCGACACTTCTCATCCTTCTTAGGCCAGTTGAGACGAACCAAGTGTGAGATTGACGTGGAGACGCCTGATTCCATCCTGGTCAACACTAACCTACGGGCCTTAATCAACAAACACACATTTTCCATGTTGCCCCCAGATTGTCAGCAGAAACTTCTGAAGCTACTGCCAGAGATTGATCAGCAGGTATGTGATCAGAGAGGAGAATTACACCATTGCTGGGCTTGATGTTGGAAATAAAGGATTGATAAATGGTCATTAAATTTCATAAAATGGAGTATTATGCTTATTGCAATGACAGATTAGTATCATCCTGTATTCTAGTCGTGCATGGATGGACTCCTGAGAGTAACTAGCTCTGCTTTGAGCAACGAGTTTTTCACATCTGCAGCACAGTCTTGGAAGGAGAGGCTAGCCGAAGGCATGTTTCTTTCCTAGTATTTATACGTTATAAAGACCTTTATTAAAATATGACTTTATTACAATGCATAGTGTAATACTTTATGTGGTGTTTTTCCTGCAGGTGAGTTCACCCCAGAGTTAAGACTAAGGATGCGGCAAGAGATTGAGAAAGAGAAGAAGGTGGAGCATTGGAAAGAGCACTTCTTTGAAAGTTTCTACGGAGAGCAGTAAGTGTAGCTGTTATAGTATATCTGTATAGTATATCTGTTATAAAAGCAGATCAAAGTGCATGTAGGAGTGAGGAGAGTGTAAATTTTATTTCAAGCCCATTTTTATTCCAGGTCTGGATTAAGCCTTGAGGAATCCAGAGAGCTGACAGAGACTGAAAGCATTTCTACACCAGCTAAAGACTCACCCCGGCCTGGAAAAACCGAGTCTAGCACAAACATAGCACAGAAGCCAAACCACACTGTTGAGGTCACCCACAAGGAGCTGAGATCCAGAGAGGTGAAAACATCAGTGTCTGTAAGCCATCCAGAACCAGAGTCCTTCCATGCCGATGCAGTCACAGAAAGTCATTCAGCTTCTGATGAGGCGTCTTCAAACGCTAAGAGCGCATCTACGACACAGACTGAGGAATCTACACCTACTGCAGAGAAAGTGGTGGAACCATTAACGTTGAGTGTAGATGAAGAGGGACAAGAGAGCAAGACTAATAGCCCAACATCAGCTCAAGAAGCTAGTTCTAAAGGAAAGGATACCATAGTGAGTGAGTCTATAAAGGTTGAGGGGGTTGGGTCACAAGCGTCTGAAGTTACCACTGAGTCACTGAAGCGGAAACTCTCCAGTGAACAAGAAGTAGCAGAGAAGAAACCTCGGGTTGAAGAAGGGTCACCCTCACTTCCAACAGAAGGCTCACCCCCAGCAACAACTCGAGTAACTGCGCAACAGAGAGTGCCACCTCTTAAAGTAGGCTTTACTTTTATTTCTTCTGAACATTTCTGTTTTATTGCATTTGAATGTAGTTTCTTTGGGATGCTGAAGCCGTTTCGAAATGTTTCTAGATCCCTGTGTCACGAATCGTGTCTGCGCCTGGAGCTCCAGGCCAAGTGTCTCCAAGGACTCCTCATCCTTTGACACCACCCAGTATCCGCCCAGGATGCACCGGGGCACGTACTTTAGCTGACATCAAAGCTAAAGCAAAACTAGCTCGGGAACAGCATGCTGCGGCAGCTGCTGCAGCAGGTACAACACGTAGAGGATCCACTTCAGGACCTAGCTCATCTGGATGTACTTCCACACCCTCCCCAGTCCAGTCCTTGTCAGAAGAGTTTTCACCAGCAAGCAGTAGAAGCCAATCTGTATCTCCAGTAAAGATTATCTCCGTGTCTCCTGTCCCTGAGGGCACAGGAGTTCTCTCACAAACATCTCCTTCCTCAGGTGCTGCTGGGCAGATGGACCCTAGTTTTGTTCAAAGCTCTAGCGCAAACCAATTTTTTTCAAAAGAAAACAAGTCCTTTCTGGGTTCTGGTGGAATGCATTTATCACCTTCAAATATGCTGGCATACAGCCAGAAACCACAAGAGACACCATTGCCAGGGATCTCAGTGATCAAATCCAGCTCCTCAATTCCTGCCAATAATCCTCTTGTCGCTCAGCTCCTTCAAGGTAAAGAAGTTCCCTTGGAGAAGATTCTTCCCAAACCACCTTCCAAGATAAATGTGCAGCCTGCCACTGTTGTAGCACAAGATAAAGGGAACCTGGCTGTTAGGACATCAGGGACGGGGAAGGAGAAACCTGTAGATGCAGAGGACGTGAGCAGATCTAGACTGCTGCATAATTCATGCAAACCTGGGACCAGTGTGGACAAGCTGGACAAGAACACACAGGAGCAGATTCTTCATGTTCTAAGGCACAGAAGTCAGCAGAGCCGACTCTCTCAGCCATCCCAGAGCGGGCCCTGTCTGCTCGGCTATCCAGAGAGCTCTAACGACCAACCAAGGTTCCAACTAGGCCTCATTAGACGTAAGAGGGTGTCTAAACCCGCCATGACCGGACACTATCTCCTAAATATCTCCACATATGGCAGAGGGTCTGAGAGCAGCAAAAGGCCTCATCTGGTTAACCTAAAGAGAGAAAATGTGGAAGGAGAAGGGAAAGAAGGGGTAGAACTTAAAGAAGGGCGTCAGTCTTCTTTAAAAGGGCATTCTAACCCTCTTGGGATTAAAGTTGAGCAGCAAGGATTTCACATCACAAGACCAGACGATGCACCAGGATACCAACACTGTCCTCAAATAAAGGAAGAGTCTCAGTCACTGAGTTGTTCGTCCAATAAAGAAGAAGGTGGCACATCTACAAGAACCAAAGAAATATCTCCACGGTTGCACCTTGACACCAGTAAACAGGGTATCTCAGGGCCGCATCTTTCGGATGACTGTAAGCCACAGGTAACGTCCTTCCAGTCGCAGAGGTCACAGGATGGACAAGAAACCATGACGGGTACTTTTTTTGGTGGAACTATCAGCATGTCCATGCCTCACTCAATAAATCATAGCATCACTGACTCGGGTGCCTCTCCTACCGTTACATGCAGTAACGAGAACACCAGTGAGGGGATGATGTCATTTTCCGTGACTGTCACTGCCATACCTGCCGGTCACCTTCTCGATCAGGGTAAAGGTGAGACCTCACCTGAGCAGGCATTCATAGAAGCTTCTGGAATGGAGGATGTCCAGTCGAAATGCTACTGTCGGCTAAAGGCCATGATCATGTGCAAGGGATGTGGGGCCTTCTGTCATGATGACTGCATCGGGCCCTCCAAACTGTGTGTGTCCTGCTTGGTGGTACGATAATGGTGATGAGGACAAAAGGTGACCTTAAAGATAAATTAAACCTTCAAGTAAGTGCGAAGTTGTTCACATGAATGGTGAACGTCTCACTGTGTCAATGTGTCCATAGGAGTTTGGCTTTTATGCTGTTGATCTCTGGTTTTCCAGACATTTAGCATGTACATGTATACAATTTGTGCAATGTTAGAGTAAAACTTCCTCTCAGTTCATTTACTGAAAACTGAGCACCTTGTTCCAGATGCAAGACTTCTCGAATAGTGGCAATATATAAACGCTGGTCATGTTCTGTAATATATATATATATATATATATATATATATATATATATATATATATATATATATATATATATATATGCACACAATATAATATAATACACTCATGTATACGCATATATTTTAATTTTAGAAAGGAAAGTAACAGTATACTACTATTTTTGTAAATCTTGTAAATATCATGACCATCCCTTTTTTTTTTTCTTGCTTCTTTTTAAATCCGTTATTTTTTTAATACTGTGCAGCTTCTTGGATCACTAAAAACAATATTATTATGTAACTTATTCAGCAAAGCAATTTTTGTTGAATATTTTAAGCCTTAGTAACTCAAGCAAAGATCCAGACAGCTAAAATACCAATTACTTTTGAGAATTACTGTGAAACAAAAAAAAGAAGATTATTTTAATGACTTATGCCTTATGTCTAGGCTCAAAGTGGTACTCTTAGATGTGAGTAGCATCAGTGGTAGATATAAACATAAACAGATTATTTATGGAGCAGAAGGGAGTAAATACCACACCCTAGCACTAATCTTCAATCACTTTTTTGGTATATCATGGAATATAAGGACTGGATTATTTTGATAAATGAAAGTGGCAATAATTTGTACATTTGTTATATTTATTAATAGAATCATCTAAATTTAAGAGAGAATCAAAATCCCTTATAACTGTCTTCTTTTTAGGGTTGCACTTTTATTATATATATATATATATATATATATATATATATATATAATTTTTTTTTCAAAAAGGTAACTTGAATGAACTGAACTGCTCGCTTGTGTAGTATGTTGTGAGTAAGTTGATTATTATGGAAGCTAAAGCACTTCTCGATATAATAATCTAATGTTCCCTCTCAGGAGCAAACCCAGGTTTTTTTTCATTTCACTATTTGTCTAAACACTCACAATGTTGTTTACCCGTGAGGAGTGTGAACTGACAATGAAGTTCCAAGACTGTAGATAAACTTTTAAAAGAAATCACAGTTGTAATTGTGAAATTCAATGTTGATTAATACAAATCCAATGTGTGAGAGAAATGAACTGTTTTTATCATGTAAATATATGCTTTTCTGAGATTTTATCCACTTTTTATGACCTTTTATCTATGACATTTCTGAAGACAAATCACACTACACCGCAAAAAGCGACGTCTTAGCAACTGACAATATCTTGAATATAGTCAAATGTATCTATTTCCTATTATTATAAGATCACAGTGAACCAAATATAAGATTATTAAACCTATTTCAAGCTAATTTTTACTCGTTTCAAGCTTTCTTATTCTATTGGCAGATCATTTTGTTTCTTTCTAGAAATATATGCTTAAATTTTCTCCCAGTAGAACAAGACTATTTCAGGTTATATTTCTTATAATAAGAGATGCTAGATAAAATGTGACTATATTCAAAATATTTCCACTTGCCAACATGTCATTTTTTTGCAGTGTATAATACTGGACTGTCCTTATTATTCAGATAAACAGGCACCTTCTGATATGTTTTTGTAGTATATAATATACTTAATATGTACATAAATCTGTGCATGTTATCCACGGGTTATCAGTCATGTTTGTGAAATCTTTGCCTCGTCCTTCAGACATTTTGAAAAGATTTTTTGTTGGTAATATACCAAAGTCAATTTGTGGGAATGATATAATCAGATAATAAGCAAATTTTGTTTGTAATGTCTGTTTAGTTTTGAAAAGTAATATATTTTAATTAATATATTTTAATATAAAAAAAAGATTATTTACAATCAATTTTAGATAACATTTAAACAAACAGGGTATTTAATATGTCTTCTTTATATTTCCTGTCCCATTTTGTAATGCCTCGATCCAGGTTGTACATAACACTTTATACAAATTTGGTTTGTACCAGAATTCCCATGAATCTATTTTAGGTGATTTAGTCTTACCTGGAATGCACATTTTATGTACTACTCAAGTGAGTTTTTCTCTGAATGAAAATAACTTTGTGTGGCATTAGCTGGCGTCATTACAGTTTACTTTCGAAGTCAGAATCATAACTGAAGATGTTACCCTCTCTTATTCTTCCTATATTTACATATATACGTATGTGTGAGCTCCACTGTGTTGTGTTTGCTTGTGGTGTATACATAGAACTAGTTGTATGAAGTGTCTTTGGGTGTGAAGGTCTTTTTCAGGTGACTTTGATGGTTGTTGTGCGAGTTGGTAATTGTATATGATCTGGTTGTACTGATATATGCAGTATGGAATATAGTGTGTATTTACACACACAAACAAACAGAGACATAAAATAACTGTGCTAATTCTTTTCCGTTCCATTGATTTGTATTTTTTTATTCGGTGTTGGGAAATAATAAAACATTTTTAATTGAACACAATTTCATCCAAGGTAAATTTTTAGATGCCTATATTGGTAGATTGTGATACTTTTGGTATACAGTGAATGAGCAATATGGATTTCTTTTTTCTGGATCAGTACTAATGAAAATGATTGTATTTACTTTAGCCAAAACAAAACATCTCTCTGTATCTGATTTAGACACACCTCTGTACATTAACCTGATGGCAAAAAATGTCAATAATGGTCATAAAATCACATATTAGACGTAATAACATGGCATCTTCATCTTAGGAACGTATTCTTTACACAATCTGTGACGTCAAATGCAATCTTTTCTCATAACTGTGGCAATCGCAAAACCCAGTGGAGTGTGCCTCCTTTTAATGTGTTGGTTTTTGTTTTAATATTCTACAGTTCTATGTAAAATATAAGTGAATGTAATAAACATAACTGTAATCATCACTTGTAAGTAAAAGTGTGTTTTATCTAAATAATAACAATAAAATGCATCAATTGAGCAAAATTGGTGTACGTGTTTATTTCTGTCACCACACAGTGAAGAATTGACCATTTTCATATTTTTGCAGCTATGTAGAATCACGAGGACTATTAAAGACAGATATAGTTTGTATGGAATAAAACACAAGATGACATGATGTTTTAAGGGAGTAATTCATGATGGGGTGGTGTGATGCAACCTGATGTAAAGTTGGGGGCTGTTGCAGCCCAAAGTGGATTATTTCCTATGGCAACACATCCCAGTGTGTGTTTTATTCCAGTTATACCACAGTGATTTCAATGATATTAATGAACAAGAAGTCATGCTTTTTAACCGTTTATAGTTGTGGATGGGATTGGCCAGGATTCCCGATGGGCCCGGCTATCGAATCTGGCAGGCCGCCGCAACGCACGAATAAGACCCGGGCCCGGCAGGCCTACCAGGACGACGGAGACGCCGCCACGGAAGGTAAGACCCCCTACACGCTAATCCTCTGTCTTCTGTCTTTCACCAGGTGAACCGGGAGGGGAAGTTCGGACGGGAGCAGAAGGAAGACGACCGCCTTAAGCACTGCTGGGCCCAGGTGCGAGTGATAGAGGGAGTCGACCAGAGCCCTAACCTGAGACACCCTACCTCTTACTTCCTCATCCGGGGTGGGCTCCTCTATCAACGGCCCTGCCGCCGCGGGGAGCAGGTGGACCTCCTGGTGGTACCCAAATCGAAGACCCAAACCTCCGACGGAGAAGAACACCCGGTCCTCTATATCAGCCGGAAGTTGTTCCCCGCTGAGAGGAAATACGCAGCCGTGGAGCGAGAGGCCCTGGCAATAAAGTGGGCCATCGAGGAGCTGTGGTACTACCTGGCTGGCCGGCACTTCGTCCTAGTAACGGACCATGCCCCCTTACAGTGGATGGCCAAGGCCAAAGACACGAACGCCAGGGTAACCTGCTGGTTCCTCGCCTTACAGGACTTCTCATTCCGGGTCCAACACCGGGCAGGGGACCAACATGGGAATGCAGATGGGCTCTCGCGGCGAGACACGCTCTGGGCCCGCCACCCAGCGGCAGTAGGCTCGGAGCTGGGGTGGGTGGGGGGGTGGGGGGAGATGGGTACTGTCGCAACGGACCGACAGCCGGCGCGCAGGATAAGAAAGTCGCTCCTTCCTCGACTGCCGCGCAGCTGGAAGGACCGTCATGGTGGGGCGGAACCGCTGACACAACACCGGCCGGCGATTGGGGAGTCAGTCGGGAGAATTCCACCACTCAGGCGACGGGGGAAGTGTATAAGAGGACGCTCTTCCGCCCGTGCAGGGAAGGGTACTAACTCGCAGACCACGTGCGCGTCCTTTTGCTGCCTAAAGGTATTCCGACCTCAGATATGGCAACATAATTTCTCTAATCTCTCTCTCTCTTTCTCGTTCTCTTCCCGAAGGTTTGGGTGCGGACGAAGACGCCAGCTGGTGAGCTTACACACGACGGTGGATGACGGCACGGGAAAATCCCACACACTCCTAGGGAATCCCGACACGCCCTTGAGAGCGTCGCAACGCCAGCCACACCCCCCCACAAAACCTCCCACACCTCACCCACACACACCTCCTCACTTCAGACAGCACCACGTAAGAGAAAATAAAAGATTAATCACTGTATCACTGCAACCAGTTTCCTGCATATCTGTGCTCCGCCCCCCCGGGCTATTTCCCTTACAGACACGTTGCTCATTTTAATGCTTTACAGTTAGATATGACGTTGTGGAATGTCCGAAAGACAAGTTGGTTCCTGTTATCACCTACATTACAGCAGTGATAAACAGCCATTCAATCACAAACACCTCTCTCTCTCTCTCTCACACACACACACACCCACACACACTCACAGACTGTCATTTTACTGAGAAAAAAAAGAAAGTGTAACCAAGACTGAGCGCTTACATTTGAGAGTCTTTCCATAAACAAGAACGTCTCCTAACGACAACAAAAAAAAAACGTCTCGTGGTTAGCACGTTCTCCTCACACCTCCAGGGTTGGGGGTTTGATTCCTGCCGGTAGCCTGTGTGTGCAGAGTTTGCATGTTCTCCCCGTGTTGCGGGGGCTTCCTCCGGGTACTCCTGTTTCCTCCCCCAGTCCAAAGACATGCATGGTAGGTTGATTGGCGTATCCAAAGTGTCCATAGTGTATGAATGGGTGTGTGAACGTGTGTGTGAGTGTGCGCTGTGATGGACTGGCACCCTGTCCAGGGTGTACCCTGCCTCGTGCTCGATGCTCCCTGGGATAGGCTCCAGGTTCCCCGTGACCATGAAGGATAAGCGGTATAGAAAATGGATGGATGGAACAATAACACGTTTTTAAATACGTCTATTATTAGTCTTCGATTGTTTGGAGTGTCGGCTTATTTGTAGTCCCTGAGAATGAGCTGATACACATTAGGTCAAGCGCATTAATATTAACGTTGATGTTAAAGCCGGAACTACTTCTGCTGTTATACTAATACGCTGCACACCTTCTGACCAATCAGATCCAAGTATTCAGCCACGCTGTGCTATATAAATGCATTAAAGTGCACCTATTATGTTTTTTTCAAATATTACCTTTCATGTAGTGTGTTATGGAGCTGTTTGTGAATGTAAAAAGTCTGTAAAGTTTCAAAAATCAAAGCGCACAACAAACGGAGTTATCAACTCCCAAAAGAAGGAAGTGATTTTGAACAGCTGAAACGAATCATTAGTAATTCCAGACTTTTTCCTGTACTAACCTACATAGGTTTGTAACAAAAAACCCCGCCTCTGGTCTTCATTGGCTGCTCCCGAACAGAGGAGCTGAACTCATGGTAGTGGGCGTTTCCTTTTGACACACGCTGACAGCGATAGACCAATCACAACAGACTGGGACATCTGACCAATCAGAGCAGACTATGCTCTCTGAAAGGAGGAGTTTAGAATGAATCCTTTAGAACGGATCATTTAACGAGTCGATGGGGGGGGGGGGGGGGGGGGGGGGTAATGCTTCAAAAAAATTATGCATTAAAGTGTTTTATTTATTTATTATTATTTTTACCTTGGATGCATGTACATTTATTGTATGAGACCTTTAAAACAAAATTTGGCACATTATTTCAAAACCATAATAGGTGCTCTTTAATATAAACCAGTGATTTGCCTTGAAGCCGGAACTACTGTCAGAGCTGTTACTCGCCACCTTCGGACCAAGGATTCAGCAGCGCTGTTGTAGAAATCAAAATGTCTAATGTAGAAATCAAATATGTCTAATATGTGTACAAAAAAACAACAACAACAGTAGTATTTTAAAAAGAAATAAAACGGCATAGATTATTGCTCGTTGTTGTTGTAGTGTCTGTGTGTCGCTCTGCTGCCCTCTGCTGGTCCTCGTCGGTGCTACAGAAGCGCTCTCTCTCTCTCTCTCTCTCTCTCCCTCTCTCTCTCTCTCTCTCTCTCTCTCTGACATACACACACACAGTGGGCGACTTCTCACTACTGCAGTTCGTTAACACTGAATCAAAAGGAGCGTTAACCACGACACAGGCGTAATGACGGCGAGCAGCGCGGCGGTGAAATGCCGAGCAAACGCTGGATTATGAGATGATGAAGCGGTATTAAATCGAGCTCGTGACATGAGCGTCGGGAGCGCGTTTTCATCTCCCGAAGCCGAGAGCGTTTATCCCTGTGCTCAGATGCTGATGATGGTAGCGCAACCTGCGTGATTTCCTGCTGGTAAGATGATCTGCAGACGGCAGTTTCGGAAAGGCCGGGGCTCTAACACTCTAATACTGTAATACTATAATACTGTAATACCGTATAGTGCTGTATAATGACACCGCGCGCTGTAGCCTGCTTGGTTTGTTTGGAGTAAATAAGAGCATAAAGAGCTGAATTTGTGGCACAGCCGCACTCTGACGTGTATGTGTTCGCCTGGACGCGTCGTAACCGTGGAGAATTGCGTGTGTTTTCACGCCGTCACGGCTCTCAGACCGAGCGCGGGTTGGATGCCGAGTGGATGGAGGCTCTGCTCGGACAGTTTGTGCTCACGTCATCGCCGCGGATCGAGGTGCGGTTGTGTCATTCGCCTTTTTTGTTTTGTTTTGTTTTTTTGCTTTGCGTAGTAAATTTCAAAAAATAAATAAAAATGTTATTATTACTATTAATATACATTGGAGATTTTTTTTTTATGGGCAGCGTTTGAGTTGCAGGCTGGAGCAGCGTTATTGAGGGCGCAGTGAATTATTATCATGCACAAGTCGTTATGCGGTAATGATCTCAGTGTGTAATTCACACTCAGCAAACGATGCGTATGACATAATGGTGTGAGGCAGAGCTCCTATTCGCTGCGCCTCAGAGTGGAGTGGCTCAGGGAACACCAGCACACTGCTCTTTTCAACTAGAGTGCATTTACTAACCTCAATAATACATAATAATAATAATGATGCCTTGTGTCAGGGCGGCTTAGTGGTTAGTACGTTTTCCTCCACCTGCAGGGTTGGGGGTTCGAATAGCGCCTCCACCCTGTGTACACGGAGCATGCTTGTTCACATCTTCCTCCTGGTACTCTGGTTTCCTCTGGCAGTCCATGACAAGACATGCATTTTTAAGCTGATTGGCGTTTCTAAATTGTCCGTAATGTGCGAATGTGAGTGAGATTGTGTCCTGCAGCGGGTTGGCACCCTGTCCAAGGTGTCCCCTGCATTGTGCCCAGAGTTCCCCGGAAATGGCTTCAGGCTCAACGTGACCCTGTGTAGGATAAGCGCTATGGAAAATGGATGGATGGATGGATGCCCTATGTCCTCTTAGGGTTCTCTGGTTTCCTAGCAGTGAATGAGTGTATGACTTTGTGTGTGTGTGTGTGTGTGTGCTTGGTATCTTGTAATATACTCGCTGTCATCCCATTCAGAGTGTATTCCCACCCCGCACCCAGTTTTCCCAGGATAGGCTCCGGATCCACCGTGACCCTGACCAGGATAAAGCATAAACTGAAGACGAATCAATAATAATAATAAGAAGAAGAATAATACTGTTAATAATGATATCCCGTGTCCTTGTCCATCTCATCAGGATTCTCTGGTTTCCTCCGAGTTTCCTCGGACACTATTTGGATCTAACCAGATATGAAAGGGTTCCTTTTTGAGTCAGGTTCCTCTCAAGGTTTCTTCCTCATATCATCTCAGGGAGTTTTTCCTTTCCGACGATCGCCGTCGTCTCTGGCTTGCTCAATAGGGACAAATTCATCAGTTTAAAATTTAGGTTGGAAATGTATATATTTCTGCCAAGCTGTTAAATATGTAAAGTTGAAGTAAATGTAACATTTAAGCCCCTAACATCCCAGCTTATTATTCAATTATGTTTTAACACATATTATTTAGCAGCCATGAAGAATTACTCAGTAACTACAGACAAAACAAACAGGAAATGTAAGTAGTTACGAGAGTGAGCGGTGCATGGACCCTCTAACCGATCCTGGTTAAACAAATGCCTTTTAAAATTCTTGTAAAAAGTATTAAAGCTCTTGGCTTTTTGAATTCCAGAGTGTGGAGTCACAGCAAGTAAACGCTAAAACCAACCAGCACGTTGAAACTACATCTCGTACAGGCTTCAAAAATCCATAACGTCTGACGTTTACAGTGACTGAAGGGGCCGCACTGTGTTTCCTGCCTATCGTTAGAGTCATTTGTATCATTATACCAAATGGTGCTGCCTTTGCAGATAGAAGTGGCGTACGGAATCATTATTTGCACATTATGATGAGAGCTAAAGTGCTCTTTTGTCAAAACAACAGCGGAACTGATTTTAACAAAGGCCTTACTATCACTGCAGCTCTTACTGAGACGAGACAAACATATGTATAACCTGTGTATAACCTAATTGTCTAAATGGTTTGTAAAAAAAAAAAATAATAATAACTTTTTTTTTATTTACAGGAACTTCCCAATTTCGCTTCCTTTTAGCTGAGATTCAGCCCAACTGACAGGTGATCAATGAATTATTTACTTCACACATTTATTTACACTTTATTATGACTATGCACAACATGCTGTATGACAGCTCTAGTCTGTAATTAGAAACAGAACTCATTTACCGCAGCAACAAAAGTTTAGCAATCATTTTAAAAAAGTATTTCGAAACATTTATATGCACTGTTGGCGCTGACTTCATGAGAAATCTGTATTTACTAGAAAGAAAAAAACCCCCCACAAATGCTTTAAACACTGTATTGACAGAGAAATTCAGCAAAATAGAAAATAGCGTCACGGTGCAGTTCGCTTTAGAGAATCACCACTTCACATTAGCAGGTATATGATCGTAGAAAAGATGACGTTAAGAGCCATTGTGTGTTTTTGCTGTTTAGAATGATTGAGGAAGCCAGCAAGAGTCACAGCAAGGTCACAGTGGAGAAGAGACAGCTCTTCATGGAAATGAGTAAGTTAACGCTCGTTATATACAATCCTTTACAACACAAGTACATGCACAGACATTCACATGCACAGGGTAAACTTCTCTCTGTTGTATAACAGAGCAATTGACTTTATAAACTTGTGTTTTTCAAAGAAAAAAATAGGAATATGTCAAATATACACTCACTGGCTGCTTTCATAGGAACGCCCATAACAAGTATCATTCAGCTATCCAATCAGCCAATCATGTCATAGCAGCACAAACATCATTAAACATCAGAATGGGAAAAACTGTGATCTCAGTGACTTTGACAGTCACATGGTTGTTGATTCCAGACTGGTTTGAGTATTTCAGAAACTGTTATAATAAGAATGGGTGCGAGAGAAAGAAAAAAAAACTGCCAGTGAGCTGCAGTTCTGATGAGAATGGCCAGACTGGTTCGAGTTGACAGGAACACTCAAATAACAACTTTCTTTAAAACAGTTGTGAGCAGAAATGCATTTCACAATGCACATCTCTTGACCTGTATCTCTGTGATTTTATGCGTTGTGCTGACGCCACATGATTGGATGACTGCATGAATTACATGAATATGCAGGTGTACATGTGTTCCTATTAAAGTGGCCGGTGAGTGAATGTGCCAGAAATAGTCAATGTTATTAATCCAGATAAAAATGAATGCTTGCTTTTAAATTGGATAAATGTCAGTAAATCTATTTAAAATCCGTGACGGCCTACTTAAAGAACTGATCCATAATTAATCATATCATTTCCTTTGCTGTGACCAGGAGCCCAGAACTTTGATGTTATCCGTCTTTCAACATATAGGACGGCGTGCAAGCTACGATTTGTACAGAAAAGATGCAATCGTAAGTTGTACTTTCATTATTCCTAGCTGTATACCATTATTTCTTGTTTGTTTCTCTGATGTAATCACGTCCTGGCTACGTGTGTTGAAGCATCATTCGCAGCAAACCTTACTGTTGACCATTGGCTTTCTTCTCTGCCTTCTACTCTTACAGTTCACCTGGTGGACGTGTGGAACATGATCGAGGCGTTTCGTGACAACGGGCTGAGTACTCTGGACCACAACGCAGAGATCAACGTGTCACGGTTGGAGACCATCCTCTCCTCCATCTTCTACCAGCTGAACAAGCGCCTGCCTACCACCCACCAGATCAATGTGGAGCAGTCCATTGGCTTGCTGCTCAACTTCATGGTGGCCACCTACGACAGGTGCAAGATGGCATGTGGTAACTCGGTTCCGGAGCCATGTGGTGGACGATCAGTTATATCGAGCCAGTTTCACATCTATTACAAAGCAATGCGAATTTCATACATATTCTTTGCTTGAATTTACTTTAGGACTATCTGTTCCTATCATTTTTGCTCACCTGAAAATTCGGTATTCTGCCACCAAACACCTCTAGATGTAAATATGAGGAAATGAAAGCTGAACATCTGTTCTATCGTATCGTATTCATCTTTCGATCTCCAGCCCAAATGTCTTCAGTGTGTAGCAAAAAAACAATAGAATTCGCCTTACTGTTCCAATATTTTCAGAGGGGATTTTACCTATAGTTGTTGCCTAACTAGTTTATACGCTCTCAGATATAAAGGTCACAAACTGTGCTTTTCATTGTTACTGGGTTGGTATCATCAGGGGTATATGTTTTGTATCTTTAGTACAAAAGCACCCTGGGCACATGGAAATGTGAATATAATATACCATTAAACATAACTTTAGTCACATAATGGGACATGAAAGACCATTAATGTACCTTTAAAGCCTTAGCACCTTCCCAAGTAAAAATAATAATGCATAATACAAGACAATACATGCATCTTTGATGGTTTGATCTGAGGAATAGTACATCTTGGTACCTTTACAGTATTTCTGTGAGCGTAGATGCAACCTGATGTCTGTACTACTGATAAATGTTGACGGATATTTTGGAGGGTTGTTTAAAATTATTCCGTAAACGAATCTGTTATAAATTGTAACCGACTTCATAGTGCAGACCAGTAACACTAGTAATTTGTTGTGTTATTCGTTTTAATTATGTGTCTATGCAGGACTGTTTCTAGCTATTCTATTCAGATTCTAGCTATTTTCGTAGGGCCCTGTGAGAATGCAGGAAGTCTGTGTATGTATGTGTGTGTATACATACATATATATATATATACACACACACACATACACACACACAGACATACGCAGTACTATGCAAAAGTTTTAGGCATATGCAAAGAAATGCTGTAGAGCAAAGATGCCTTCAAAATAATGAAATTAAATGTTTCTACATAAAAAATACAGTAAAGAGCAGTAATAGATTAAACAAAGTCAATATTTGGTGTGACAGAAATAAAAATAGTTTTCATGAGCATCTTGCAGAACCAGACACGGCTCTTCTAGAGACTTTGACTGTCGCACTTGCTTCTTATTTTTGTTGTAAAACGCAGCAGCCTTCATTGTGTTTTTTTGTCTGAAAAGTGTCTCTTACGTAATCTGTTGCTTTCTTTACTGACATACAAACTGTAATGTTTGTGAATCTAAAACATTTTTTGTACTGACTTGATAATGTAGAATTCATAAAACATAAAATAAAAAAATCTATAACAAAGTTTCTACTAAAAAAATAGGGTGCCTAAAACTTTTGCACAGTATATATATATATATATATATATATATATATATATATATATATATATATAATGTTAGTTTGCATCAAGGGTAAGGATTGTGGGTCCTAAATGTGACCCTGCCCTGTGTGTGCGGAGTTTTCATGTTTACCCCGTGCTTCAGGGGTTTCCTCTGGGTACTCCGATTTCTCTCCCCAGTCCAAAGACATGCGTTAGGCTGATTGGCATTTCTAAATTGTCTGTAGTGTGTGAATGGGTGTGCGAATGTGCCTCGTGATGTTTTGGCACCCTGTCCAGGGTATACCCGCCTTGTGCCCCGAATCTCCTGGGATAGGCCCCAGGCTCCCTGCGACCCCGTGTAGGATAAGCGGTACAGAAAATGGATGGATGGCATGTTTCACACTAAATTATGTGAGCTTATGAGACAGTTTTGGAACATAATTTTTAAGTTCTTTTTAGCCATCCTAATCTTAAAGGGCATCATTATGCCATGCTGTAATGTCTCCACTTGCTATAATGGAGTACATTTAGTGTCAGGGAATCTTTAGGGGGGATTCTTTTAACTTAATCAGTATTCAATGCCTCTCTCACACTGCACGTACAGTATTGTCTTCAGATGGTGGATTATTTTACTAATACGGTAAAACGTCGCATATTTTCACGAGACAAGTTATCATAACAGATTAAACCCTAGCCCTGGATTAGACTAATAATGGTTCTCCATTTGTAGTAATTCAAGGCTAAGCTTAACTGTCCCTGAAGCTTGTCACAGCTCTTTAAAGAGTGTGTTTGTGTTGCAGTGAAGGCCACGGGAAGCTCACGGTTTTTGCCATGAAGTCAATGCTGGCAACCATGTGTGGAGGGAAAATTGTCGATAAATTACGCTGTAAGTACTGTACGCTAACATTTCCTTTTTTTGTAAAGTTGAGTTATGGCATCATTAATAGGGTATTTTGTAATATCTCGAGTACTGTGTATTTATAAACATAATGTAATTTCGACATTCTAGCATCACTTCTAGCATCACTTCTTTATGGAACTGGAGTTGTTTAGTATTGTGCATGAAGTCCATCATTTTGCCTTCCCATCATTTTTATTCCTTCTATCATTAGCAGCATGCTAGTGAATGTTTGCTGCCCTCTTGTGTATTTTTATGAAATGATTTATTATTAGAAATGTAAACTATACACTAACTCATTAGTATGCTTTCATACTGTACCCATATCTATAAGCATAAATCAGTCAAATGTGAGTGTGTTTATTCTTTTAGGTTTTGTCCATTTATTAGCATTGCGTTTAGAACAGTACTCCATGTAGTTGCATTCATTGAACACCCTGTGGTGCTGTTTCCTTTTAGGTTTGGTCAAAAAATACTGTGTTTGATTATAATACCAAGAAGTGTTTTTTTTTTTTGTTTGTGACAGAATATTCTTGGTATAAACAATGGCAGATTCCTCTGCTCTCTCTTCTCAGATATTTTTTCTCAGATATCCGACTCCAGTGGGACGATGGTGTTTGCTAAGTTTGATCAGTTTCTCCGGGAGGTCCTGAAGCTGCCTACTGCTGTGTTCGAGGGTCCGTCATTCGGTTACACGGAGCACTCAGTGAGAACATGTTTCCCTCAGCAGGTGAGGGTCTCTCTTGCACAGCACCTTTTAATGGTCCCTAACTGATCATGCTTCTACACTGATGCTGCACCTCACAACTGGCTTTGAGTGTCTTACCTTTGTTTTGCCAGAAGAAGATATTATTGAACACCTTCTTGGACATTATGATGGCCGATCCACCCCCGCAGTGCCTCGTTTGGCTACCTCTCATGCACAGACTGGCCAATGTAGAGAATGGTACGTGCTAGAAATGGTCTATCTTAGTGATGTAATTGAGTACAAACGCAGTATTTGGAATGAAGAGATAATGTATTTTAGACAGATTTTGGTCTGTCGTCATTGGATTGTTTCAGCACCCTGACCACTGTCTTACTGAATAAAATAAAACCAGACAGTGGTGCTTGAAAGTTTGTGAATCCTTTAGAACTTTCTATGTCTCTGCGTAAATATGACCTAAACATCATAAGATTTTCACACAAGTCCTAAAAGTAGATAAAGAGAACCCACTTAAATATAATGAGACAATATTATACTAGGATATATATTTATTGAGGAAAATGATTCAATATTACATATCTGTGCGTGGCAAAAGTATGTGAAACTTTGCTTTCAGTATCTGGTGTGACCCCCTTATACACTAATAACTGCAACTAAACTTTTCTCAGCACTAAGTGTTGATCAGTCCTGCACATCGGCTTGGAGGGATTTTAGTAGAGTTTTAGATTTTTTCCGTAACATTCCTCAGTACAACCCTGTCCAGGGTGTACCCCGCCTTGTGCCCGATGCTCCCTGGGATAGGCTCCAGGTTCCCCGTGACACTGAAAAGGATAAGCGGTATAGACGATGGATGGATGGATGGATTCCTCATTACAGAGCAGCTTCAACTCTGGGATATTGGTGGGTTTCCTCAAATGAACTGCTTGCTTCAGGTCCTTCCACAACATTTCTATTGGATTAAGATCAGGGCTTTGACTTGGCCATTCCAAACGGTCAACTTTAGCCTTCTTTAACCGTTCTTTGGTAGAATGACTAATGTGCTTAGGGTCATTGTCTAGCTCCATGACCCACTTTATCTTGATATATAGAAATATAACAAATTCTAAAGGGTTCACAAACTTTCAGGTACTTCTATACAAATTGGCATGAACTTTACAAAAAAAAAAATGCATTTATGTATTTGAGTAAAATACAATGAATTAATTTCTTAAATATGAACTAGTATGTTCATTGCTGTTCATCATTATTAAATGAAAATCGTACAGAAAAATCATACAGGCATTGAAATGCCATTGAACGGATCCCAGCAGTAGTATTGTATCCCAGCTTTGCATGACTGTGGAAGTTAACTAGTTGAAGAAAGTTATGTTCGGCAAAATTACAATTTGTTGCTATATTTTGTTAATGAAAAAAGCTAAGCCATGCCCACTTCTGATACAGATACTATAGTAGCATTGGGTTACTGCCATAGTCTATCTTGTGAAAAAGACTGGGTTGTTTTCAGCTTCTTGCTGCTTTTTTATGCTCTCTCTCTCTCTCTCTCTCTCTCTCTCTCTCTCTCTCTCTCTCTCTCTCTCTCTCTTTCTATCTCTCTCTTTCTCTTTATCTCTCTCTCTTCATTCTGGTCCAGTCTTCCATCCGGTGGAATGCTCCTACTGCCGGAGCGAGAGCATGATGGGTTTTCGCTACAGATGTCAGCAGTGCCACGGCTACCAGCTTTGCCAGAACTGCTTCTGGCGTGGCCATGCCAATGGTCCCCATAGCAACCAGCACCAGATGAAGGAGCACTCCTCGTGGGTATGCAGAGCCCCCTGAGGCTGTCTATAACTCATTCACGTCTATACCCAAACAAAATCAGCTGCTGTTTAAACATATCACTAGTAAAATAATCTAGAAAAATCCAAATGATAGGTTTGTGCTGTAGCACAGTTGCATGTCTGGCACAGAGTGATAATTGAATCCAGTCTGGAATGTAATTTTCCTCTGATAAGTCATTTTTGTGTACTTAAGATTTTACATCACATCTATTGTCCCGAAGCTTAATTGCTATTCTGAGAATTGAAGCGTAGGAAAAAATTGAAAAAAAATTGAAAGTGCTTCCTGAATCATTCCACCACAATGATTATTTTCAAGGTCAGGCCAGTCCAGGATCCTGCTGAATCACACAATACTTTTCATAAACGTACTTGACTTGCAAATTAGAATGTAGAAGTAATATTTACCTGACGTTGATTATGGGCTGGTTTCTCAGACAAATAAACCCATGACTAGAACAGATTTGTATTGACGAGTAAATTGTGTCTAAGACAAAAATACTTCACTTCCCAAACTTCCCTTTATTTCTTTCCAGCAGGAACGTTCCCTCCTCTCTGTGTAGCGTTTTATGACTGGGTCAATGAGTGTAATTGGTATTCAGACAGCATCAGTGTGTCTAGCTTTGTCTTTGTGTCTGTGCCTTTCACAGAAATCCCCAGCCAAGAAGCTGAGCCACGCCATCAGTAAGTCTCTGGGTTGTGTGCCAATAGGAGAACCCCCACACCCTGTGTACCCCGAGGCATCCGAGAGACCACAGGACCTGGCACATCCTACGTAAGTACTAGACTGTTACGGTTTTTATGGGACCGCAATATACTATCAAAACACCCAGTTGCCCTCACCATCATATAGGGGTTTCATTTAGTAGGTTTTCACAAATGCAACCGAAGACAAAAAAAACCCCCAAAACCATTTAAAACGTGTTAAGCTAATAGGCCCAGCGCCCAAGGGTTTTGGATCTCCAGGGGCTTTGGTTGCTGTGGCAACTATATAACACAAATGTATGTGCAATGAATGTAAGTAAATAGTAGTGCTTAAATATTAGCCCAGGACTGTAGGCACCGTGTGAAATAAATGAAGAATAGTTATTAGCCTTGAATATGCGCATATACCATATTTCAATATGTGAAGGCATCATTTTCTGTCCCTATGTCATATTGAAATTTTGACATGGTGTACAAGCGCTGTTAATGTTGAACGATAAATTATCTCCAGATCTTTTCTGTTGAGTAGTACAGACATTTGCATAGTGGTCATGTGCGTATCCATTAGGGTTGTCATGACATCATAAACATATCTCACGAAACTACACCAGCTGAAGTATCACGATACCAAAAATTATACCGATTCCATGCAGTATTGTGTTAATACAATCATCTACGAAATGAATCAGAAATACATAGATATAAATAAAAACAGGTGAACCAGATTTTCCTTTCAATACGATATTTAATGAGAATGAATAACTGGCTATTGGAAAAACTCAAGAACAATCATACAATTGGCAAGCAACTAATTCAGTCTGCCACATATTTCATCTATTGTTCCCTAGAGCAGTGGTTCTCAACCAGGGCAGAGAGATCGGAAGGGGGGCGCAAATGGTTTTCAATTAAAAAAAAAACAGTCTGGGCATCATTTAGGTTCTCGGTGTATTTTATTGCTTTTCAAATAGAATATGCATAAATGAAAAACGTTTTCTCTCCCTCTTTATTTTCTTTTTGCTGGGGAGAGGCGGAGCTTAGTTGGCTTTTATCTAGCTGTCAGTGCAGACCAGTGTTGCCAACTTAGCCACTTTTCAGACCCCTTTAGCGACTTGTTTGCAAAAAAAAGAGCACCTAACGACAAATCTAGCGACTTTTTGGACAAACCTTAGCAACTTTCCAAATGTCGGCCGTCCTGTCCTACAAGCGCGAGGTCTTGCTTTCCCGCTGCATCTGCTCTTCAGTGAGAGGCCGAGAGCCGGAGATTTTACAATGCCGTGGATAACGAGACGCGCCCTTCATCCCAATTTACATCATTCACATGCGATTGTTTTTAGAATGCAAAACGAATGTAATACAACATGTTTTGCATATAAAATAGTCCACGTTATTACAACCTAGTTCTCTTGCTCAAAGTAGTTATAGTGTTCAGAAACATTTTTGATCCTTCATATTCCATACCTGTCCGTTATATAGTTTTATAAAGTCATAAAAGTTATTTTTAAAAATCATACAAGGTATGAAAAGTAATTAAAAAAGTACAGAATAGATAATCATTATACCTGGTCTCCTCCAATATGTGTGTGTGTGTGTGTGTGGGGGGGGGCATGCCACATGATAGGGGAGGCTTGAGGGGGCTTTAGTTACAAAAGGTTGAGAACCTCTGCCCTAGAGCAATGAAATCATGCGAATGGAAACTGTCCTTAGAGTACTACATTAGGAATAAATAACTGAATTTGGAAATAAACTCCAAAACAAATCATAAAATTGGGAACGTTAGCTCGCTTCTAGCAAACACGGATAATTTTAGTATTTACACACACAGTGGTTAGCATAACGTTAGCTTGCGTGGTAGCAAACAGGTAATCTTTAAAGATTAAGGTAAAGAATTTAGGTTAAATGAAGTGTCGCTAACCTTTGTGTATTCTGCAAAAGCAGTTGGATGTGTCGTTTTAGCGAAAATAGTATTAACTGCTGCACATTACTTGCAGTATTTTGAAGCTTCAGTACTTCAGTATCTTCAGGGTGCAAGCCTAGTATCCATACAGATTCTCTATGCAAGTCATAAAGGTATCAAGTGCTTGATTTCTATATGTATGTAAGTGTTCTAATGCAGTAATGCTTAAAAGTAATGTGTTTTTTTCTTCGCAATTCCAGTCCTTGAAGCCCACTGCTCTGCTCAGTTTCAGTTTTTCCCTTCTCCCATCTTACCAGACCCAACTTATATGGTGTGCTAGATAGTTAGGGAAAATGTAAAAACTCTGTAACCCTTGTTCTAATAGAAATGCAGTTGTCAGAAGATAATGGATACAAATTTCAAGCACAGCTCATTCCATCATTTACATGGATGGTGGCTTAGCTGTTGGTGGGTTGACCAAATGGTCCTTACTGTCCACTAGAGGGCACCCCAACTCACTTTACCCGCAGAGCTGAAGCAAAAACGCAGGTCAGCTTGAAACCGTTGACTTATTTCAATGCACTAGAAATAATATAATATAAATTTCAACCCATTGTCATAAGGATGATACCTGCTGCTACTATTATGTTAGAAATAATGCATTAAGCATCAGAATATTTCTCATGGCTACATGCTACATCGCTCATGTGTCCTTATGAAATAACAGATACTGAAATTCTACTAGCATCAAAACAAGTCAAAGCTGGAAAGACACATTAACTGTATATAAGTGCTGGATTTTAAAAGAAATGTTACATGTACAATTTTTGTCACAAACAACAGCTACAAAAGATTGTCTTTTTAAAAAAACTTTTAAATTCACAATATTTTGCTCTTGAAAACTTGCAGTAACTCAGTTTACTGCAGATATAAAAAGTAAGATGCATCCCGTGTTGGCTGTGTAGGAGGTTTTTCTACAAGAAAGTGTTCTTCTGTTGGAAAGGGTCATATTTCATTATTTACATATTACAATGGAACCAGTTTTGTTGCTTAAACAGAACGAAAATATGTCAACATTAGTCATTTGTGAAATGTCAAAAAATACCTCAAAGAATAATGAAATCTATCAAAAATAAATAATCAAATCCATTTATTATGCGGCTTAATGTGTAAACAGCAGGGGTTCTGTTTTTCTGATTTGAAAGTTGAGAGGTGTCATTAAACAAGCTGACAGATTGTAGAAGTGACTATTGAAGAAACTTCACAGCAATAACAATACTGGTATATATATTTTCCAGGCTATATTTGTAAATGAATATAAGTAGTCATGTATACATAGTAATATCAACATCAATGGATCTATATGTATATTTAACATTTTACAGATGACATTTAGCATGTCATATCTCAGGATGTTTGTATATATTAGACACCCCAGCTTAGTAATGAAATTTACTGAATACTGTACATACAACAATCTCTAGATATGTTCTGTGACAGAAATTGGAGACTTGCAGTGTAGTGAAGGAACACAATGCTAACTCAAATATTCATTGACCTTTGTTTGTACAGGTTACATTAGTTACATTCACTAGTTACTATTACACTAGTTACATTCATTTCTGCTTCTGTTACTTACCGAGTTATTTTAATTTTTTAAATTTATTTCTAAAATTGAGAACGACATTTAGGAAAAGGCTGGAAAGAAAAACATTGTGCGTAAAATAAATATAAAAGTATGTTTTTCTGTTTTACTGCTCGATAATTGATCAGGGAGGGATATTAAGGGCACTGCTGCTCATGGCTCGAGTTTGATTTTACTGACTCGCTGTGCTATTTTATTGTGACTATAAAACGGCACAGTATATTTGATATTACAGATGTAGTTTCTTACTTAATTTTATTATTTGGATATCCATCAGAGTTAATAAACAGACATTTGGTTAACCTTGAGGAGAGGGGGGAAAAAGACGTATTGAATACGGTTTAAGAAAGTATCATTTACCACTGCAATTATATATAAATTATGTATGTATAAAATGCAGAGTAAAAGCTCTGGCAGCGCTCTGGCATCAGTAAAACGGCCACAGAGATTCAAAGGCCAAAACCACATTGATATTTGTGGGCAGGATGTTTGAAAATCACAGGGGATTAATACACTTTATATGATTACAGTGGTAATGTATGTTTATAATAATTTAATGGTCACTAAAGATATTTCTGTGTTCTATTTACTAGAGGTCGACTAATAGTGGATTTTGCCCATACCAATAACTAAGTTGTGCCGTGCCTGCCGATACCTGATTAATCAAACGACAGTTTTTAAAATTGATGCTGAATGAAAACTTAACACTCAAAGTAAAATATCGCTGAACTTTATTATAGAAATAAACAGCACAGACTGTACCATGAAAATGTACTGTACTTTAAAAATTTTTAAATCTCAGCTGATCCTGCAACGGACGCAACTGTAAAAAACCTATCGGTGTGGAATTTTGATTAATCAGCAAAACCAATCAGTCGTTGTCTAACATTTACTAAACTGGTGAACGAAAACTGAAATGAATGCTCTATCCAGTGTAAAGTGAAAAATGTCGGGAGTGATTGAGTTGTACCATGAGTGCAGTGTCATTTCTGATGTAAAATCTAAGGCTTTTAATTGAGTTCGCCTTGACGTTATTAGCAGTAGCAGCCTATTATCTATTTTTTTGTCTTGTGTGTGATCTGGCTGCTTCTGCCCAATGCCTCCTTTAATCCCAATGCACACCTCAAACCAGTATACTGCTGCTTTCAGTATGAAAATATTGCCAGATGTGGTTTTTCTCACTGACTTCATGTCATCATAAGGCAATACTCTTTCAGTATTTCAGTATTGGAAATAAATACCCAAATTTCCATATTGGAATATTGGCTGCCCGTGGATCCCTGTGCATATCCCTATTACATGCAGTATATTCAAAAGCAAGGAACAAACGCTGTTTCATACAAAGTTTTAGACTATTTTTCTGACTGACACTATTATATTATATTAAAATGTACGGTATAAAGAGCACTACCAAGCTTGTTTTATAAGTATAAATGGATCACAGTCATTTGTTTTCTTGCTACGTTGTGTAATAATGAAAACTGTACGTTATTAGCAGACTAAACTGGAAGGAACTCATATGTGTATTCAGTTCTTTTGTCTAATTTCTCATTAAATTGATGCTTATGGTGTAATTTTTCACTGGGGATTCGCCAAGCTCACATCACATCAGGTCGGTCAGATTTAGGATATAAAGCGTTCGCTTTTTTGCCACAGAGATCTTCTTGTCAGTAAGTGAACAGCGAGTGAAGAAAAACGAAACATCTTTATCCTTTCAGGATTGCTCTTAAAATCAGATTTAAGGTGTGATGTGAAGCTACGTGAAACACAGAAGCCAATAAAATAAATGACATAGACTGGTGTAATGAGACCCTGCATGGCTAGGAAGCCTCTTGTAAGTGATGTAAACATTATCTAATCCTAAAATATGTATTTTATTCACCACATTTTTGTAAGTACTATCTTTAAGATCCATTTTAGGATCCAGTTTAGGATCCTAGGTTGTTTGTCTTTAAAACTCCTAATGATCAAGCCTCTTCTTACAGTAGCTCACAAAAGTGAGTACACCCCTCACATTTTTGTAAATATTTGATTATATCTTTTCATGTGACAACACTGAAGAAATGACACTTTGCTACAATGTAAAGTAGTGAGTGTACAGCTTGTGTAACAGTGTAAATTTGCTGTCCCCTCAAAATAACTCAACACACAGCCATTAATGTCTAAACCGCTGGCAACAAAAGTGAGTAGACCCCTAAGTGAAAATGTCCAAATTGGGCCCAATTAGCCATTTTCCCGGTGTCATGTGACTTGTTAGTGCTACAAGGTCTCAGGTGTGTCTGGGGAGCAGGTGTGTTAAATTTGGTGTCATCGCTCTCACACTCCCTCATACTGGTCACTGGAAGTTCAACATGGCACCTCATGGCAAATAACTCTGAGGATCTGAAAAAAGAAATGTTGCTCTACATAAAGATGGCCTAGGCTATAAGAAGATTGCCAAGACCCTGACACTGAGCTGCAGCATGGTGGCCAAGACCATACAGCGGTTTAACAGGACAAGTTCCACTCAGAACAGGCCTCGCCATGGTCCACCAAAGAAGTTGAGTGCACATGCTCAGCGTCATATCCAGAGGTTGTGTTTGGGAAATTGACGTATGAGTGCTGCCAGCATTGCTGCAGAGGTTGAAGGGGTGGGGGGTCAGCCTGTCAGTGCTCAGACCATATGCCGCACACTGCATCAGATTGGTCTGCATGGCTGTCGTCCCAGAAGGAAGCCTCTTCTAAAGATGATGCACAAGAAAGCCCGCAAACAGTTTGCTGAAGACAAGCAGACTAAGGACATGGATTACTGGAACCATGTCCTGTGGTCTGATGAGACCAAGATAAACTTATTTGGTTCAGATGGTGTCAAGCATGTGTGGCGGCAACCAGGTGAGGAGTACAAAGACAAGTGTGTCTTGTCTACAGTCAAGCATGGTGGTGGGAGTGTCATGGTCTGGGGTGCATGAGTGCTGCCGGCACTGGGGAGCTACAGTTCATCAAGGGAACCATGGATTCCATGTACTGTGACCTACTGAAACGGAAGGTGGAGGAGCACGAAATCTCTAACATCCACCATCTCCGTGATGTCGTCATGGAGGAGTGGAACAGGACTCCAGCAGCAACTTGTGACGCTCTGGTGAACTCCATGACCAAGAGGGTTAAGGCAGTGCTGGAAAATAATGGTAGCCACACAAAATATTGACACTTTGGGCCCAATTTGGACATTTTCACTTAGGGGTGTACTCACTTTTGTTGCCAGCGGTTTAGACATTAATGGCTGTGTGTTGAATTATTTTGAGGGGACAGCAAATTTACACTGTTACACAAGCTGTACACTCACTACTTTACATTGTAGCAAAGTGTCATGTATTCAGTGTTGTCACATTAAAAGATATAATCAGATATTTACAAAAATGTGAGGGATGTACTCACTTTTGTGAGATACTGTATCTCAAAGATCTTCTTACACCACATTCATCTAGCAGATTTTTAAGATCTTCTGATAGGTTTCTTTTGTATGTTGCATCGTCCCATTTAAAAACTAAGGGGGATAGAGCTTTTTCAGTCATCGCCCCTCGTTTATGGAATCAGTTGCCACTGGGCATCTGCCGTACACCTTCTATGATCATTTTTAAAAAGAGGCTGAAAGCGTATCTCTTCTCCCAAGCATTTTAATCAAATTTTTACTATTGTTTATTGTCTGTGTCTATTTGGTTTTATTCTGTTTTCTATTGAACTTTTTCTTACTCTGTTCAACACTTTGGTCAGCTTTGCTGTGTTTAAATGTGCTATATAAATAAAATTTACTTACTTACTTACTTACTTACTTACTTGTAGCTTAAGACGTGCATGATCTTTGGTGTGTTGTATATACATTCCTCATTCACTGAACCGGAAATCCTATTCTCTGTCCATTGCTTTAACTCAAATTTGAGAATCGGTAATCATATAACTAAGGCTGAAGTGAGTTGATGAGATGATGTTAATTTTGCCCTTGCTAACTCACTCCTTAATGACCATCTGTAGCGCCTCGGGGAACGGCTACGTCAGTGTAAACATGTCTCACTTCCTGTTGTGGCTTCACACAGTGTTGCTACTGACCTCAGGACAACATGATCTTCATAATCGCACTGTCATGAGTGCCTTTTGACTCAGCCATCAGGCAGAATCCGGCCAGCAAATCGGATCCAAAAAAGGGTGTGGGCGTAGTGCGTGTCTTAACTGATCAGTGTTAGTACTTATTTGAAGTGGCATAATTGAGTTATGGACGTCAGACTTGTGTTGCAGCGGACCGACAGTTGATTGTGAATAGAGACTTCAGTTTTTCATTCAGATTTTCTCAAGACAGACTTACTTCATCTGTTTAGAGCTTGAAATGGAACATTAGTACATTTTAATAGTGGATGCACAGCTGTTTTACTGTGATATTATTACTGGACATTTTCATGGCGTTGGATATTACATCCACACTAGCAAAACATTAACTATAATATGTGTATGAAAGTATGGGGACACAGTGGCTTAGTGGTTAGCACACTTGCCTCGCACCTCCAGGGTTGGGGGTTTGGTTCCCCCCTCCACTGTGTGTGTGGAGTACCCTCTGGGTACTCTGGTTTCCACCCCCAGTCAAAGACATGCATTGTAGGCATTTCAAATTGTCCGTAGTGTGTGAAGGGGTAAATCCACGAGTTACTGGCATAGGCTCCAGGCTCCACCATGACCCTGTGTAGGATAAGTGGTACTCAAAATGGATGGATGGATGTCTATGAAAGTGTGGCATGGTGGTGCAGTGGGTAGTGTTCTTAAATCTCCAGAACTCCAGTTCAATCCTGAGCCCAGGCTGCTGTCTGTGTGGGTTTCCTCTGGAAACTCCGGCTTCTTGCACCTCCACAAAAACTTGCTAGTAGGTCAATTGTCTATTCCACACTGCCCCAAAGAATGTGACGGTCTATTCCTGGGAATTTAAATTTTAATGGCATGGGTATTACATCCACAGTTGTATTCCTGCCTCATGCTCATTATTCCTGGGATAGGCACCGGATCCACCACGGCCCTGTGCAGGATAAAGAGGTTACTGAAGATGAATGAATGTCTATGAATAGCAACACACTGCATCTACTACACAAAGTAGATTGAATTAGAATAAGTAGAATTAGTCGAATAAATTATCATTCAAATTGTTGTAATTTTTTTTATAATATTAAGGTCTCTTCCTGGTCCAAACATCTTGAAAATACTATTACGTTTAAGCTAATGCACCAAAATATGTGTGCAGTGAACATCTGCATTTTTTGTATTGTTTATTACAGCTGTGTGTAGTCTAGCCGGAGTGCAGCAGTGATGACGCTGAGTTACATACCGCATGTCCTGATGTGAGCCCATGCACTGTGCACCAGTTTGCTCAGAGGTGAAATGCTGAACACACTACACTGCTCATCGATCTTTATTTTGATGAGGACTTTTCCGCTCCATATTTCCCCAGCTCTATCAGGCAGCACTCACTTCACTTTAATTATCTGCGCGAATAGAAACGCCATTCGATATTGTGGATGTGACCTCATAAAAAATGTGAGAATAATTTTGGCTTGCCCTCTACTAAGGGCAGACATCTTGAAGAATCTGAAATATACACGTACGAGTGACTCGGTTTAGTTCGGCCTGCGTGGAATATGTGAATCGTTTGAAAGAAGTATATAACAAATCAGAGACGACCTTTTGTGTCGGCCTCATGGCTAATCCTCCGTCTATGGAGAGAGATAGAAACTGGATGTGATTGTACACAGTGGAACTGGCCTTTTTGCTCTGTGACACAGCGTCATTCATAACATCACTCCAGCTCATAGCCTTGTTGGACAGTGAAAACATTAACTTTAATGAGGCACTGTGGGAGCTTCTTCATACAGCATGGCATCACACGAAACTTTGGGGAAAAGACATTACATGGTAGACAGGATGCCTGTATAAATCTTAGTCGAAGGAAAAATGCAATAGAAAAATGTTCACCTTATTGTCAGGAGATTGTGAGATTAAATCCTTTCCTGTGGAGTAGCATGAGCAGCCGTTCAAAAAGATCCACAATGAGATCTAGCTAGAGAGTGGGACTTGGAAAATGAGTAAATTGGGATAAAATGGGGTAAAAATACAAAAAACAAAGGTTTCTTACTTGGTAAAATGTCACCTGGTATTTTTCCAGTCTACAACTGTCCAGTTTTGTGAGCCTGGGCCCACTGTAGCCCCAGATTCCTGCTCTTGACTTGGAGTGAAGTGGAGTGGAACCCGATGTGGTCTTCTGCTGTTGTAGAACATCTACATCAAAGTTTCATGTCTTTCATGTGCTTTCCTTCTCACCAGAGTAGTGAAGATTTGTGTTGGTTCTTTGGCTGTGGTAGCTCATTGTTTCAGACATTGGATTAATAATCGGAAGGTTGCGAGTTCAACTCCCAGCACTGCCAAGCTGTCCCTGTTGGCCCTTAAGCAAGGCCTTTACCCCTCAAACTGTTATATAGATGAGATAAATGTAAGTCCCTGTGGATAAGGCCATCTGCCAAATGCTGTAAATTTAAATTTGAGTATCCTTTCTGTCCGCTCATACCAGTCTGACCATTCTTCTCTGACTGATCTCATTAACAAGGCTTTCAACCTGCAGATCTGCTGCTCACGGGTTGTCTTTTGCACCATTCTGTGTAAACTGTGGAAATACTCAGAGCAGTCCATCTGGTGCCAACAACCATCCCGCGGTCAAGGCACTGAGATCATTAGATGTGAACATTAACTGAAGCTCTTGACCTGTATCTGCATGATTTATGCAGCGCTGCTGGCACATGGCTGGTGTGTGTGTGTGTGTCTGTGTGTGTGTGTGTGTGTGTACGCACGCACGTGCATTGGTATTCATAACCCATGAATCGTGCAGAGAAAATGGGAAAGACAGTTAGATGTGTAGAGTGGGGTTGACAGAGAGAGAGGGAAAGAGAGAAAGTAAGAGAGAACGCACGCATCTGGATCATCACTGGGTCATGTGACTGCCGGGTTTCCTTGGAGACAGCAGCAATGTTGTGCATTCAGATTCTAGTTCAGTTGAGCGGAGGGCAGGACAGAAGAGGCAGCTGGCCTCTGGATGTGTGTCAGAGCTAAACAAACAGGTGCTCCGTCCGCTACGCGAGGTGAGTTATTCCATACAAACGCATTTGTCATTTTGTTCTCGGTCAATGAGTGTGGTCTTGAAAATTGTAATGACAGTAGAAAGTTGAGATTGCCGCTGAAGGTACCCACATTGTGTTGTATTTCCGATCTGACGCTACTAAGACAGGGCCAGCCACTTAAATCAATTCCTGGCACATGGGGCTCTTTCTTTGCATTTATTTTTTTATTTGTTTGCCTAATGCATTGTATAATCTCGAGAGAAAACTGAAATCGATATGATTAAACAAGACTTTAGTGACCTTTACAAAACGAGAAAGTGCTTGTTTTCGTTTAAGGTTTAGTTATGTCTCGGAAAACAGCAGCGTAATAATCGCATTATAAGACAATTTAAGGCAGGGGTAGATTGTTTTGAGATTTCGGATCCCCCCTTTTTTTATAGTGCTATGCAAAAACTGGGCGAACATACACGTGGGTTGGTGAGAGAGAGAGCGGGAGAGGGAGCGAGAGCGAAAAGAAGCAAATATGCGGAGAAAGCAAGCCTGAAGCAAAAGCACAGCTTGAGCTGAGAAGTTCGGATTTACCTAGTCAAGGTGACATTGGTGGCAGTGATTGATCAGAGATGTGGTGTCTCGACGGTTAAGGCTCTGGGCCACCACTCAGAAGGTCATGAGTGTGTGTATGTGTGTGTGTGTGTGTGTGTGTGTTTGTGTGTGAGGTCTGACAAGCATTTGGGTCCAGTTCATAATACAGTTTATCCCCATTTTCTGCAACGTCACCTCCGCTTCTCTTGTCTTTTCTCCATTTTCTCAAACTCCAGCTCTAATTAGAATTCTTACAGACCCCCTTTTTCTCCTCGTTAACTGTTAATTAGATTTGGGCAAATAGCATTAAATTAAAATGTCACTTTCTTGAAGGCAATTACAGTGAGGATGCCTTTACATGTGGCCTGTTCCAGCACAGTGTAGAGCACTTTGACGGCTCATCCTCTGAAAGCTCACTGTTAGTGTTTTCCGCTTGTGAACCCCACACGCGCACACACACACACGCACACACACACACACACGCAGGTAGGCTGCTGATAGGAGACAGGTTGGCAGCCCCAGCTCTGTGGCCATGCTTGACTTGAACTTTATAATTTTGCAGTCAGCTGAAGCCAGTGTCCATCAACATGAACGATACAGTTCTTGTGTCCTCTGGGGCCCCCACGCCCACCACAAGGTAAGCACTTAACCCAGGTTTCCGTCTGCATGCTGTTGTGTCGAAGCCACTCTGTCGTAAGTCTGTTCTTTAAAACTAGCTTGCTTTGAAGTCTGTAGAGCAAGTGAGTGATAAACGTCTTGGATTCTGTCAGTTTGATTTACCGCTAAGCTATATATGTTTGCCCACCTAAGCCAGATGAGCTGAAGCATTGAAGGGGGAAATTGACTCACCTTTTTAAATCCCGGTGCATTTTGAAAGCTGGGATCTCTCCAGGTGATAAGGGAGATATAAGCACTCAGGATGAGAACCTTATCTCAGAAATGGGGTTCATCAAGTTGTGTGATTCAGCGCTTTCCTGTCCCTCGTCCCACGGCGCACACACTCAGCGTTGTCTGGATATCACCGGCTTAAACGGTAATATGAGATGAAATAGCTTGTAAGATTTTAATAACTGAAAACTATGAGGTGAATTTGGATGATATTGTAATGTATTGCATTACAGACCCTTTTCCAGGGCATAATTCAGAAACCTCCATCACTGGATTTAAGGATTATCCCTTTCTTATCTATGACTCCACACCCCAGCATGGCTTACTCTACTTTACATTTGATGAAGGACTTTGACACAAAAAGTAGCATGTGATCTATTTATATATAGTTAGTACTACTATTATAGGAGTGCTGTAGTGGAAGGTTCATCAATGCATCAGAATTTGAAGTGTCACGACTGCAAAAAAAATCTGAATGGACCAGATGTGATGCACGGCGCCTGAAGAAGGAAGAAGCTGCTCATATGCAAGCAGTGCTATAAATAGCTTGGCATGGACTGAGGCAACGGGAGAGGGTTTGGAGGAGGGGTGGCACGGGTAAACACTTCATCCGACACGAGAGCTTCACTGCAAGGATTAAAGTCTGGTTAGGATAGACTTGTTAGTCAAGTCTCTGCAAGTGAACAGTTGATAACTTCACGAAAACCGGCTTCATGTTAAAACTATAATGAATTTCCTGAATCGCACTTTTTGACCGTGTAGTACACAGTTATAGAAGGGAATTATATATAATCGCACGGTTGTCACCCGGATGAGGAAGGTTTCCCTTTTGAGTCTGGTTCTCAGGGATTTCTTCCTCTTGTCGTCTCAGGGAGTTTTTCCGTGCCACCGTCGCCTCTGGCTTGCTCATTAGGGACATATTTATACATTTTACATTTCTATCCTGAATTTGTGTGAAGCTGCTTTGTGACAATGTCCATTGTTAAAGTCAAGTCAAGTGGGTTTTTATTGTCATTGCTGTGTATAGCATGTGTAAATTGGAACAAAATGCAGTTTCTTCAGGACCACGGTGCACCACAGAACAGTACGCAAGACTACATAAAGCGCAAATACTCAACAGCGTGAGATTAGTGCAAGACACTCGTAACATACACAGAACAGGCCAATACGTACGCAGGACAATAAGTACAAAGGACAATAAATACACAGGACAATAATTATGCAGGACAATACGTACGCAGGACAATACTTACAAAGGACAATAAATACACAGGACAATACATACGCAGGACAATAATTATGCAGGACAATACATACGCAGGACAATAACTATGCAAGACAATACGTACGCAGGACAATACGTACGCAGGACAATAAGTATGCAGGCCAATATGTACGCAGGACAATACGTACGCAGGACAATAATTATGTAGGACAATACGTACACAGGCCAATACTTACAAAGGACAATAAATACACAGGACAATACATACGCAGGACAATAATTATGCAGGACAATACGTACACAGAACAATAGTTACAAAGGACAATAAGTATGCAGGCCAATACGTACGCAGGACAATACGTACGCAGGCCAATACATACGCAGGACAATAAGAATGCAGGCCAATATGTACGCAGCACAATACGTACGCAGGACAATAAGTACGCAGAACATATTGTGTAATGTAGCAGCACAAGTATAGCAGCAATAGTGGCAGCAAAAAGGAGTTCCATAATATAAAAGTGACTGATTCAACTTTGTAAAGTGCGATGTGTAGTGGTACTGAATCATACTGGGTTAGGTGTTCGACTAACCCAGGTGAGCATTGGGACACAGCAGAGTGTGGGTAATCTGACTGACTCAGAGAAGAAACTGTTGCGGAGCGCTATACAAATAAAATTGAATTGACTTGAATTGACCTTCGGCACTGAGAAACTGAGAAACACCGCAAATTATGATGAGTGTGTTAATGCATAGGGGTTGTAGCCCACGACCACAGCGCACTGCCGGCTACTCTTGAGGCTCCAATCTGCCACTCTGATGCCCTTAGACTCGACACTGTAGCCTTCTGAGTCACGCTCTGTTTGGGTATGTGTGAGGTCAGCTGCTGGCAGCGGTTTGGACCAGAGGGCAAGTGGTAGAGGAATGGACTATTATTTTCCACCAAATTAGGGTTGCGCTGTTGCTCAGTGGAGCCTGCCAAAAACATGATGCTTCCTTTCAGCCTGACTGAAGGTTGTAGGGACGTTTATGACAGCTTTTCGATACTCTGATGTGATCTTGTTTGGGAAGGACCTGCTTTGATTGACGATGTCTGGCTCACGCTAAGATGTAGCTAATTTCAAAATAGACGAGGAGTCTTGTCTGAACTAAAAATTGTGAAGGTCTAGTTTCATAAAATGAATTGCTTACGAAGGTCAGATTAAGCAAAGAACATGACTGAACGCTGACAACAGCTACTGTTTAATGCTTAATCATTAGTTCATTGCTCTGATTAAGACTCGTTGATTGAAAGTGTTTTGTTTCATAGTGGCACTTCACAGCCTCTCAACAGATGAGATATATCTGTTTTGAACTTCATGAAGGGAGAATAAACGCATACTGTCCAAGCTTCATTAAACAATCTGTTTTCATCCTTGACTCTTTCTTTCTTTCTTTCTATCTTCATGTCTGTGAAGATTCTTCTCTTTCTCTATGAGCTTCTTGTGATTGAAATGCATGTGATTGGCTAAGCCACAGCAGTGGATCTGCTACACAATCCACGGTGGTTCATGTTTAGAAGACTGTGGTGACCGAGTGAACTATGGCCAGTTTTTTCATACGTTTATCTGATCTGCAATAGTATATTTCTCAGTTTGGGCCAATAAAACGCTTTGCCGGGTCAGCATTTGTGTGACGGTGGGTTTTCTGGGTTTAAACAGCATAAATCAATACCCTTCACAACACTGAATATCACTGTCATTAAAAAAAAAAAACACTTCTATGTACTGGCAGAGTCCATAATGTTCAGGGGAAAAAAGCCCCTGGAGGTGAAAGGAATGCATTTCTCTCTGTGCCTCCATGTCTGTAATAACGCGTGTAATAGTTCGGCCTTGTGCAGGGAGGTGTCGAAGCCAGACACATGGACAGGAAAGTGAGCCATTTTTGCTGACACTGCACGCTCACTTTCTTGCATCCTCCCGAAACACTCAAGGACAAATGACGCTGCATGCAGTTTATTGTCAGCTGGGTCATGCCTAGTCATGCTGGCAGTGTGTAAATAACCGTACGTGTTTGTATCAGATGAGTTTTTAATTAAGTGTTAAGTGAGTATCGAGCAGCTGCTGGATATGAAATTATATTCTGCACTGTTTTGGCACCGCAGCATGTGCAGCTCTGAAATATTGCGTTTTGCAGATATGAATTATTCTTTTTTTTTAACTGGAGCCTTGTTGAAAATCCAATTGAATTCATTGTCTAATTAGGTGAAAAGAGGTAAATGTTAGTGGTGGGGGGTGGGGGGGGGGTGTAATTGAGCTTTAATAGATGGAAGATTTTTATTTATTTAATTTTTTGCAGGATGTGCCTTTATTCCTGCAATGAAACTCTGTAGCGTTAGCAGAATTCCAGCACATCGTCCTCCAGCTGGCACTTAGAGGAGGAATCATAAATACCATGTGTCTCGAAGAGGCTCTTGGCACACAGTAGCATTTTTAATGAACCACGTGTGACATAGAACGATCAGGGAGATCACACTGACAGGATCATTTTGATAGACACAGCTTTCTGTAAAGCTCTTCACTTGCTTACAGAAGGAATAGCTTGTCTTGTATATATTTATGGTGTTTATGACGTTAAGTACAGAGGTTCCTGGCCTATACTATTCATGTACACATACACATACACACTCACTGTTGACTCATTGGAGGTCATTTAATGAGGATGGGAAGCATATGCTCCATCATCTGTTCCTATCATATGCCAAATCTTATTGTATGAGACATACACCACAATGCGCCTTACTGTAATGATGCAATACAGTGTGACATATTCTGGACAGATCAGAGAAAAAAAACAACGTATTATGAAGAATATATAAATATAGAATAAAGAATATAAAAAGGTAGAACGATTGAATCACTCCTAGAAATCTGTGGGATAGCTCTGCAGTGAATGATGTGACTCAAGACCCTCTTAAAAAGATCTCAGTCTTAATGAAGGAGTTTAGAGTGGAAAAAACAACAACACAAGCCTCCCTGTTCTGTGTGAGTTTGTGACTTAGTGAGCCTACACAAGGGTTTTTCAGATGTAAGGGTTAAACTTGTCTGAAGGTTCTACAAAAAGATGAAACCTTTTTTGTTTTTGTTGTTGTTGTTTTTAAAGCATAGGAACTATATAGGATGGTCATGAGTGTTTCTATGTGTGTGATTGTCCAGCTTTTTTGTATATGTGTGTTTTTTTCTGTACTGCAATGTTGCCAAATTCTCAGAAAGAAAGGGGATTAAACTGTACCATTCCTGGTTCCCGCAGTGGTATGTACACTTTTTGCACCTTTAGGATGTATCTCTTACCTAGAAATGTGCATAGAGTGCACCTTTAAGTGCAGCTTTACTTTAAAAGTGAATAACAGTCCAGTTATCTACTTGTAAAGTTATGTAAATCTTTTTTAAAGGTACATTATATTGATATTTCCAGATTAAAGATACATATTAAAAGATAAGATGCCAAGAAAGGATACAGTTTAGTACCCTTTTTTTTTTTTCCTTCTGAGAGTCCATTGATAAGCTGTAGTTCACTAAGTGCATACTTGGCATCTCTCTCTCTCTGGACAGCACCACTCTGGAGAGTCCCAGCAGGCTGGATGAGGAGCACCGTCTTATTGCTCGCTACGCTGCCCGTCTGGCAGCTGAAGCCAGCAATTCTACAGTGAGTATGCATTAACACACACACACACACACACACACAACCTAGATGTAATATCTCTATCCTCTGCAATATGTACCACCTGCAATAATAGCACTCCCAACGGTGCAGAAATTGAGAATAAATAACACATTGGACACATTTATTCCACCGATATTTGAACTCATGTGCCCGCTCTGCCATTTTTGCCCGTGTGATATCATTACCTCTCTAGCAGCGTTGATGTAATGGCTTGGTTTTATGTGTCCCTAATTTTTACTCTCAATCATTGTTTCACAGCAGTGTCCCCCCACCGACCTGAGCTTCAACTTCGATGCCAACAAGCAACAGAGGCAACTCATTGCTGAGCTAGAGAACAAAAATAGGTGACTTTCATGCTATATTGATTTGTAATCGTATCACGAATAAGCTTTAATGAATGCTGTGACCTAAAGTTATTTGGCACGTCATTCGATATGCAGTGGGACTCCAGAGAAAAATGTATGCTGATTAAGGCATTATGTCTGGGTAAAGTATATAGAATCATTAGACTGCGTTACTAAGTTTAATTTTTAATTGACAGGGTGTCCGAAAAGTCAGGAACCAGTGAGAGTAAGACGACATATACTTAAGTTTGTGTTTAATATTTACAACATATGCTCTACATCTTCACCCTTACACTTGCTCAACATATTCGGAGTGACATATTTCCTCAACCTATTCCCATTGATTCCTGACTCTTCGCAACCTATAGTTTTAGTTTGTGTTTGATTTTATGGTACTGTGTTTTCTGTATTAATTATAGTATGTTCTATATTGTGGTGTGATGGGGATACAGGGAGATCCTTCAGGAAATCCAGCGGCTGCGTCTGGAACATGAGCAAGCCTCTCAGCCCACACCAGAGAAAGCTCAACAGAACCCCACACTCCTTGCGGAATTACGACTGCTCCGGTACGTAGACACACACACACACACGCACGCGCGCACACATTCGCATCTATATACATTCAAAATGTGCACACAAAATAAAAGCATTTATACTCAGCTGAAATCCGAACTCTGCATTTCTAGACTTAAAAAGACAATCAAAAACAATGGAAATTGTGACATACCAGATCCTTGCTGCAGAAGGTTCGCTGAGAGGGAATATACTTTATACCCTATGGCCAGATTTCAACTAAAGTACCGCTTATAGACACCAGAGGGTGTCCAGGAGTCAAAATAGTGGTGCTTCAGTCATATTCCTGGTGTATACAGTGTCTACAGTCTTGGGAACACTTGCTGTAGTTTCTTTAGGAAAGAATTGGTCTGTGGCCCAGTAAAAGGGGAAGAGATTACTCATGTACAAAGAAAAACAAATTTGATCCATTTAGGGCCAGTCATGTTATTGTGTGTATTTTTGGTCAGGCACAGAAAAGACGAGCTGGAAAAGCGCATGTCAGCGCTGCAGGAGAGCAGGCGAGAGTTGATGGTCCAGTTGGAAGGTCTCATGAGACTGCTAAAGGTATAACTTGTTTTAGTAGCGCTGCTCTTTTTCGCCTTCTGTAAATATGTCTTTATTAGAGTACTCTGTGGGCTATTGGCTGTTCTTTCATTCTGCTCTCTCTCTCTCTTTTCTCTCTCTCTCTCTCTTTCATTCATGAATCTGTATTCTCTCACTGCTCCTTTTTTTCTGCTGGCTGACAGGATGAAGAGCAGAAGGGTGTAAGTGTTCCTGACTTCCTGACTTACATGATTGTTAATTCAAAGAGCTTGTGGCAGTCCCTCAGCATTGTACATTAACATGTGTAAAGTGTAAAGAGCTGCCCCCCCCCCCCCCAGTATCAACAGGTCATAAAGAAGAATAACATGGGCTGTGAAACCATGCATCTTACATTTGGTTACTTTTCTGCAACTAAACAAAGTCAGACTAAACCAACTCTTAGTAGTTCATATGCAGCATGTTCATTTCACACAACCGAAATACCCTGAATACCCTCTAATGCTGGGGAGGCTTATCAAGTCTATCGTAAGTAAAGTAGAGCATTTCCGCAGGTGTCCTTTTAGTTATAAGACAATGTGCCGCTTAAGCTAGGTCCCTTAGCTTTATTCCCGTGCTTGGCAGAGGGCAGGCTGACCCATGCATATCCCTGCCAAATATCAGAGACGTGCTTGCCTTTCATGTGAGCTAACCACCTCGCTTCTAATGTGACTGCAGTCTGGCTGGCCATCTGCTGCCTGGCTGTGTGCCACGGCCCCTGGGCCCTGCACCAGTCCGTGGGACACAGTACCCCTTTTCTTCATCTACCTCTCCATTTGTCTGCTCTTCTAATGGCACACACATGGTTCTCTGTGAGTGTGAGGCCAAATAAGGTGTACTGAGAACGTATACCACTGGAGCAGGCTTGAGGTTTAATGTAGATCATATGTCTGTAGGTGCGTTAGCACTGATATTATCGTCTGTGTGTTGGCTAGCGGATTGAAAGGACTGGTGTGTGTCTATGAGGAGTCAGGTTGCTACTCATCCAGAGGGAGATCTGCTTCCTGTTCCCTTGCTGGCAGTTTAACCCAGTTTTTCTGCTACAGGCTCAGACTGGGGGCTCACCCCACTCCTCACCCAGCCACAGTGCCAGTTGCACCATGCCCATGCCCATCCGCTCCACCTCCGCCGGCTCCACACCTACTCACACACCACAGGACTGCCTGGCTGGTGTCAGTGACGATGTACTGGATGCCTTCTCTCAGGGTAAGACATCCCTGATACATGCAACAAACAAATTGCAATCGCAAGGCCCTTGAAAAACACTGTTATGGGGGAAATTATAAAGAAAAGTCTATTCAAACAAAAGCCTCACCACTTGTCTGTTTCAGGTGTACCTAGAAATCTCCGTAACGATCTTTTGGTAGCTGCGGACTCAATCACGAATACCATGTCGTCGTTGGTTAAAGAGCTCCACTCAGGTATTGCACTGTTTGTGATGTATTGATTACATTACATTACAAAGACCTGGAAAGAATTTTGGTCCTGTTCTAAAGGGCAGTTCTGTGGTATTATAACCCTTTAACCTCGTGGTGTTTTATTCACTTAACAATGTTCAACCATATTATTCACTAACTACCATGAATTCCGTAATAACTGTGGTGAAACTAATGGAAAAGGTATATAGTTCCGAGAGTGAACAATGAACAATGAAGTTCTGGGAATTTAAGGGGGTTAAATGATGGGATTTGAGTTTAATGCATCTTAATGTATTGTGACTCATTATTGTGATATGTTATTATAATATTGTATGTAGGTTAGCAATGTTAGGTTATATGTTTAACTTTACAGTTGATGATGGTCTGGAAGACGAGGAGGTGAACATGAGGAACGGAAGGGAAAAAGGTGAGTTACCCTCGTCATTATTTTTCTTTTTGTCACATTTATATTTCCTTGTCTTCAAACACCAGCATCCTTTGTGATTCCTTTACTTTGCTCACCGAATGAATTTATGGCTCGCTAGTTACGTATGTAACTGTGATTCTATGAACCCCAGGTAATTGGGATGCTCCAATCAGAATTTTTGCAGCCAATACCGATTACCGATTTCTTGTCATCGTGATCCCGATCGTCCAAGCTTTATATAAGTGATATGTAAGCTTTCTGTTGACCGTCACTGTTAACCTTTTTTTTTTTTCTTCAGATAAGGTAATAGCAAAAATGTTGCCTTGGTTATATTATTTACAGTAATGTTGTAGATTGTTGTTTTAATTGTGAATCAAATAAATAAGCCCAACAAATATTCATTTTACAATGAACATTTTAATAGGCCTTTAAAAATACACGGCAATTGGCGAATTTTTCATTGTTTCTTGAGACTTCGTAATAATTCCACACTGGTGATGACATAACTGCAGCTCTAAAGCTTAACGTCATCATGTGTTTTACGTCCTCATATGTTACGTCATCAAATTGCGATCGGCACGTGAGATCGGCCAAATATAGAGACTACCGATCGAGTGATAGGATGTGATTATCGGCCGATTTATCGGAGCATCCCTACCAGGTAACTGCCAAGGGGCAGTGAGATTCATCTGGATACTCTCTTGTGTATATGCAAACATATGCCGAGAACTTCCAACAAAGTCATGTAGTGATGCAGAACGGAGTACTTACAGTAAATATTACTGTCATAAAGGCAGAACCATTTCGTTGAGTCATTTAACCACAGTTACATATGGAACTAGCATTCTGTTTCACCCCTGCAAACAATAGTGAGAATCACAAACGCCAACAATGTCATGAGGAACAGGACTTCCCTCAGGAAGGGAGGGGCAATCTTACCTTTTTAGATTATGGAGAATGTGCATATTGATGCCCAGATAGTAGCAGCACAGACTTCTAATGCCCATGAGGAGATGACATTCCTTGCAGAGTGGCATGTCACAGTAGGGCATGGCATGACCTGTCTGTAGGTCATGGTGAAGATTTCTGTCAACCAGTGTTTCTTCCGTGGCAGATGAGCAGATGGTTTGAGGATTGGATGGCCACCAGCCAGTCTAGATAATACCATAGGGTGTCCTCTACAAGTTTGCATTCATGGAAAGTTGGGTGATGTGATATTGTGCCAAAAAGTCACCCGAGACTTACCTGGCCACTAACACATCCAAGGCAGGCTTATCACCAGAGCATACATTATCCCAACTCTTGTTACTGAAGTGATCTCTTTTTGGGGTGAGGAGTCCACACCAGGCTCTTAGGGAACTTTAGTGGATGGATGTATCTTGCATCTCTCAGAAATGAATAATAATATGCATAATAAATGCATAATAAGCATACGAGCCTACAAAATGATGCCATCCATGGCGTTATGGTGTGCTGCGATGACTGCCGCATACACTTTTAACGTATTTCGGGACTTGCTGTCTAACAGTCCTTGCAGAAAAGTTAGTATCTTGGGCAGCTGAAGAGATGCTTAAACATTTGTTGAATAGCTTCCACTCAAAGGCGTAAAAGGTCCTGGACTACCAGGCAGTGCCACGGTGATCCCCTGCTAGTGAAAGAAGTAGTCGAAGCCACTTTGGCCATTTCAGGACCATGACTAGGACACTGTGTCCTGGTTGCTGAATTCTGCTGAAAGTGAGCAATAAAGAAGCAAAGGCAAATATTAGATGGTGAAGCCAGTCATGGACAACACATCTTGCCAAAGCAGTCTATTTAACTCTGTCAGGGAGAACCACAATTGGCGAAACGGTGCACCTGTGCCTCTGCAATCTGGTTTGCTATTTATTGGTATAAACTCCACTCGCCTGGATCTACGCATGTTCTTGAAAGTGTATCCTCTGCACCGTTGTGTGGTTTGAGGACGCATAAAGTGTGGATTAGCCCACCAGAGAGGATTCTGTGCAAGGTGGAAATACCTTGTTCCATCCTTAATTCCTTCTTCAGATATTGCTGATACTGGAGTTGAACATGGCAGCTCAATCTTCAATTCCAGCCAAGCTACGTCTGCTGAACATTGAGTGCGAGGTATGTCTGAGTCAGACACTGTATCCTCAGAAGTGTCAAAGGTGTGAGCTCATAGCTGGTGTCCATCTTCAGCTTCTAAAGGGTTCAGACACCATTTGACAAGCGCAGCATGGCTCCTTTGGCTAACCACTCTGAGTAGTATGAAATAGAAGTGGATGAGAGGAGGCACAGTTTTGGGGGACTGGATACCCGTAGCTTTGTGTGTAGACACATGCTGGTAAGGGAATATTGTGTACACGTTTTACCAACATGTGTACAAAGTAGAAAGAGACACTTTGGGCGGCTGTGGCTCGGTGGTAGAGTAGGATGTACACTAATCATAGGGTTGGCGGTTCGATTCCCGGCCCACGTGACTCCACATGCTGAAGTGTAGTTGGGCAAGACACTGAACCCTAAGTTGCTCCTGATGGCAAGTTAGCACCGTGCATGGCAGCTCTGCTACCATTGGTGTGTGAATGGGGGAATGAGACACAGTGTAAAGGATAAAGCGCTATATAAATGCGGACCATTTACCATTTAGATAGATCACCGTATAACAGTGGTATTTTTGTAAATACGCCATTAGTACCTTTCTATGTGACTTTCTCGTCACAAGAAGGTACATAGATGATGCTCACCTCTCCTGGTGATTAAAAGGGGTGTAATAAAACCAACTTTAGTAAAACAAAACCAATAAGACAGTGGAATAAAATAACACCAAGGCACATTTAGCCCTAATATTTAGCATAGACTGGCTTATTTTTCCTCAACTGATAGTATTTGATGGCAGATGTTTCTAGAAGAGTCTGAGTAAAACAGTATGGAACTTTGCATGTGAGTATAACTGATAAAAACACTCAATAGTTGTGTTCTCTGCACGTCCCTAAAGTGAGACCCAACACTGCCTGTGTCTGGAATGTTCTTTAAGCAATGAGTGGTCACAATCCCTAACCTAAGTCTGTGTTTTGTCCAGTGTCAGCACAGAGGCATTATGGGAACAGGCACTCCACCCCTTCGTTCTAAATGTCTGGATGTGACTGGCGAGAACCAGCGACGGCAAAACCCTTCCTGGCATTAGCACATAAAGTAATGCATGCTCTTCCCAGCCAGGTTTCACTATGTGAAATGAACACTTCATCACATTTTGCAGAGAGCAAGCTGTATCTACTAAGGAGAATATAAATATATATAGCGCTATATGTCTATCTGTATAAATCTGTTGTAATTATGTAACATTTTCATTCATGTCTGCAAAGGAATGGCTTGTTTGTGCTTCGTCACATCCAAAACTTTTATTGATTTCAGTCTCAAAAACGGTCACACTGTGCATAGTCGGTGTAAACACTGGGAACAACTCCCTGATCTCAGCTGCAGCTCTTTCCTATAGGTGTCCTCCTCAGATAACGATTTTGTAGAGTTAGTGATAATGTTTTGTTTGTGTTGTTTGAGTTTTGCATGACGTTTATAACGGGAGGACCCTTGTCGTTGACCTGCATGTGGCGTTTATTTCGACTGAAGTGTGGGAGTCCATCCTCGTACCCACTCTGATTATGTTCATCAAAACTGCTGCTAGCCCATGATAAAGCACTAGGTCAGAGCTGTCTTATAAAGCCAGGTGTTTGTCAGGGAATCTCTGTGAGGATGCTAATTTTAATCATTTGTTCCTGTATGTCGGTATATGTTTTAATTCCATCTTTATATTGTAGATCCCTCGAAAGCCTTCCAGTTGCTTCTCAGTCAAATAGATCCAAATGTCGGTGCATTCAAAATGCAGTCTGTTTAAAAGAGTATAAAGGGGTTTAAGGGGAAAGACGTAGATGTATCTGTATACCAGTTTAGAGGACGCATTCTGTTGGAGTGCACATGTCTTTCTGTTACAGTCACTTCAAAAGCTTTGTAGTCAGTAGTCATGCACTAAATAAGTGAAACTGGTGCTCAGGGACTAGGGATAGTTGCAAAGATTGTGAACAAATGCATGGCATTGACTTCAGCCCAATGAGGTTAGCAGATCAAAGATTAGCACAGACCATAAAATCTTTACCGATTGGCCAATGGTAGTCACCAGAGTTATTGCAGGAAGTTCCTTCTGGACTGTGTGAGAGAACATGGAATGTGTAGTGGTGAGATAGAGGAAATATTTGAAGAGGCGGGTGGGGGGCGGGGGGGGGGGGGGGGTCAGGGTGAGGTGGTTAGGCTTAGGGGCTGTGCATAAATATTTTGTTGATCTCCTCTCAGATTTGAAAGTTTTACAGTACAGAGCTTTAGTTATGAACAAGAAACTGATACTGTACTTGAATTAAAAAGAATTCAGGTTCAATAATTGCATTCATCGAAATATAATGTATATTACTGTGTGTTCTGTTTATTATATTGGTTTCGGGGGAATTTGAACGGCAACGAATTGTTTCTTATCACACAAAAAGATGAACTATGACTCCGTTCCTTTCTGATTACGATAGAAACATGACTGTTACGTTTAGATCAATTCTTCGAAGTTCGTGTCTTGAAGTATGGTTATTTAAACTGTGGAAAAGTAATATTATTTAAGAGATAATAGATGGGCAATAGGCAATGATCCATTTCTATTGATTTATATTGTGTTTCTATACAAAAAAAGTGTATACTTCTGCATTACATCTATTGAATGCCTTTCATGAAGAATAAGATCTTATTATTGTTAAACACTGTGTAAAATGAAATGTTTCTTTGGTAACAGTAGGTGTGCGTCATGAGAAGTTCTTGATTTATTTTTGACACTTGATGGCAGTTGCTAATAATGCTTAATGTATGAATTACAGAAAATAATACTGACATTATAGATGGACACTCGACGTCATGGTAATTCATGTCTAATGTATGGGCTTCAGAATCAGAACTCAGTAACTCATTTGCTTTGTAATTCTTACTGTACTTTGTAAAGTACCAATCAAACCGATTTTTGCTTTGAAAGGTGGATAGGGATCGATCATGTTGTATCATTTGCCACAAATATGAATGCAATCTTATGATGTAGGTGTGCCTAGATGTACTGTATAAAGTGCTCTATAAATTTTTTTTTTCTTTTTAAAGTATTCTGCACATGTACAAGTCAATGCTTAGATAGGAGTTTTAGTATGTGACTTTGTAGGAATGCGATTATTTATCTGTGCTCATTGGAAAACTTCTTGTTCTGCCTTTAAATTTGTGCCAAACTGTTTGCCAAACTTTAGTGTGCCCTCATGTCTTTGTTCTGTGTGTTTGTGTTTAATCACAGCCTATGATTTTATGAATTTGTTGAAATAGTTCACTGAGAGGGTTCGCAATCATGAAAGCTTAAACACTACATATTCAAGTTTGCAAAATTAACCCTGGGACTGAATATTTCTTTCTAACACTGTACTACATGCCACAAATTCTAAATGTGGATCTATAGTGTCATATTGTCTGAACATGACATAATACATTTAAATACTTCTTTCATTTTTAATATCCTGTTGTAATTATATGATTTGTTTGAAAAGCCAGAACTTGCTCGTGCTAAATTACTTTTTTATGTCAGGGCTTTGCCGCTGTATTCCCCGTTTATTGCAATGTTTACCTTTCAAAATCATGATTTATGTCTATCAGATATATGTCTCTTTTTTTGTAAATTATTAAAGGTGAAATATATAAACCTGTGTGTGGAGGAAATATGTTTTTATATCTTGGTGAGGACTTTTTTTTTTTTTTTTTTTTAAACTAAGCTTTTATTTAAAAAGTAAAAGAACCAAAATGTTATTTTGGTTACTGAGGTTAAGGTTAGAGAAAGATATAGGTGCATGTAATTAATTAGCTGCCTTCATAAGTATGTCAGAGGAAGGGGTGCGTGTGTGCATGCGGGCGTGTTTAAACCCTCACTGGAGTGCTGCCATAGCTGAAATAGTTTCTGGTGGTGAGTCTGGCTAGATATGAAAGGAAGAAAGCATGCTTACATCACTAGACCAGTCGCTTTAGTTGAAGAGAGCTGCTGTTATTCTGGATCTAGCACAGGTAAGGGAGAGAGAAATTTTTGTTGCTGAGTGGTGCCTTCTTCACGTCTGAACCTGTTCCAGCCAGTCTTCCCCACCGTGCCACATATTGCTGCTGCACAGGTGCTTCCGGTCCACTGAACCACATCAGCTCTCAAACCATCACTCACTCTTTCTTTTCAATCTGTCCTTCTAACACAGTTGGAACATAAACTCTAATCCAAAAGGTCAAATCCAGCTTGCTTTTGAGCTTAAACGATACACTCTCAGGGCTATTGTAATTTGTAATTTTCAGAGATGCACCTATGCTAAATTTCTCAGCCGATACCGATAACGATTATTCAGAGTGCTAGCGGCCGATACCGATAACCAATACAGGTAGTTCTGCCTTTTATACCTTATTTTAAATGAATAATAATGAATTCCACAATTCTGAAAGAAATGGAAATAAAAGCTTTATTCTCTCCATTTCACAAGTTGTTTCACAGTAACTGGTCTCATAAACAGAAAACACATTACTCTAATGAACATTAACACATGAACTAAATTCTGAAGATTAAAGTAAGATTTCTTAACTCATTGAATGTTATTCATTCATATTAACATTGACTGAATGCTAAAAATCCTCCTGTTAGTCTCACATTCACTCACCACAAAGAAAGCATTTCTACTTCATCACTGACATCAAACTGGTAATATATAATATCAACTTTTTTTATATATATATATTAACATTAACTGGATATGAGGGCGCATGGTGGCTTAGTGGTTAGCACGTTCGCCTCAAACCTCCAAGTTTGGGGGGTCGATTCCCACCGTGGCCCTGTGTGTGCGGAGTTTGCATGTTCTCCCTGTGCTGTGGGGGTTTCCTCCTGGTACTCCGGTTTCCTCCCCCAGTCCAAAGACATGCATGGTAGACTGACTGGCATGTCCAAAGTGTCTGTAGTGTATGAATGGGTGTGTGTATGTGATTGTGCCCTGTGATGGATTGGCACCCTGTCCAGGGTGTACCCTGTCTTGTGCCCAATGCTCCCTGGGATAGGCTCCAGGTTTCCCTGTGACCCTGAAAAGGAGTAAGTGGTATAGAAGATGGATGGATTAACTGGATATGTAATAATATACATTTATTATATATATATATATATATATATATATATATATATATATATATATATACTACTCTACAAATATATTTTTCTGTGCAATATATACTTTTTTGTCAATTCATCTTCATTTAAATCTTTCAACGGTATACTGGTGCTTTAATTCAGCGCGGCAAAAAAAAAAATTGACTCAATGCCGAAACTCCCGCTTCACTGCTGCAGCGTCCAGTGTAAATTTTAGCAGGGCAGAGATTAGAAACTGCAGTGTAGTCATCATTCCACACAAGAGACATCATCTTTACACACAATACAAAATCTATGTGTTTTCCCACCCTCTTTTGATTGACAGGATATAATCGGCCCTGATTATGGGATGTTTTAAACTAGCATGAAAAATAGCCTTTTTCAGCCGATACATCGGTGCATCTCTAGTCATTTTGTTACATAAAACGTCAGATGTAGAGGGGGCTCAAACTGATATCATCCAACATCCTGTAGAGGTTAATATTTCATGATAACCAGAGACATGAAGTTATTTATTTAATAGTAAAAATTAGGGTGTGAGGAGGGAAAGCAACTACCAAGCAAGTGTAATAAAGTATCACACAGTTCAGCCCAAAGCCACTCACCTTATGTATTACGTATACATTATTATTGGTTGAGTTTATTTTTCCTCAAACACACATGCAGGAGGCGTGTATACTACGAGTCAAGTGAAAACCTTAAAATTGCGGAATTGAATCAAATTAAATAAAAAAAATATTCTAGAGGAATCTGGACACTTGTTAACACATGCATTGAATGAGATTATGTAGAAAACTGATACGATTTTGTGCCACCTACAGTATCTACAATGAACAATGCAAAAATTTATTAAAAAGGCTTTCATTTTACTCATCCATGTAAGAAAAAAATAAAACACACCATGCTAAGTAGAATTAATGATGAAGAGTTAGAAGTTGATGCATGGTACAACATAAATCAGTTCAAGTTATCATTAGGAGATCGCAACGCAAATCCCGATAGTACCACAGCTATTTGTGGATTGGTGCCAAGGGAGCAATATTGGCCATGCTCACTGCTCTCTGTCTCCCCTGAAGACACATTGACACTAACCAACAGTGAGCTCATGTATGCAGAAGAGGGCAGTTAGCATTTTCCTCCGAGTGTGTTACGTTACCCAGCAGCGGGAGCATGGTACCTCCCTGGTTGGTAGCTGTAGTATGACCCGGAACAGCTGGTTGGTGGATTGGAATTGTCAGATAACCAAATTGGGGAGTAAAAAAACCTAAACAAATCTATATTAAAAATAATATGATATATTTGTCAATTGAGGCTACTGGCAGGTTCCCTCAGGGTCTGGAGACATGGCCTAAAACAGACTTTACCCTGTGGAATGCATTAAGCAGTCTTGGCTTATCTAACAGCACCCTTGAACAAGCACTGCTGAAAGGCTGAATTTTGACGTTGATCTTAACTATGTGAAAATATGTGACCCTTGAAAATATCTTAGTAGCTAATATAACCGAAGGAATTTCAGAATGCCATTTTCAATCTAAACCTAGACCACCTGAGCAAGGCTCACACCTATAAAGGATAGAAAAATTGCAAGCACTGTACAGGGCAAGGGTTTCAGACTGGCAAGGTAGTGTATGTGTACAGTATATAACCAACATCATAAGAATGACTGCTCACCAAAGTTGGACTCACCCTGGAGATCCCCCATCAAGCTGTAGTGGAGGTGTACTGAATGAAACCTCAGTGACAACAACAGATGGTGGTTTTGCATCAGTGAAGTCTGGCTTTGTACTGAGGCGTTTTGCACAACACATCTACCCAGCTAAATACCTACCCCTCTCTTGAAGCCTCAGCTGAACTGGGGAAATTGCATCAGCTAGCAGTCAGAGTGAACTACTGCAGCTGGACCACTGTAATCCTGCACACCACCATCTTCTTGCACCCTGGCTGAACAATAAGCCAGGGTTTTTCTTCATGTAAACCATGGATGCCAGACTTCTGCTTACCTTAAGGACTATGTTAGAGATTTGTGGCAAGAATAGATTAGACACCCTGGGAGTGCAGTGTGGCTGTGTGTAAGACATCCAAAAGAAGCTCCCTCTCTTGCATATGCCACACAGATGTATGGAAACATATGAACTCAAGCTACCATTAGGCAGAAAGTTCTATTATGGAGTGATAGTGAAGGGGGCTTAGGGTGTAGTATTTTAAACGTGTCTCTCATTGTTTGAAGCTGTTCTAGAAGAGCTGTCAATAAAGCTTCAAAAGAATATGGCTAGTAAACTATGTGGCTGTCTGTTACTGAAATGTTAATGCTTCACAATCTGTATGTTTAACACTGTAAGCATTTTGGTTTGGGTAGCATTAACCTGAAAGCATGAAATATTTGTAATCTACAAGCAAACCACGCTAGCAAGCATGCCATTTAGCTAGCTAGTGTCATACATATCTAATGCTACAGCATACCCTATGCCATTATGACAGAGAATATTTAGTTAAGACGTAGACTAGCTAGGTGATTCAGCTGTACAGAGTAAATCTAGCTAGACATTGCATTACCCAATGTACTGAGATAAAGGTTTTTTTTTTTTTTTTTTTTTTTTTGTGTATTTCTTTGCTAGTAGCCCAGTCCTGTCATCTCATCATATTTTTATGTCTCGTAGTTGTGGAAGTAGAAGACTTTAGGCTGATCTCCTATAGTCAATGCCTCTGAAAATAAAACCATTGTACTTTTTTTTAAATTACCACCTTGTTAGCAGTGGTAGTTTTCAATGTTAAAAGATTTTGTTTCAGTTTACAATGCACCTCATATTACATTTACATTTATTCACTTAGCAGACGCTTTTAGCCAAAACAAGTTACAAATGAGGAAATACAAGCAAAGTATTAGGGCAATTAGGGCAATTAGGGCAATGAGACACGTTGGCTGCTGGTTTAAAGTGAAATGAATACATTTTAAGGCTACTTTAGCTGTGTCAACCCCCTCTGCTACTCTGCCTGCTGTAGTAGTGAGTGTGCCTAGCATTTCTAGGCAATGAAGCAGTTCACACAGAAAACACTGGGCACATGAAGTATACAGTATGTGAGTTACCTAGCATAGATCTTTAACCATGAAAAGAAACCAAGTTTGCATGGAAGACTGAAAAGTCAGCCAAAGGTTAGGACAAATAGATTCCACTTTGCAAACTGTGAAAACTTTAAGGTTGAAGATGGAGAAAAAAGGAGACCTCATGAACATATTGCTAAAGGCAACGGAGAACAAATTACTGATTGAATTTCAGTGCATATTTCTTGAAGTAATAAAGTTATTCCAGATTGCACTGACAATTAACTATTTTAACAGCGCTATTTTAACATCATCTGATGAAAGATTTTTTTTTTTTTTTCAGAATTGAGACAAGGTTAACAGATCCCTAAAGGCCACAGTGACATATGACCTGCTATTGTCATATGACAGTCATATTGATGTCAGTTAAATATGTAAAATCACAGAACTTTGGTCACAGGTTTGCACAATTATGACCACATTGGATTCTATTTAGGTAAAAGGAAACAAGTTTATGACCACACTGTTACTGTTTTGACAAACTGTTAAGCTTGGGCTGTCCCCTGAAGAGCAGCACAAGGTAAGATTTACCTTTAAATTTCAATGATGAATTCCATTACAATTTAATTTAAAATGTTGCTCTTGGTTGTCCTCATCTTCTTCAGTAACCACTTTGTTATGGTCAGGGTTGCAGTGGATCCCAGGAACATTGGATGTGAGGCAAGAATACACCCTGGATGGAACACCTGTCCATTACAGGGCACCATACACACACATTTACACCTAGATCATTTATCATAGTCAGTCCACCCATCAGTATGTTTGGGAGATGGGCGGAAACTGGAGAAACCACACAGACAGTAACCCTAACTCAGGATCAAACCAGAGACCCTGGAAATGTGAGGCATCAATCCTACCTGCTGCATGCTTGGTGCTGGATGTGACATTGTTTTTAAGGTCTTTGTGTCAAGATCTTGGTTTGGTGTGATGCTTAAGCTTTGCTAGTGAAACCTGACATGACAATTCAGTTGTCTTTAGAAAGCTTACACTTTCTTGCAGTATATTTGCATCAGAAATAACGTGTTCTGACCTTGACACACCTTGTTTTTTGTAAACTGATGCCACTGGAATAGATTAGACAAGTGAATAGTCTGCCTACATAGGAAAAAAAACAGATTCGTTGTATCAGACATTCAATTAATTAGTTATAAACAGCAACCTGCACCCTTGGTGCCGAGAAGAATATGTACCGCGTCTTGCTAAGGTTTAGAGGACTTATATAAGCATCAAAAGTAATGTGTTCAGACCATGAGACACCTTGTTTTTTGTAAACTGATGCCACTGGAATAACTTAGACATAATAAATAAGTGAACTATCATGTGAATAGTGTACTTACATAGGGAAAAAAAACATTATAGTTCCACCAGACCTTAATTAGATATGAATGACAAGCTGCATGCTTGGTACTGAGGAGAATATTTACTGTGTCTCGCTGAAGTTTAGAGGACTTACAGTGCCCTCCACTAATACTGGCACCCTTGATAAATATGAGCAAAGAAGGCTGTGAAAATTTGTCTTTATTGTTTAACCTTTTGAATTTTTGTTTAAAAAATTCACAAAAATACTCTGCTCTCATGGATATCAAACAATTGCAAAAAAAAAAAAAAACCCCAAAAAACACAGGTTTATAAAAAATGTATATATCTTTGAAAATATATGTGTGCCATAATTATTGGCACCCTTTTAGTCAATACTTTGTGCTACCTCCCTGTGCCAAGATAACAGCTCTGAGTATTCTCTTATAACGCCTGAGGAGGTTGAAGAATACATGGCAAGGGATCTGAGACCATTCCTCCATACAGAATCTCTCCAGATCCTTCTAATTCCAAGATCCACGTTGGTGGACTCTCCCCTTCAGTTCACCCCACAGGTTTTCTATGGGTTTCAAGTCAGGCTGGGATGGCCATGGCAGGACCTTGATTTTGTGGTCAGTAAACCATTTTTATGTTGATTTTGATGTATGTTTTGGATCATTGTCCTGCTGGAAGATCCAACCACGGCCCATTTTAAGCTTTCTGGCAGAGGCAGTCAGGTTTTCATTTAATATCTGTTGATATTTGATAGAGTCCATGATGCCATGTATCCTAGTCAAATGTCCAGGTCCGCTGGACAGCCCCAAAACATTAAAGAGCCACCACCATATTTAACCGTGAGCATGAGGTACTTTTCCTTATGGCTACCTCTCTGTGTGGGCCAAAACCACCACCAAAAAGCTCTATTTTCTTTTCATCTGACCATAGAACTCGATCCCATTTGAAGTTCCAGTAGTTTCTGGCACACTGAAGATACTTGAGTTTTTGGATGACAGTAGAGGCTTTGTTTCTTGACACCCTTCCAAACAACTTGTGGTGATGTAGGTGTCTTCGGATTGTAGTTTTGGAGACTTTCTGACCCCAAGACACACAAAACTTCAGCAATTCTCCAGCTGTGATCCTTGGAGATTTTTTCACCACTCGAACCATCCTCTTCACAGTGCATTGAGACAATATAGACACATGTCCAATTCCAGATTGATTCATAACATTTCCAGTTGACTGGAACTTCTTAATTATTGCCCTGATGGTGGAAATGGGCATTTTCAATGCTTGTGCTATATTCCTTGATCTTACCGATTGTTATGAATGACTAAGGGAATTTGGCCTATGTGTTACCTTAAAATTTTAGCCCTGTGAAATAGGAAGTCATAGTTGAACAATTTCCTGTTCCTAGTACACCCAGGGTGTTCCTAGTACACCCTGTTCCAAAGAAATTTTAAATATCAATGGGAATATACTTCAAATATATTTTTCTCATATGAATTCATAAGGGTGCCAATAATTATGGCACACACATATTTAACAAAACTATTTTTGGGGGCATAGACCTGTGTTGTGTTTGCAATTGTTTGATATCCATGAGAGCAGAGTATTTCAAAAGTTTAAACAATAAAGACAATTTTTCACAGCCTTCTTTGCTCATATTTACCAAGGGTGATGATATTTGTGGACAGCACTGTACAGTATATTAGTATCAAAAGTACAACTGCCAAAAATTATGGAATCTGCACATTTACAGGACACTCACAGTTTTTTTTAATTCGCAGCAAATAAACAAATCACAGATATGACATAAAACATTTTTTCTTTAATAGCTGAACATTCTGACTTCATAAAACATACCTCAAATAAATGAAATTCAATTGTTTTAATTAATGGCAGATTTTTTTTCAGATCAATTAGAGCAAAAAAATTATGGAATCATTTAATGTTGAAGAACAAATTATGAAATCATCAACAAAAAAAATCACAATTAGTAGGTTGTTGCTCCTCCTCCGGCTTTTATGATGGCCTGAATTCTTTGAGGCATGAACTTCACTAATGAAAAACAATATTCATCAAGCTGGTTCCAACTTTCTTGAATAGCGGTTGCCAGATCAGCTTTGCAGGATGGAGTCTTGTCACGGACCAGTTTTTTAATTTCCACCACAAACTTTCACTCAGATTGAGATCCAGAATGTTTGCTAGTCATGTCATTGAGTTTATCTGCGTTTCCTGAAGAAAAGCTTTAACACTCTTTGCTTTGTGGCATGATGCATTATCGTCCTGAAAAATTGACTTCATCATCACCAAACCTATTTTCTATCGATGGAATGAAAAAAGTGTCCAAAATTTCTGTGTATTGACTGTTCATGTCTCCCCTGCTTCTTTACCTGAAATGCAACCCCATATCATAAATGAGTGAGGAAATTTGATTGTTTTCTTCAGGCAGTCATCTTTATATGTTTCATTAGAACGGCACCAGACAAAAGTTCCAGCATCGTCTTCTTGGCCAATGCAGATTCATGATTCATTACTGAATATCACTTTCATCCAATCATCCACACTCCATGATTGCTTCTCTTTAGACCACTGTAACCTTTTTTCTTCTGTTTAGGTGTTAGTGCTGGTTTTCATTTCATTCAGCTGATTTTTTCGGTTCTGTCACAAACATTGATTCTTATTTCCACCCATCTGTCTTTCTTTTTTTTGTTTTTGTTGTTGTGCATTTTCTTTTTCAAGGCATATTGTCTTGAATTTTCTATCCTGACACTTTGCCATCTTACTTGTATGTTTCTCTTTTACAACCTTCCCATTTTATTTAAGTTTGCACCAATTTTTTGACACAGCTGACTGGGAACAACCAACATCTATTGTCACACTCTGTGTTGGATTTCCTTATTGAAGGAGTTTTATAATCCTTTCCATTGTTTCAATTCGCAACTCTCTTGTTGGGGCCATGTTTCCTTTCAAAAAGTCCCAAGGTTAAGGTCTGTAAGCACTCTCTAACTGCAGACTAATTTGCATTTTTAGACTTGTGCTGGTATTTGTTTTAGAAATGCAAATTACAATGAGATTCCATAATTTTTTCCTCTTGATCTGGAAAAAACGATACACCATTAATGAAAACAATTTCATTTATTTTGTTCGAGGTATGTTTCACAAAGCCAGAATGTTCAGCTATTAAACAAAAATACTTTTGGGTCATATCTGTAATTTGTTTATCTGCTACCAAGTAAAAAAGCTACCAAGTAAAAAAAAGGGTGAACATCCTCGGAGTGTGGTGATTCCATAATTTTTGCCAGGGGTTGTAGTGTGTTCTGACCTTGACACACCTTGCTTTTTGTAAACTGATCCCACTGGAATAGCTTAGGCATGATAAATAAGTGAACTATTGTGTCATGTGGAAAGTCTACCTACATAGGGGGAGAAAATTCTAGTTGTATTAAACATTTAATTAATTAGATATGAACGATACTTTGCACTCTATGTGTTGAGAAGAATATTTACTGTGTCTTGCTAAGGTGTACAGGACATATTAGTGATGGGAAGTTCAGCAAAATTAACGAATCTTTTTTCGAGTCATTTCATTAATTTCAGCAGAATATAATTAAAATGTTACATGTTACATTCACCAACACATCTAGTACTTAATAAACTATAAAATAAACCAGTGCAACCAAGGTTGAATTATGAGAAACAGAAATGATTAATTAATAGCTTAGTTGGGTCTTCAGGCTATGCAGTCTGTTAGTTCACCTCACCTACAGATCCGAGTCGTTCTTTCTTTCATCACGTCACATTTGTCACGTCTGTTCCTCGGAAACAGAAATGATTAGTTCACGTCTCGAGTCTTCGTGTTCGAGTCGTCCATTCATCACGTGACCGCCCGATAGGCTGAATGCACTGGGGCTGTGACGTGATGAACGAACGACTCGGACTCGAATACTCAAGAGGTGAACTAATCACTTCTGTTTCCTCTACAAAAAATAAAAGGGATGTTGCCGCGCATGCGTGGTCAACACAAAATGAACGAATCACTCTCTGAGACAACTCGTTGTTCCCGAGTCATATTAAAGATCCGTTCAAAATGAGCGAATCATTCATGAGCGACACATCACTAACTTATATTAGCATCAAAAATAATGTGTTCAGACCGTGAGACACCTTATTTTTTTGTAAACTGATGCCACTGGAATTGTTTAGACATGATAAATAATGTGAATAGTGTACCTAAATAGGAAAAAACAACAACATTCTAGTTCCACCAGACATTAAATGAATTAGATATAAACGGCAAGTGAACTAGTGACTGAGTTAAACACGAACAGAAAGTGTTGGCAGACGTAAGGATAAGCGGACTCGCAATAGGACCACGCGTCGCGCCAGAAGCAAGCCGGCCCTCTGCAGTGCGCGCGAGGCCGCGGGAGAAGTGCTGGCCGGCCGGGGAGGCGGAGGACGGGGAGAGGAGCGCGAGGAGGATTCGGGAGTCCGCGGCAACAAAACAGAAAAAGGGCTCAGGCCTGGGACTTGGCAAAAGACGGGTAATTAACGTGGTGCTGCGTTTTCATAACACCCTGCCCCTTCGTCAAAAACCGCCTTCGTGCAGTTCGCTATTCAGGAGGAAACTGTAGCCGTGTAAAGCGAGCGCGATGTCGGAGAGAGACAGCAAGGCGCTTTTCTCTCTGCTTCTGCAGATGTGAGATTCAGACATTGCGCTTTATGCGCTTGAACTTGAACTGATTTTTTTTTAAATAGGTTGCAGATAAATGTGAGCACGTTAGTGAGAAACGTTTCGTGCCTTTAACATTTTTTTAAACACTGAGTTTCAATTTGAAATCTGAATCCCTTGGGGGATAAAAGTGGCTTTTAGTGCTTTTCTCGAATGTCCAAGGCAGGTGACCTGCGCGCGCGCACACGCACACATGCACACACGCGTGCGCGCTTCCGCTACCTAAAACACGACACATCGATACAAGGCTACTAATTTTCATAGATTTGTAACCTAGATAAACCATTACAGAACCCCACATCCGCCCTCCCCCCAAAACGATCTGTTATTGTTTCAAGAATATGCTATCATTTCCAGACCTGATTTATTGACCTCAAAATCTAAACGCTTGTGTATTTTTAATTCATTGGCTCGCGCACTGTCATTGTGTTAGGCTAGAAAAATCACACTGAACAAAGCAGAGTACAAACATTTCCACAGCTACACAACTTCTGTGAGTAAAATGGCGTTAGGGCAGTACCACAACCTATATGCAATGCATATGTCTTTCCTGGAGAGGGTATATCATAGGCAGAACTGAGCTGGGCAGAGAAAAGCACATCCAGCACACACACACAAATAAATGTGCCTTTTGTGTAGTGATATATGATTCAAATATCACCTGTATGCATGCACTGTGGAGAATCAATATTTTATAACCTTGTTATAAAAGCATATCTCTGGGAATCTGCTGTCATATTTCAGGACAGAATATAAGAAGTATGGGTTGGGATGTCTAGATGCAGATAGTGGGAAGAGTACTTGAGGGTGACTTGTTGCCTGTTTGATTTATTGTATCTTGTCAGGCTTTGGACATTATACTGTGTCAGGAAGATGGGAAGATGTGGTCTAGATGGATTTATCACATACTTTGTAACCGAAACATATTTCCACGATTGGATAAGGACACCGGAATAAGATTGGGCAAATGAGATTAGGGCAGTAGGACATGCTATATTTGGAACTGTTCGGATAAGCTATATTTTCACTAAGATTGCTTACACTGTAGGAATTCTGGAGTCAGTGGGATTTGGTTTTGCCTCACAAATGAGTCCTTTGGCTTACAGGGGAAGTATTTCTGTCAGAGTGTGTTCCAAAGAAAGCATTTTAATAAAGTGTCTATGTGAAGAAAGTGACATATGGTGTTTTATTTTGCAGGAAACCAAACAAGGGAGGATCACTGAAACATATATATATATCTTTTTTTGCTTTGTTTTTGTTTTGATCTTTTTTTTTTTTTTTAAATCACTGTTGTACTGTATTGGAAAGTGATTCGTTTGGTGATGCCATCCAACACAGTCACCACCACCACCGCTGCTTTCAAAAGCTCTGACTTCAACAGTGGGGGAAATCGCATGGTAAGAGTGTGCTCTTTGCAGCAGTCAGGCACTGGGTGTAAATAATTTCTGTAATGACTACATGAGGTGAAATTTTGAGTAAGACAGAGTCAACCAGTGCAGTTTCATTTCATTTCATTTCATTTCATTACACCACTGATGTGGTCTTGAATGTAATACGCATACCATACTATTTAATACTATGTATTAAAGTCATACATGAAGTATGATTTAGTAAATATGCACTCTATTTAGTAAATATGCACTCTACTTAAATAAGATGTCTGTGAAATGTAATAATGTTGCATCGGGTATTGGTTCGAATACTGCGAGAGAAAAAAAAAATCAAAAGGCACCATAGACACTATTGACAAGCAGTGCATAGAAACTCACTCATGATATTTTAAGGCATTATCAGTGATAGAAAATGGCCAGATGGTAATCAAATTTACTGTAAATATAATTAAGGCATGTTTGATTGAGTGGTTTGTCCCATTAAATTTCACCCTTGTCATGTTTTCACCTGGACCAGATGTTTTCAGAACCAAACACAAGATATTCTCTGGCAGTAGGTTTAAAGACGGCCTGACATCATTCTCTTTTTATCGTATTTGAACATGAGCAAAACTCCCTTCCTTTTGAACTGTGAGCTGGAATAATAATTGTGTACTGCCACAGGGGCTGTTTGTATCACAACGTATCGTATTTAAACACTCACGCATTGTTATCCTCCTTGGCCCGGGAGATTTGTGCGCCTGTGTCATGCAAGTGTTTGGTGACGTGGGTGTTGGCTTGTGGATAGGAGGATGCCGTATGGCTGATTTATAGACGAATTCATTCTCTTCCTCTCCACCCGCGGAGCTGTGCGAGGCTCACTGTAGTCCTGTTGCCTGGCAACAAGGCTCGCCTTAAATATCTGGCCATTTGCCAGAAATAGAGCGAAGCTATAGACGAGGTTGGCGAGTTCACAACAGGCAGCGGCAAGTTTCCAAAACCTCACTTTGTATTTTTAAAATTGAAATTATTTCTTGGCTTAGCGCTGTTATGGGAGACATTCAGATATTTCACCTGATTTTTGTGAGCACTTGCGGATTAGTAGTAATAGTGTAGTAATAATGTATTGTTGTGTAATAGTCATTGGGCACTGTTGCATTATGTACATATTTTTGAAAGAATTATATACTCATATATTGAATATACATAACAGAAATAAAACTAGGCATAAGCAGGTATTGGCGGTCCGCTACTGCAGACCTTTGGTCATGTTGGACAGATTCAGTATCCCTATTAACATGATTTAGAGCATTGCTATTCAGTCAAGTCTAGTGTCGTGACAACCTTCGGACCGTCTTTTCTTGCCTGTACACCCTAGGGTGCTTGGCTGGCAGGGAGACTGGGTGTTGGAGGGGGGGAGAGACAGTTGTTCCAGACAAAGAGGAATGGGAAGGAGGGAAGAGAAAGAGCTGCCAAATGTCTTTGTAACTGTGTCAAGTGGGAGCCGAGAGTGGTAGGTCAGCTTCAGGGCTATAGAATCCTCACTTCATAGTGCCTAAAAGGGATGTGTCACTCAAGTGCCGGCTTTTCTCATTATCTAAACATCCTTGTCTGGACAAAAAGAAGAATGAAAAGAGAAACCCATTCACCCCTTTTCATGTAGTTGTGTGTCTCTGGCTTTGGCATGCACAGTTTATGGTAAGCGTGTCAGAGACAGCAATGTATATGATGGAGATGATCATGTTATGCCATCCTGTCTTCCCAGGATGCCTTTAGAGAACGCAAACTGGCTAAACCGGCCGCATGCTCTTAGAGCACTATTGTAGATTTATATCCATTAGCGCTATGATATGATATGATGTCGATATAGTGATATAATAAGATCATGATACACTTCATGATGCACATAAGTATTGAAGTTATCATCAGGTGTCAGTGTTTAAAAAAACTAAATTGTAAAAAAGTAACTGATTGGACATTACAGACTATTTCTTATGATATATTTCATGTATCATGAGGATTTCTTTAAGTATAGTGATATGATTTATTTTTTCTTTCTTTTCGCCCACCCCTAATATCAATCACATTTCCAACTTATTCACATAATGAACACTTATTAATTAGTACTCTTTAATACTTTAATACTAAACAGCCCTTCATCTCAAATATTGAAAACCATTGACATGTTCTGGGTAGCAGGTGTGTGTGCACAGTTGTGATAACAAATAAGAGTTAAAAGTGGTAGGGATTCACATAAGGTCTATTTAATAGAGTTTATTACTTTCACGTCAAAATGTCCTGAACATAAATTTCGGTAATATAAATGTGATGTTTATTTGTACTGTATCCTAGAGAAATTGAGCCAAATGAAAAAAATGTCTGAGAAACCATCTTCAGTATTCCACTTTACTAAAAAGTTCAGTTGTGTGATTTTATGCAAAATGAACAGATAATAAGTGTGAAAAAGTAGCAGATTACAAGACTGAAACAGATGGGAAACAGTGGGGAGTGGAGGTGTGGTGTGATGCATTTGTGACATGGAGGCTCTTTGTCATTTGGGCAGACTGACAGTGTGAGTCGGGAGAAGGAGCTGGCTGCGGCGGACAGGCCAACGTTCAGCACTCCGGCCCGCAAAGTCGGACGGCCCAGCCGCAAACGCAGACACCTCCTCGTGAGTATTCTGCAGTCGGTGTACAGTTTAGCTCTAACACGCAGGATTTACTTTCAGGAAGAAAGCAGAAAAACAGGATATACAGGAAGGCTTGTCGGAACACAAAATATAGCAGTGCAAATCATAAACCGTCATGTTTTTGTTGTTGTTTTTTTTCCCCCTCAACATAAGCATTTTCTTACACTTGTTGATGATGACTCAGTATTTAGTAAAAAAAAATAAAGTTCCCGAAATGAAAATGTTTCAAACATTAAGATATTCGAATGTACGCTTGTATTGAAATATGTGACTATTTTTCCAAAACAGCTTGAAACATATCATGCAAATTAAGATGAAATAAGACATAAATAATTAAGACGTATAAGTAGCAGTAGTTGCTCTGTCTCGCTGTAATTGCATAATTCATTAATATCTCCAGTGATTGAGGTATTGGATTTAATCTGGGCAGTGTGTGTGTGTTTACCTGACTGGTTCGTGGCCTGCACGGCTGAAGGCTAACTGGGGCTACAGCTCATGTTACCCTGCATGTGCGTTTAGCCAGTCTTCAGTTCTGACCCGTGACAGAGATCATGTCTGGGTCACAGGGTCACCGAGGTTGTTGCATAACACTCATTCTTTCACACAGGCTGAGAGCTGACTCATTTATCTTCTCTTTTCACTCTCACAATTTCTCTTTGCTTTGACTTGTTGTTGTTTTTTTGTTTTTTTACTCATTTCACTTCTCATATTTCCCTTTGTTTCTCAGTGTCAGTCTTTTTAACTGTCATTTACTCCAAAGAGAACCCACTCTGAGAAAGTCAGCTAGTGTTTTTCACATGCACCCCCTGCTAATCATCGTCTGCCACGGAGCCCGTTTTCCTGCGTTTGAGAATAATCCTAGCTCTTGCATAATTAATCTGGACAGGGCATGTCAGAGCACATGGCGCTGAGCCACCCCACATCCGCTCCTCCCGCCCCCTAGGGCTTTCTGATTTTATTACCCCAATATACCAACCCTTCAACAGGTAATTGTGGTAATAGTAGGGGAATTTCAGTGCATGCATTGGTGGACTGTGATATTTTCATGCTGCTTTTGACTGTCTCTGTGAATTATCTCTGAAACATAACCCTATGAGAAGATGTCCCTCAGGGAAGTAATGAGAAAGGTGTTCTCCCTCTCATAAGATGTGCTCCACTTTTCATCCTGACCCAGTAATGGTATTGTTTCTTCACACTGTGTGTGTGTGTGTGTGTGTGTGTGTGTGTGGTTTTTTTTTTTCACCCACTATTTTTACACTGTATTCTAGCGGCTGTTGAGACAACCCCTTTCCTGCCCCTTCCTTTTCTGAAAAATGTCAGACTACACACGTGCAAATTTCATAGGTCGTGTAGGAAAGGTGCTTTGTATAAAGTGCACCATATATTTTCATTCAGTCAACATCTGTTCAATGCCCATGCTGCTCTGCATTTGATTTGCGTGTACTTAATGCCATGTTTACTGGTTGCAATTTGCCAGCTGTTTTATTATTTGTTAGAGCTGAGTAATGGTTGCTTTATTCTGCTTTATTAGGCCGAGACTGAGGGTTGAGGAAAGTAAAACACGCGGAGCCCACTAGCTCCTTTCTGACAAACAGCCAACATTCCTCTCATACCTCTGCCTCTTTGTAACGTTGAGTGAAAAAACTGAAACAAACGGAAAGAATGCGCCATAACGCATATAGAGTTTTCTGGAAGTAGAAATGCCCCGCTTTAGTGAGTTTTACATGTAACACACCCGTTTCATTGAACAAGATTATTAAAAATACAGTACATTCTTTATTTTATAGAGTACTGTGCAAAAGTATTACGTGTAAAGAAATTTTGCAAAGAGAAGATGCTTTTGAGGCGCCTTAAGACTAAAAAGGGAAAACCTTTCATGCGGCTTGGCTGTTTACCCGACAGCGTCTTTTTGGGGCCTGAAAATGCAAACTTGTGAAAACGATGACGTCATGCGCAGGCGTATTATGTGTTCAGGCTATAGGCATGCGCAAGAGTACTTCAAAACAACGCGTGAGACATTCAAAACTACAATGGCGGACTACAGGGCTGTGCTTGTGCCGCTCAAGATTTTGAGTTTATTGACATCTCTCCAGCAAAGTGGAGATTTACTGCATCACTATGACGACCAGCGGAGACACGTATCTTACACACGCCATATTATTAACCCGCATCTACGCCGACGACGTGTGTTCAAAATCTTATAATTATCTTTGTAATAGTCTGTTTTGGAGTAAATCTGTATCCTTTTATTGCTAATAAAATATAGAAAGCAGACAGAATGATTGTGAGTGTCTCACAATTTTGTTCCAATTTGGTACAGTGACGGTCAGTTATTAGTACTTAAAGATGCACTATTTCGATTTTTTTCAGTATTTAAAAACGAACGAGCTTTGTTAACAGACTTCTGACTTGCAGCACAAGAAAAGCTGAAGGATGGGGTCGAAGACAGAAAAATCCATTTCCACAATGAAAAAAACCTTAATGCAGGTTTCATGTACGTTAAATTATATTACATTAGGGACATCTCAGCATTTATTAACCAAGAAAAATAAGCCAAATCTATGCTTGACAAGCGTGAGTTTTCACAATTCCTTATGACTATGAATCATTTTCCAAGTCTAACTATAGAGATTCTAAGTAACTGGAGACAGAACTGTTTTTTGTACTCCACATAGATCATAAACCGTTGAATTGGTTTGAGAAATATAAACGTTATTGTGCTTTTTATCCAGAAAAACCGCAGCTCCGCCGTTTACTTGTATTTGTTTATAGGGCGGTCTTGCCTGGATCAATATGGCGGTCACGGTGATGTGAACGCTTATGTGCACAGGCGTGTAGTGTTTCTTTCTAAAGTTACATCGCCAAGTACTGGCCTGGCATGCACAATACAGCTTTTTTAGTTGTTTTCGTGGATCCGTGTGAACGGGAACCGTCGTCTGAACGCAAAACGCAAAGGAAAAACTTTTCCGTTTACAGTACATCGTTGTCGTGTAAATGGACCCTAAAACTAATGAAATGAGAAGTTTGTAAGTTTTATTAAGTACACTGCTGTGCAGTTGTGTAAGGAAATTAGCTTCTAATTATCATGTAAAACCTGCCATAGTTATTCTGCAGACTTACTTTAAATTAAAAAAAAATTTTTTTAGCCATGATGATCATGGCTAAAAAAAATAAAATTGTCTATTACTTCATGTGTTACTTTCCTTAAAACCATACAGATGTTTTTTGGGGAAAAAGCTGCACTTTTTCACTGCAACATAGATCCAAGACATTTCAAATAAATTCATGATCCCAGATGAAAAGTTGAGACCTGATGATGTTCTCACACTCCAGAGAGCAGCGAGAAACAACCAGGTCCAGCAGTGACTCTAGAGGTTCTTTAGCATGAGACATAAAATGGCTGTGTTCTGTCTGCCTTCTTTGATTTCCTCTTCATGAGGACGGCTTTGACGCTCAGAGCCAGTGAGGCGAAGCAGCAGCGGGTACGAAGAGCACCACTGTCAGGCTGGCAGAGCCGTTCTCCTGTGGCCCTAAATCTGTCCTCCTTGATTTCAGCAGTTTCTGATTTCATATGAATCTTTTACCACTCGCAAAGTGCTCCTAAAGCAGGTGGTTGGATTAGCGGGCCGATACACTATGTCTTTGTGTGAGGATATTAATAAGCAGCCATACAGGATATGTTGTCATAAAGCCCTGGGGCTTTGTGCTGGCGTCTTGGGTGACTTGCCACTGTTTTCATACGCTGGGAACCATGTCCAGTAAGCGATACATGCTTAATAAGAACCATCCTTGTGTGGAATGATGTGGTTCTCGTGCTCTGGGCTCTCAAACAAAGGTTAAACTTATTGAAAGTATTGAAAGGAAAATGTTTTGAAATGACACAGTAAAGAAAGCATTATGCAAAATATAACAGTCATTTCTTTAAGTATATAAAGTGGGTTTCTGAGACTCTTCTGAAGACAGTATGATCAACTGAGCACAGTATTTGCCTTCAGTCATAACCACTCTGTACCCTCCCCCAACGCAAAGCATCTGCTCTGGTGGGGTTTTGAGGAAAAAAGACCACTGCTGAAAGAGTTTATGCCTAGCTGCAAACGCTCCCCCATTTTACCTTCAGATTTCTTTCATACTGTATTTATTCTTCTGCATGCAGGCCAGGACCATTTCTAACACTGCTCCTTCATGTTTTAGAACAGTTAATGGTAAATGGAAAAGCAAACCATTTTGTGACTTGTTTATTTCCATACGTTAGGCTCATTTCAGAATTTTCATCCTAGTATGCCTTTTAGGCTCCATTGTGCCGCTTATAGCCACTGACAGACTAAACATGTGAATGCTTAATCGTACTTGTAATCCTTAAGTGAAATATGTATTTATTTAAGCCAAGCCTCGATTTAAAGGATACATTTATATCATATGTCATAGTACATCAACATCCCTGCCTGTTGTTTGCCTATAGTCAACCCTCAAGTGTGCCTCCTATAGTTAAACAGACACAGTATGAAAGTGAGGTCTGGTTAGCAAAAATGTACAGAGAGGATGTTACAAGAAGGATTGTGAAATGGTAAAGATAGAAGGTTAACAACAGTAGATGTGCATTAACTGCAGTATCTAAAAGATGTAGTTCAGTTTTCAGCAAGCTTGAGCTGCCTGTGGTTTATGTCACGTGGGTTTGCTTTTCCAGATAGATCTGCTATGGCTATTGAAAACTTTTATTATGTGCACAAAAACCATATTTTTATTTATATTCAGTAAATGTGGCACTTTCTTCTAAGACATTGTCAGTAAAGATATATAACCTGGAGCTGGGCAATGTGATGATATAACATCAAAACAGATGAGTTTACACGTTACAAGTCTAAACTTGTAACGTGACGCACCACTCCGAAAACATAACCGCTTTGAATCATCTTATTCACAGCCAGAAACAAATCGTTAATGGTTAAGCATGAAAAGTTATTTGTTGTCGCCATTCAGTCAGGGTTAGTTGCTTATCTGTTTTGTATGAATTTTACGTAACTGGAACTTTACACGTTTTAGTTGAATACCCCTGAATTAGGATAATACATTACATACAGTGGATATAAAAAGCCTGCATGCTGTTAATATGCGATGTATTTTATGATGTAAAAAATTAAATCAGATCTTTTTCCACTTTTAATGTGGTAAACCATCAAAATTGAAGTGAAAAACAAATTGAAACATTTCGGGGGGGTGGGGGGGTAGGGGGGTGGAATACAGTAACCTGGATGTGCACACCCCTTAACTAATACTTTCTTAAAGTTCCTTCTGGTTGTAAAGAGTCTACAAACCTAGCACTTCTTGAATTGGCAATTTTATTCCGCTCTTCCTTGCGAAAATGCTCCAGATCTATCAGATTTCTAAGGGATTTGTTGTGCACAGTCCATTCCACCGGTTTGTGCCAAAATACAGTATCTCACAAAAGTGAGTACACCCCGCACATTTTTGTAAATATTTGATTATATCTTTTCATGTGACAACACTGAAGAAATGACACTTTCCTACAATGTAAAGTAGTGAGTGTACAGCTTGTGTAACAGTGTAAATTTGCTGTCCACTCAAAATAACAACACACAGCCATTGATGTCTAAACTACTGGCAACAAAAGTGAGTACACCCCTAAGTGAAAATGTCCAAATTGGGCCCCATTAGCCATTTCCCCTCCCCGGTGTCATGTGACTTGTTAGTGTTACAAGGTCTCAGGTGTGTCTGGGGAGCAGGTGTGTTAAATTTGGTGTCATCGCTCTCACACTCCCTCATACTGGTCACTGGAAGTTCAACATGGCACCTCATGGTGAAGAACTCTCTGAGGATCTGAAAAAAGAATTGTTGCTCTACATAAAGATGGCCTAGGCTATAAGAAGATTGCTAAGACCCTAACACTGAGCTGCAGCACGGTGGCCAAGACCATACAGCGGTTTAACAGGACAAGTTCCACTCAGAACAGGCCTCGCCATGGTCGACCAAAGAAGTTGAGTGCACGTTCTCAGCGTCATATCCAGAGGTTGTGTTTGGGAAATAGACGTATGAGTGCTGCCAGCATTGCTGCAGAGGTTGAAGGGGTGGGGGGTCAGCCTGTCAGTGCTCAGACCATACGCCGCACACTGCATCAAATTGGTCTGCATGGCTGTCGTCCCAGAAGGAAGCCTCTTCTAAAGACGATGCACAAGAAAGCCCGCAGACAGTTTGCTGAAGACAAGCAGACTAAGGGCATGGATTACTAGAACCATGTCCTGTGGTCTGATGAGACCAAGATAAACTTATTTGGTTCAGATGGTGTCAAGCATGTGTGGGGCAACCAAGTGAGGAGTACAAAGACAAGTGTGTCTTGCCTATAGTCGAGCATGGTGGTGGGAGTGTCATGGTCTGGGGTGCATGAGTGCTGCCGGCACTGGGGAGCTACAGTTCATCGAGGGAACCATGAATGCCAACATATACTGTGACATACTGAAGCAGGGCATGATCAGTATGCAGTATTCCAGCATGATAACGACCCCAAACACACCCCCAAGACGACTACTGCCTTGCTAAAGAAGCTGAGGGTGAGGGTGATGGACTGGCCAAGCATGTCTCCAGACCTAAACCCTATTGAGCATCTGTGGGGCATCGTCAAACGGAAGGTGGAGGAGCACAAGGTCTCTAACATCCACCAGCTCCATGATGTCATCATGGAGGAGTGGAAGAGGACTCCAGTGGCAACCTGTATAGCTCTGGTGAACTCCATGCCCAAGAGGGTTAAGGCAGTGCTGGAAAATAATGGTGGTCACACAAAATATTGACACTTTGGGCCCAATTTGGACATTTTCACTTAGAGGTGTACTCACTTTTGTTGCCAGCGGTTTAGACATTAATGGCTGTGTGTTGAGTTATTTTGAGGGGACAGTAAATTTACACTGTTACACAAGCTGTACACTCACTACTTTACATTGTAGCAAAGTGTCATTTCTTCAGTGTTGACACATGAAAAGATATAATCAAATATTTACAAAAATGTGAGGGATGTACTCACTTTTGTGAGATACTGTACATTCTCTAACTTGACTAGAGCCCTAGTCCCTGCTGAGGAAAAGCAGCCATATAGCATGATGCTACCACCACCATGCTTCAACATGGGCATGGTGTTCTTTGGGTGATAAGCTGTCTTGTTTTTGCACTAAACATACAGTACTCTGCAAAAGTTTTAGGCATATGCAAAGAAATGCTATAGAGCAAAGATGCCTTCAAAAATAATTAATTGTTTCTACATAAAAAATACGGTAAAGAGCAGTAAATAGTAGTAAACGAAACAAAGTGTGACAAAAATAATTAAAATAGTAGTCTCCGGTACAATGTGTGCAGTTTTATAAGGAAATGAGCTGTAAGTTTTATTGAGCATCTTACAGAATCAGACACAGTTCTTCTCGAGACTTTGACTGTCGTACTTGCTTGTTATTTTTGCAGCAAAACCCTGCAGCCTTCATTGTGTCTTGTTTGAAAAGTGTCTCTTACGTAATATGCTGCTTTCTTTACTGACATACATTTATCTGTAACATTTAATTTTGTTCTGGAAAACTAATGTTTGGGAATCTAAAATGTTTTTGTACTGACTCGATAATGTAGAAGTCATAAAATAAAAAAAATCTGTAACAAAAATAGGGTGACTAAAACTTTTGCACAGTACTGTATGTTTTAGAATTATGTCCAAAATGGTCTACCTTGGTCCTCATCAGACCATGACACATTTTGCCACATGCTTTGGTTATTATGATAATTAACCAAGTGAGCGATGCTGAAGTGAAGGCCACCTTGATTATCAGTTGTATATAAAGAAATGTAAGATTAGCTGCCTAGCTTACTTAGCTAGATGCTGTTGGGGTTAGCTCATGTTATTTCGAACATGTTTCTAGCTATATAGTTAGATATCTAGCTATGTTAGATACATTATACATTATCCTGAGCATTATAGGCTGTAGCAGCACTTAGAGATTTTACTTGACAGGCGATTGCTACCGAACAGAGCTACAGAGCTTTCATACTGTAAAACATCAAAAATATTCGGCTAGCTAGTGTAGTTCACTCAGCTAGCTAAGGTTTTATCGGTTTCATGTTTCTGCAGGTGGGATGTTGAGCCGTAAAATGCCGAGATCTTAATAGGTTTTGGCTCCCATAATTTGCAGATCATTATCATGCGGTTCCTTCTGAAGTATTTTAAACTGAAAATGCCTGATAAATTGAGTCAGGGCTGCTCATCTTAGCAGATCTCTGTCTCCACTGTCTCAGATATTGCTGCTGATGACTAAGCATCTGGTGCAAGAAGTATAGACTTTGGGCAGGAAACTGCTTCATTTTGATTGGCTCTCGAAATTCAATTATTTAAAATTCACACCTACTGTCTTTAAATTGGCTTACAGGCTTTTAAGCATGGGCATTAGCTGGATTGTTAATCATTCGGGGCTGTGCCCAGATTCTTCTAAATAGACTTGTAAATAAACTGTTTCCATGCATTTTGTCTTGCATGTGATGGCTAACTGCTTAAAAAACAGTTAAATGTGGACAAAAAGTTGGATTGAGCTTAAAACTTGCCTTGGGTGTTATCATGGTTTGCAGGGCTACCAGACTGATAAAATATAAAACTTTTTGGATAACTAACATGAGACTAGGCTAGTTTGGTGTCGTTAGCCAAGGGGAGGCACAACTAAGCTATCATTGTATGGGTTTAGCTTCTTCAGTGTCATGCAAAGTACGTTCACTATCCTTATGCTCTGATGATGTTCACGTAAATTGCAACTCATATCTACATTTGCACACCTTGCTTTCTTGTGTTCCTGTTAGTGTTTCAGTTTCAACCCCTTTACTGGTAAATAAATAAATAAATAAATGGATGAATAAAATCGACATATATCCAGGGCGCACGGTGGCTTAGCACGTGTGCCTCACACCTCCAGGCTTGGGGGTTCGATTCCCACCGCTGCCCTGCGTGTGCGGAGTTTGCCTGGTCTCCCCGTGCTGCGGGGGTTTCCTCCGGGTACTTCGGTTTTCTCCCCCAGTCCAAAGATATGCGTGGTAGGCTGATTGGCATGTACAAAGTGCCCATAGTGTATGAAAAGTGTATGAATGGGTGTGTGAATGTGTATGTGTGTGTGTCCTGCGATGGATTGGCACCCTGTCCAGGGTGTACCCCGCCTTGTGCCCCGATGCTCTCTGGGATAGGCTCCAGGTTCCCCACGACCCTGTAAGATAAACGGTATAGAAAATGGATGGATAGATGAATGTAAATAGATCCTTATATACTAACTGACTGTGTGAGCTAGCGTTTGGCAGACTTGAGAGCTGTCAGCCAATAAGATACGAGTATTTCCACGTATTTTCCTGTAAACCCTGTCTTATTGGTCTCGCCTCCGTTCACTGAAAATACAAAATTACAACACTGCTGTCTTCTTTTACTCATGTTCAAGTTACTTAGTGACAACCTGCTCCAAGTGAAGAATTATTCGAGGCTAAAGAAAAAATCTTCTTTTTTTTTCTTTTTTCTTTTTTTTTCTTTACTCGTGTAATGGTGATCAAAAATAAAAGTAACAAAGGTTCATATTTTATTTAAAAATAAACTAAAATGAATAATTATATGCAAAAAGGAGCATTACAGTGAATCCTGTACTGAGAGTACATGTGTTTCATTATTTTCCACCCCTGGTAAGAAGTCATTTATACCTGCTGCTTTATTGCCTGCTGTGTTGATGATAAAGCAGTAATACTTGTGTTTTAGGATACATCAACAAGGATGTCTTTATTATGTATGTCACTATTTATATGCACGCACTTGCATACTTAATTAAAAGCAAATGTAGAGGTTTTGTCGTTGGAATGGATTTGCAAGCTGAGCAGACATCCTTATTACTGGAAGGGTAGTGTATATTAATTACACTAAGATGCTACTGTTGCAGACTAATTTTCACTAATGAACTTGAAGTTATATGGATATTGACAACACCTGGCTTGAATACAGGTTTACATAAGAAAGCGCTAACGCTTTATAGGATTTCTGAGGTTTCGCTTCATACTGAACTAATCAGGAAGTAACTTTTTCTACCCGCACACAGATCATCAGTATTAGTACTGTCTCCCTCCTCCTTCTCCACAACTTATATACCATCACTACAATAGATCTTAACCCCTTAAATTCATTCTGTATTCTTGTAAATACTTTCACTGTATTTACTCAATAATCCGTAGTATGTACTGAATATGCTTTAAGATGAATCCCTGAACATTAAGTTGAGAGTTTAAAGCATTCATTTAGGGCGTATATACTGTACAACGTTATTATTAAAGTATTAAGGAAACGAACATAAGCAAACAGAAATAAGTTTTCTACATGTACATACACCAGTGTTAGGGTATAAGGTTGTACTTTATGCTTTAGGGCTGGGCGATATGACAAAAATATCGTATCACGATACTTCAGGACATTTCTACGATACACGATAGTTTATCTAACAAACTGTCTGCAAAACAGTAGTAAAATAAACAAAAATCGTTCAACGTAGTTCGACGACACTTTTCTTTAATGCCTAGAAAGACAGAAGATTAATGCATCCATTCCGTACCGTTTAATTTGTTTGAAATGTTTCAAATCATATTACATTAAATCGCACTTTGTGGTAATTGCTTATTTAAAAAATGTTATTTATTTACATATTACATATATTTATTAAGTACAATAGTTTTTGTTTGCTAAGATGATAAAAATCTACCTATAGTCTTTGATAAAAGATCAAAATCCGTCTGTTTAACATCTTATTTTAGCATCTTATACTTTCAGTATGTTAAGACTGTGCTCCTCTGTACTATTGAATATTTTTGGCTGGAATGTTAATGCTGTCATTTCCTGTTGCAGGTGGAGAGTTGTGGATCACTGACAGAGCTGGTGGGTGTGTCCAAGAATCACAGAGGAACGGGAATCCAGTCCTGTTCACAGCTTCAGGTTCATAATGGTGATGTAGGAGAGAGGCATGGCAACAGATCCTCCGAAGGCTCTCATCCCACACAGGAGCAGAATGCTCTGGAAAACGGCCTCCCTCGCCAGGCTGCCTGCAGCATGAGCCCTTCCCCAGAGAACGGATTTGCCGTTGCCCAGGACAAGTGCGACTCCGAGAAGGACAAAGACGAGACGCTGCCAATTCTACCTCGCAAGAAACGAGGAAGACGGAAACTGGAGCGACCAACCAAATGTGAGTTACACTTAAGCGTTGTGTTACAATAGCCGCCTGCTGTTTGAGTCAGCGCGTGTCATCATCGTCCGCGTTCAATCTTCAGCCTTTAGTGATGAACGGAGAGGAGTTGTAAAATAGCACTCCCATAGCATTCTTTGGTTGTGGTCGTGCGTGTGGAAATTTGGCAGCTGTGGCTTTCCACGACGGGTCATTATTCATGTACATGTACGTATTAATTGGGGAAAATATAAGACTACTTTCTCAAAGACAGCACACTCAATAAAAGCACATACAGTGATGCGTAAAAAGCCTTTGGGTAGTTAAAGGTAAACGCAAATGAGCATTAATTAAAAGTAACACTCATTTCGTGCATTTAGCAAAAATGCCACTGACTAGAAGAGGTCACGTTTGATTTCCCAACTTCTGCTTAAGACCGTGCATTAAATTCCACCACACATAATTTAGATTAATGGCTCAATCACATGCCCTGTTGGTGGGATGTAGCAAGTGCATGACTGTATTAGATTGGTAATTACAAATACTGGAGAGACCTCATGTTTTTTTATCTATCGAAATCACTTAGAAATGGCTCGGGAGAGCAAAATTATTACTTATGCAAAATTCTAACAGATTTTGATTCATTATCCTGTGCTTTTGGGAAACATTCCTTTCATCTCAATAAGGACCTCCCAACCACACTGCTAACACAAACTCTTTTAGATTATTATTCAGTTATTCATCTTAAACCATATTATTCAGCAACTACAGTAAATGAACGCTTAAACTAGTGCTCCAGTATGTTTAGGTGGCGCTGGTAAAATTTCATGCCAGTTTTCATGACTCCAGGAGGAAGATCGCTTGCTGCCAAGTGCTTTGGCTAGTTGTTGGAAATACTTAAGCAAGCGATAGAACATAAGTAAGATGAAGCTTATTTTCTTCCCTTGAGAAAAGGAAAAGAGAAATATGATACCGGTGATAGGTGAGACCATTAAAGTTCCTGTGAAGTGCCCTGAAATGTACAGCATTATTCAGTGTGTTGACATAGGCTGCGTCCGAAATGGCGTACTACCCTAATACGCAGTAGGCAAAAAGCAGTACGCTACAGGGGTAGTATGTCTGAATTCTCAATAAGAGAGAAACAATAGGCGAGAAACACCCGGATGGTGTACTGCTTCCGGCGAGATTTTGCAGTGTGCAACTGGTGGACACTACGCGACTCAAAAATCCCATAATGTGCGGTCGAGCTCAGAAAAAAAAATGTCGGAAGACAGCGCGTCGGCTCTTTTTAAGTATTAAACGCTGGTTAAGCAGGACTTGTTTTACAGTACCCAAATAAATCGTCAACTTGTTGAAGGTTTAAACAAGAAAACAGTTGTCACAGCATTTGAAACCTTTTTTGTGATCTCCATCACGCCTTATCTGGTCATAGCACAGTGAAATTGTTTTCTTCGCAAAACTCAGCCTGCCAGGAAGTTTGGATAAGAGCGCAGGGTCAGCCATGATATGGTGCCCCTGGAGCAGAGAGGGTTAAGGGCCTTGCTCAAGGGCCCATCTGGTGGTCCCTTTATGATTTTTGTGGTTATGATGACGTTGAAGGTCACATGACAATGCCAACATTGTCCAGGATTGTAGTCATATTACACGCATATACTGATTAGTACGTACTGTTTCAACGGCCGTGCAGTAGGTACTGTCACAGTATGCGGTTTCGGACGCAACCATAATTTCCACTGAATCAGGAAATCAGGGCAGGACGTATCGAGTGGCTCCTCCCCCTTTTAAAATAGCCAGTAGTGTTTATCACAGCCTGGGCTAAGCCGTACTTGACAGTTAGTAAGATGGATTTTTATAATGTTGGTGGCGGGGCACTTCAGATTCTAGAGAGATTGGACAGAAAATCTGAAGAGAAGCTGAAGTGCAGAATTACGTGTGTGTGTGTGTTCTCCCTGTGATTCAGGGCTTTCCTCTGGGTACTCCGGTTTCCTCCTCCAGTCCAAAGACATGCGTTGTAGTCTGATAGTCTGTAGTGTGTGAATGTGTGTTTGATTGTACCCGGCACTGGGTTGGCACCCAGCTAAGGGTGTCCCTAGACTTGTGCCCCGAGTTCCCTGGGATAGGCTCCCCACAACTCTGTAGGATAAGTGATACAGAAAATGCATGGATGGAATATCTGACGCAGGACTGTCACTTCTGCGTTCTATGGAACGTCACAAACATACTTTTAAAACACATTAAATTCTTGAATTTTTATTCTATTAGAATATTCGTTTAATCATTCGTTTAATTCTTACCAACCAAATAAACAGATCCAGTTTTACAGAGTAAGAGTATGAATATATTTTGTTAGGTGGACTAAAGCTTTTGCTCAGTACTAAAAGATGATCCTACTGTCAGTCAGACCTCCATGCCCTCAACTCTCTCTCTCTCTCTCTCTCTCTCTCTCTCTCTCTCTCAATCTCTCTCCCTCTCTCTCTCACCATATTTCCTGGCCAGAGCAGGCTATGACCTTGATGAGAGCAGTAAATAAAGCCCAGGGAGACAGCTGTCTCCTGGCAACCTGCCCTCGGTGGGTGCAGTGCGTGGAGAGACAGCAGTGCTGTGTTATGGCCCCTCTCTCAGCAGGGACTCTGCCAGGTGGATGGCACTCTGCCCAAGCCACTTACACAGTGCTCCAAAAACACAGTATGCACTCATTCACCCAGTGCAAACACACCATATCCCAAATAGATAGGATACACATTTAAGCCCTGGCCCTAGATCAGCCGGTTAACCCAGGCACTATATTTATTTATATACTTAAAAAAAAAAATTATTCTATTAAAATATTAGTTTAATCATATATATTATTATTACCAACCAAATAAACACATCCAGTTTTACAGATTAAGAGTATGAATGATTATAAACACTCATATATATATATATATATATATATATATATATATATATATATATATATATATATATATATAAAACTTCTAAAATTATAAAACATAACATATACACATATACACACACGCGCGCACACACACACACATATATATATATATATATATATATATATATATATATATGCATACATACATACGTTCTATATATGTAACAAGATTATGTATTTATGTATTCTTTTACTGGATGCACAATAAAGCACTGATAATTAAACTACAGTACTAAATTAATAATAAAATCTCACGTTCACTGCACCTTGTGGTTTCTGTTGCTCGCTACGCTTAGACATATTATTTTACTTGTGTTTACTTTGATCATACCGTTTTAATTAGACACTACAGAGCTTACTCGTGCTCCCAATGTTTATCACCGCATCTACACTGCGAATGAGGAGCAACACGGCCTCGTTACTAATAGATACACTGCAAGCGTGCAAATGCAACATATGATGACATTAAACTGGAATTAAACAAAATCTTTCAGCAGTTTCTCCAGCCCTTTGAACAGTGCAGCATTTTGGATATAAACATGTTCCTGCTCGTGCATCACTGTCGTGCTTCCGTGCTACACAAGCTCAATTTTGCAAAGTTTACAGGGTACAGTCTTCTCCGTGGCATTTCATAAAAAATGCTCCCCTGCCTCATGTCTCTGGTTGATGGTGACTGAGGTCATGTTGGGTATAAACGGTAGCGTTGACATAAACAATAAACAAGACATTTATTTTCGTTGACGCTGGGGATTCTGCTAAAGCTATAGCCAAGTCCTCCTCAAGCGTACTGAATAGCAGCAATCAAACATGGAGCAGTCATTAAATGCTACAGGGCTGAAATTGTGTATTCACATTTCAACCTGAACTGGCACAGATCTGGCTTTTAGTAATAACAAATAACCAGTCTTTTACAAATAGCTGTTGCACAACTGTGCAGAATCAAGCTGAATCGTCCTGCATAGCATTCTGAAGTAGCGAGACAGCAAAAGTGTAAAGTGACAGCTTGAGCGTGTGCATGAGGTTCGGCTTGTCTTGCAGGACTGAAATAGTACTGCCTATTTATTTCTGTCTGTCTGTCTGCTATCAGAGATTTGAATGTATAACAAATGACGTACTTTTTATCACAGCGTAGTTAAATTCTCAGATCTGGTCCGAAGGAGTGCTAGGACAATAGTGCTACTGTAGGTGTAATTCAAATCACTGGTTTATATTCAATTCAATTCAATTTATTTGTATAGCGCTTTTAACAATGGACATTGTCTCAAAGCAGCTTTACGGAAACATATAAACACAGGATACAGATTTGAAGTGTGTGAATTTATCCCTATTGAGCAACACAGAGGCGATGGCGGCAAGGAAAAACTCCCTAAGACGATATGATGAAGAAACCTTGAGAGGAATCAGACTCAGAAGGGAACCCATCCTCATCTGGGTAACAAGGGACAGTGTGAAAGTAAATAGAAGTTCATTATGGTTTTTATATGAAGTTTATATGAAGAACAAGGTTTTTTTTTAACTAAGTCCACTGTTCACTAAAGGAGCGTTGAGCTTTATATGAATGTACTTCTTTTAATGTTTCTATAGTATCAACGTATTCACGTGGACTTGTATGGCAGCTATAAGCGTATAAATTATATAATCGAAGGCAAATAATAAACATATTAAAAAATGGGTTGTTATTTACAACCCATTCTCACAGAAAAAAAAAATGTTTTCATGCAACATTTCTGCAATTTGAACTTGAGCATTCTGTCACAAGTGTACAGTATGTCGCATAGCAACGTATCAAACGTCCATTCAGATGCTCTGTGTGTTACATGTGCCAGGTTTTGCATCAACGTATTTTAACTAAGACTACCGCTATATGAATAAAATCTATTTGTTATAAAATTTTTCACATTTTTTTAAAAACATATTGAGACCATTCATGCGTAAGGTTTGTGCTTTTCACGACATATGATTAAACTTATTGGGCTCATGAAACTACCCCTCTTCTTTGCAAACACAATTGGAGTTGCAGGTCACATGGGAATTCAGATGCAAGAGTTATTTTCAAAATCTGGATAGTTTTTAGGCTGTAAATTCTTTAGACTATTGAGAATTTTGAAAATACCCGCGTAACCTTACCACGTTACTACGTGATTTGCAAGCTTGATGTTGCCAAGATCTTTTGGTTTACTATACATAGCCTACTGAATTATGCATATTGAAAGTGTCCTTCTGTAATCCTTCTGTGGATTGGACGATAAAAACAATCCATTTCCGGCATACAGTATGGAAGGCGTGTTCAGGTTGTAGGACTGGATCACAACATTCTTCTTTGTTATTTCCTCCGACAGTGATCCACACCTGTTTGCCAGTCTCAGAAACATTGATACTTGATGTTTATTAAAAAAACCAGATCCTTTAATATCATATTATTCTGAGCTCTTTCAAGCTTCTAAACAGTGTGCAATGCAGAATACTCTAACGTACAGTTAAGGTTCAAGAGTGTTTAATACAATTTTTATGTCATTCATCTGGAAAGCAGAGGAAGGACCTCAGCTCAGTGCTTTCCACACTGAAATCTATACCGGCACAGTATATCAGCTACACTCATGAACCCGCTGACCTCGGCAGTGGGAAGGACCCCTCCTCTGCCTCAGTAACCGGTTATGTAGTCATTTCTTCCCATTGTGAGAGAAAGTCTGTGAGTGGGCGAGAGAGAAGGAGAGATGATCGAGATGCCTGTTAGTACAGTAGCTGGGAGCGAGGAAAGTCCAGGAAACAAACGCGAACGTCTTTTACTTCCATGCGGGTTTGATTTTGGGCCGCACAAGACGCTAAATCTATCATAGGTACATTAGGAATAGCACGACTGCGAGTACCAGCGGACTTTTAAAGCAATATTTGATGAACAGACATGGTGATATATCTAGGGGCGATCCAGTGGTTCTCATTCATACATTTCCCCCCATTTTAATGCATCTGATTCACTTTGTCAGGCAGTTATCAAAGTAATAAAGTAATTATGGAGACAGGTGTGTGAGTAAAGAAAACACAAGCATGTGGAGGTCTAGGAGTGAGAGTCACTGCGTTCACCTGTGTTGTTACTTTGTTATGATAGGCAAGGCATGATTATTGCTATGTAGATGATTTTTGCATTTAGAATTTATAAGTCTTTGTCCCTCTCTTTCTCTCTCTCCTCTCTCTATTTTACCAGATAGATAGATCGATAGATAAGAGAATATATGAGACAACATAGAAACAGGTGACAAATTAAAGGAACAACCAACATTAAGTGTTTTACTAACGTATTCGGCCATTACGAATCACCACAACAGCTTCAGTGAACTTTGGCACAGATTGTACAAGTCTCTGGAACCGTACTACAGGGATGAAATGCCAATCTTCCAAAAAGATATTCTTCCAGTTGGTGTTTTGATGATCGTGGCAAAGAGTGCCATCTATCACATCAATCCAGAACCTCTGATATGTGTTCAAATCAGGTTGAGATTCTGTGATCATTGTCATCAAACCTTGACATCCACCATGTCAGTGAAACCACTCCAATCAAGATAGAAATGTTTCATCATAGCATAAATGTGATTAGTCAGAATATTGCAGTGACCATTCCCTCTAAAGAGACAAGCAAACCCAAAGCATGCCAGCAAAATGCTCACAAAGTATCTGCACTCTGTATGTTTCCACTCATATAGTCAGCTTTTATAATGATGAAAAATGCTTTGTCTGTGTTTAAGACTGGTTCACCGATTACATATCTTTATGTGGATGGGTAAAATTGTTGAATCTAATAATCAATATCAAACACCTCGTATTAAGTCAGTGATGTAATTATGTAATTGTGACATAGAAACAATGAAAAAATCCCTTCAAGGATGATTATTTTTATTGGTTTTACAGCTTCTGAGGTTTATGATAAACTGAATGTTTAAACTCACACATAAGTCAAATAGCAATTAGGGCAGTATAACGGTAGAACTTCTGGAAAGCGAACCTGGGAATAGGGATTTGATATTTATGTGTCAGGTTGGAGGTGTAAATTTAATGAGCTCCACTGAGGTTGGCTGTCCTTCACAGGTTTCCCATGCTCTTCTTAAGACGATGTCTTATTGCTCATGAATCATGAATCAGTGTTATAGCCTTGCTAGTGTTTCAGGTCACTAGCAATCGTAGCCTCTCGTTACCCCCTGCCTGCTCTTCTCATTCCAGGCAAACAAAGCTGTTTAGGAATGAACAATGAAAAAAAAAAAAAAGTGTAAATCGATTCCAAGGAAGGAGAATAACCACAGCTTGTGATAATTTTTATTTAAAAAAAAATAAAGAAAGTTCATTTTCTGTTTGAAGAAGCGCATTAAGTGAGCTGTTAAAGTTTTCCATGAATGTTTCATTCCGTGAGATTTTTATCTTTCATAACTCTGGTCTGAATTTCAATAATTCTGCTTTAGAATTGCATTCCAATTAATTTCTTGCACATTTTCCTGAGAACTGCAAACCTTCTTGTACGGCCTCCTGATTTACAGTGTGAGTAGCTTTAGATGAACGATATGTGATGCTTGTTCAGCATTTCTCCAGGCAACATAACATAGTTTGCACTGGACCTTGGTGGGATGTAAAAGTTTCGCTTTTACGAGTCAGCTAGCTGCAGATGTGTTCAGCCCAAGTGGCTCTTTACGTATGCTAGGAGTTAAGGTTAGTGTGCAGCAGGCAGTGGGGGTAGGGAGGGACAGAGCTAATAGCACGCAGCTGTGGAGCCTCAGCACGATGAGATGTAGGGTCAGGGCTGTGAGCAAAGCCAAAGTAAACCTGGCCTCCCTCCATACTCATCACCACTCTGGCTCACACTCCATAACCTCCTGCTTCCTTCATCCTCAACCACAACCTTCTGAGTCACACAGTTTCCTTGTCTCAGTCACCGAGACTGTACCGTCTTCATCCAGGTAGCCTGACACTTCAGAATGCGCCAGGCGCGCCACAATGTTAATGACCCTCATTGCTCATTTGTCATTTGAGCCTACATCTGGCACACACTCAGGTCTGTTGAGCTGCTGGGAGAGAACTGGATGATATAGACCTGGACTGAACACATTCATACGACCATAACCTCATTTATGAAAAAGACCATTATAATGAGGATACATCAAGTGGCACTTTGTACCGTAGTGGGGATCTTATTGAAACAGAATTTTTAAATGACTGCAATGCCACTGCTTGCACATTGCTTGACGAAATTGACGGTGCACTTTACAGGGTGAATTAGCTCAAAAATGACTTTTCCACATGTTCTCAATGGAGCATTAAAATGCCAAAGCAACTCAAAGGTTACTGGGCAAGAATTTTGCTTACAGGCAGCAGAATATGAACTCGAGTATCTGCCGTATGTACGGCTTAAAACACACACGCACGCACACAGCATGGGGCTTTTCTGCTTAGCGTCAAACAATCAAGCAGTGCTGTTGTGAATTATTTTGAAGTGGTCTTTAACTTTTAAAGCACATCTAAATCACATTTTAACAATATCCAAAAGTTAACACACATTGCACTGGCACTGTTTTCACTTGTACATAACAACCTTCGTATGGCTTTGAATAAAAATAGATCTATAGCGTCATAACTTTGTCATTTTAGAATGACCGAACACTATACAACAACCTATAAAAAACAATGTGGTACTGTGTTACCCCTAAATATAGATCAGTCCTATCATACAGCTAAGTCCATTGTCAAATTCTTCATCCATCCATCTGCATCATTAGTCTCAGATGCTCTTTTAACCAGTAGTCTTTCATCCTCTAGTATTTCACTGTGTATGTGTGGAATATATACAGTGGAGCTTGAAAGTTTCGAATTTTCTATAAATGTGCATAAATATTCCTTAAAACATGAGCAGATTTTCAGACAAGTCCTAAAAGTAGACAGAGAGAACCCAATTAAACATAATGAGACGAAAATATAACACTTGGATATTTATTTATTGAGGAAAATCATCTAATATTTCATATATGTGGCTATCAAATGTGAACCTCTAGGATTAACAGTTCATTTGAAGGTGAAAATTAGTCAGGTGTTTTCAATTAATGGGATGACAATCAGGTGTGAGTGAGCGCCTTGTTGTATTTAAGGAACAAGGACCTATGAAAGTCTGATCTTCACAACACATGTCTTTGGAAGTGTATCATGGCACGAACAAAGGAGATTTCTGACGACCTCAGAAAAAATTAGTTGTTGATGCTCATCAGGCTGGAAAAGGTTAAAAAACTAAAGAGTTTTGACTCCACCAATCCACATTCAGACAGATTGTGTACAAATGGAGGAAACTGAAGACCACTGTTACCCTCCCTAGGAGCGCTCGACCAACAAAGATCAGTGCAAGAGCAAGACGTGTAATAGTCCACGAGGACACAAAAGAACCCCGGGTAATCGCTAAGCAACTAAAGGCCTTTCTCACATTTTTAATGTTAATGTTCATGAGTCCACCATCAGGAGAACACTGAACAATAATGGTGTGCATGGCAGGGTTGCAAGAAGAAAGCCACTGCTCTCCAAAAAGAACATTGCTGCCCTTCTGCAGTTTGCTAAAGATCACGTGGACAAGCCAGAAGGCTATTAGAATACGCTGTACTGAGGAATCGGCTAAAATTCCTCCAAGCCGATGCGCAGGACTGATCAACGCATATACCAGATACTGAAAGCAAAGGTTAACATATTATTACCACTCACAGATATGTAATATTGGATCATTTTCCTAAATAAATAAGTATAATATTTTTGTCTCATTTGTTTAATCGGGTTCTCGTTGTCTACTTTTAGGAAGTAGTGTGAAAACCTGATGTTTTAGGTTTATATTTCTGAAGAAATCCAGAAAATTCTAAAGGGTTCACAAACTTTATAGCACCGCTGTACAAAGAGAGTGTTCATCTCTAGATCATCGTATAGAAGAGCTACTAGGAGAGCTTAGATTTCCTAACAGATATCGATCTCCAGTTTGACAACGTCTGGATGGACTTTCCAGACCTTTTGCGGTAATTATTTCTTCTTGTGCGGTTGTGTTTCTCTCTAGATGTCGAGCACCGGGAGGACGAGATCGGGGACTCTTCGAAGAATGAGGTATGGGATTCTCATGGTGTGGTCCAGCCGTCCTCTATCTCTGTGTGTACTGTATATTGTATACGTGTACATTGTATACATGTGTGTATGTATACAATATGTTCCACTACATTGTTTTTTTTTTTTTTCTTTCTTCTTCTTCTTCAATATTCTGTTTGCAGTGAAGAGGTTTCTAGTAGCATGATTACAAAAACAGTTCCAAAGCTATTTTCCTGATATGGGGTAGTTGTGAAAGAAATGGTACCCTGATGGCTACTAGATTTGAAATATCAAATACACTTGGTCCTCCGGTTGAATGGAAATTCCCGTTCCTCTGCAAGCGGTGGCCGGCTGAGGGGATATAGGAAGACAGGCCAACAAGTATAGCTCCTTGTCTGAGTGCTCACACACTCTATAGACTGCCCAGCTCTGTGGTCTTTTTCCTCGACCACACCCAAACCTCCAACGAGCAAATTCTCCCGTAGATCTGCCAGAAACCAAAAACACCAGCTTCCTTCCCTTTTTTTTAATCGCTAGCACAGAAAGATAAGGTGAGTGAATTAAACAAGCGGTTATTTTTTTTCTTTTCTTTTCTTTTCTTTTCTTTTTTTATTTGTCCCTTTAAGCAGGGAGCTCGAGGCAGGCTACGTGGGGGAGTGGGCTGGGAAATCAGTCTGCGCCAGAGACCCATGCCCAGAGTAACCTTCCAGGCCGGTGATCCTTATTACATTAGCAAGAGGACCAGGGAGGAGTTGCTGGCCAAGTGGAAGATGGAGGTGAGTACTGGAGAGATAGGCAGGTAGAAACGCAGGACCTATATGCATCGACGAGTGCTGCTCCACGATCACATTCGCTCTTAATCGTGTTGGTTAGGATTTGGGAAAGGTAAAAGCCGGTCTTGGGTCGGCGTTGAAAGTTGGAGATGTTTGTTACAACCCAAGAACTTATTCTTGCAGAGAGACTTGAGAGTGAGGAAAAAACACGCGAAAGCCAAGTGTATTTGATGACTCATCTGAAGGTACCATTTATTTCATGAGCAGTTTTACTGGTTGTATGTTAAACCTGAATCCCATCCTTTTTTAACGCATATTAGATGTGTGTAGTGATAGTGGATTGTCCTTGAATTCTTAGAAGAATATGGTGTTGATTAATTTTCTGTAACAGTACAGCATCATTCCTATAGTAACAGCTCATATGGAGGGACGCTCTACATAGTCTAAGGCTAATAATAAACAGATTTTTTAAAAAAATGATAGTTGTAAATGTGGTGAAGCTTTCCGTTAGGAGACATTTATTTAACATTTATGGAAGGAGTCTCAGTTGTCAGCACTTTGAACTAAAGTCTTCAGGACAGAGGAGTTTGTGCTTTCCGGTTTCACAGTCACATGACAGGCCATGTTGGTTTTTATTTTAATGTCTCGTTAACGTAAAGAGCTAGAATACAGGAGAGGCTGGTGAGGAAACGACTGTTTATAACTGCTGTAACGTATTGTAGGTGATGACAGGATCTAACTTGTCTTGCAAATGTTCTGTAACATTAAATATTACTATAAGCAGTTAAAAAGATGTGCTGTTGATTAATAAATGAACAGTTGTAATTGATAGCAAGTCGCTCTGGTGTAAGCGGAATAACACACTTTGGGTTGCGCTGTTATATGAAAATAATCCACTTCAGGGTGGTAACGGCCCAGTGCTTCTCATCACGCCGTTATTTTCGTATAACAGCACGGTCCAGCATGTGTTGTTCCTTACTAGCTCTACAGTAGGACTAAGTTATTCTCCTCCTTGATGACAGAGTCATAATTGGAAATCAATAAGTGGATAACACAGAAGGAAGATTGGATAGTTAATCATCATTAAGCTTTCATTATGAGATGTTCATCTGATAAGCTCGGGTTCAAGTTGCTCTAGTCGTTTTTCCTGACTGTTTTTACTGCCTTGACTTATGCTGATGTTCAGGAACTCTTAAACACGTTAAATATGTCTAAATTGAAATACACTGCATGTCCAAAAATATGTGGACACCTCACCTGACCATCACATGCGGATCGTTCCCTGAACTGTTGCCACAAATCCGAAAGCACACCAGTTGTCTAGAATGTCTTTGTGTGCTGTAGCATTACGATTATCCTTCCCTGGAACTGAGAACAGTGTTCACCGGAACTTAGAGGCGAAATCAGTCCATACAGGATTTCGCAGAGGGTTTTTTTTTTTTTGTGTGTGTGTGTGTGTGTGTGATTGTTGCAGCCAAATATGAGAGTTCCTCTCAGAGTTCCTCTGGCTTTTTGTGTCTTTTGTGCTTTTTTTTCCCCCAGAAATCTACTGGAATTAAAATAGCAACTGCAGGAAATAGTTTTGCACGGTCTTTCTCAGAGATGTTTGTTGGTAAACGAGACCCTTTTGCTGCACTCCTGTTCAACGCACGTGAATCGAAGACGGCTTTGTCTGAATGCTCATCGTGATGAGGTCTTGGCCCAAATCTGTGGTCATTGGGAAAAATGGCAAGCTCCTCCGAATATTGCTTGATTTTGAATTAATTTCTGTGATTGGAGAATGATGAAATCCTGGAGGGACTGCTCAATCTTGTTTCAGAATGACAATGCTCCTGTGCACAAATCAAGCTCCATAAAGACACGGAATGCCAAGATCGGTGCATAAAAACACTGAGTAGCCTGCACAGAGCCCTGAACACATTTGGGATGAGCTGGAACTCTGAAGACTGCGTACTAGGCTTTCTCTTACTACATCAGAGCCTTTCCTCAGTAATGCTCTTGTAGCTGAATGGACAGCTGCCCATAGCCACTACAAAATCTAGTGGAAAGCCTTTCCAAAAGAGTGGAGGTTATTATAGCAGCAAAAGGCCAACAAAGTCCATATTAATGCCCATGGTTTTGGATTGGGATGTTCAAGGACAAGGGGTGTGCTGGTCATGTGATATGATTAGTGATTCTGGTGCTAATTTGTCATTGGTTGCTGTATTTTGTGTTATTTCCGTGAATAATTAGTCATTATGTCATGCTGATGCATACACTATTTTTCAGCCAGTCATTTTATTGTGAGATCCAGTGCAGTGACAGTGGAGATAACAAAAGTTGGACTCCCAAGTTTCAGAATGCAACACAGCTATATGACGCAATTGGCCTGAGTAAGGGGTTGTGGTCCCCAACCAACTTGGCTAGCTAGTGATCTATGAGATGTCAAGAACATCGATTGAGGACAGCGGTATTAGCTTGAAAGGCGAGCCACTAGAACCCTATCTATTTGAGTCAGTGTACAGAAGAGGAAGTCAGAGAGATGGACAGAATAAAGGAGTAAAGCGTTGCTGCACAGGTGCGCAGGTCACTTTACGTGGAAATGAAGCAAAGCATCTGGCACCATTGTCAATGGGTAATTAAATGGCATCGGAGGAAATCGTGTAAGAAAACTCCTCATAAGCTGCCTCATAAAATACATTTTGGACACCACTGAATAGCACATTAATTCAGCAATAACACACTCGCTGACACATAAGAGTGCTGTTATACTAAATTTCGGCATGGCTGTGATTCGGCTGTAGGCATGAGGCTGCAATAATCATAGCCAAGTCAATGTTCAGCTTAACAGCATGGTTGCGAATGGATATTACTTTTATATAATCGCTCTGTTAATAAGAAATGAATATGAAGTAATCAGTCTGTAAGGATTTCCCAGAGTTTTTTCGTGATTGTCGCCGCCAAAAATGCTTGATTTTGCTGCGAAACTGCAACTGCGCGAAATTGTTTTGCACGGTCTTTCGCAGTGATGTTTGTTGGTAAATGAGATCTTTTAGCCATAATCATGTTCGACACGCGTGAATCGAAGAGGGCTGTGGCTGAATGTGTGTTGTGTCGACGTCACATGATGCGCCTTGGCCCAAATCTGCGGTAATTAAGGAAAATTGCAAGCTCCTCCGAATATTGCGGAGTTTGCTTTATTTTGCATTCATTTCTGCCATCGCAAAATCCTCGAGGGACTGAGTAACTGATATTTCCAACACGATATGATCCAATGCTTTGTTATTATTCCTCTGTCAACGGAAATAATTCCCAGAGTCACAGCTGGATAGAGCGTTGCCTGTTGCCATGGTAATGCACAAACTGACTGGCAGCCTGTAAGTGCAGTAACGGGTTTAACGTAGCTGACTAATGCTAGGATTGAAATTTGCAAACACAGACATGCGAGCGATCCACACAGTGAAATGTCCCAGTGCCGTTATACTAAATATCAGCACTCTTGGAACCGCACTTGACCAATCAAATTAATGAACCATAACTAATTTTTGTGTAATTCTAAATGTTAATGTGTGAGTCTTTCAGGGTGGATTTCTCCTTTAAGAGGATGATGGTGTGCGCGGTGCTCACTGAGCTGCAGGCAGTCACTTGTAGGGCATCTTTCCAATGTCTTTCCAGTCTTTTGCTGGCAAGAGACATTTCTCCTTCTAGTAATGTAGGGTACAGTGAGAGCCTCCATGTTACATAATTTTCTGTCTCCATGGCAACCGAATGGGGCCTACTATTGGACGACTGCCCCCCCCCCTCTCCCCCCAAGCCTTTTCCCTACCCCCTTTGCCCTTTGTCCAAGCAGGACCGAGGAGAAGCCATAAAAATGTCAGGGCAGCTGAAAATATTGCCAAATTAGCAGGATACGCAGTTGTCTCGTGATCATCGTAACATTCCAGTGGAGCAGGCACCCACATGGACGTTTGGAATTGTCCATCGGGTAAAGTCAGGGTATGTTTTCTCCCTCTCTCTGTCTGGGTAAGCATTTTGTAGAAGAGTTCATATTTGAATACATTGTTCAGCTTGTTTTCAAACCTCTCTGTCGTCATGCTTTCGTGCAGGTCTCAGCTCAAAATAGTTCAAAACACAACTGACTGGGAATGTCGAGGTGCTTCTTCTTACCAGTTACAGTACCAGTGTAGTGAGTCGAGCTTCGTTGAAGTAGTAGTTATGGTATAAAAGTAGTGCCTTGAAGAGAATCGAGGATATGAGTGAAGTCAGTCATGTTTCTGTTTAAATAAGTGTGCAGTCCATTCTTCCTTCCCACCCCTTTTCCGTCTTCACTTCTCACCATCCTTCCTCTCTACTATGGAAATGATCCCAGTGCCATGGATATAAGGGTGAAGATGAGGTTTGCAGCAAGTTTCCAGAGCTCCTTGCAAGACGGCCTCCTGGCTGCCTGCCAACACTTTGCAAGTCCTCTCTAGCCAACCAGAATTCCTGTCGACAACCACCTGACCCTGAATTCCCAGACAAAGAAATGTTCATGCTTTCTATTTTTTTCCTTGCTCTTTTTTTTGAGTGGTCTCCTCTAACCCGAGAGTGGGGGCAAGGGAAAAAAAAAAAGCCTGGGAGACACACGTTGGATTTAAAGTGCTGAGCGCAGGCGTGCATGGGTAGGTCGGCTGGGTTGTTTGTTGTCGATAGCGCCGGGAGTGTGTGTGTGTGTGTGTGTGTGGAGGGGTGGGGGTGGGGGCTGTTGGTGTCAGCGTGCAGGTTTGAGTAGACTTTGCTGGGGGGGAAATATGCTGACTTCAGGTATTTCCAGGAGACTTGTTATGGACCATCTGCTCTTGGTGGCTTAAAGGAAACCCGTCTCTTTCAGTTCGGAGAGGAGGGAGCGCAGGCGTTCGCTGGAGTCCGCGGGGGAAAAAAAAGTAGATTTGTTTGACTGTATGTAATCGCAGGGGATCGCCGCATGCTCAAAGTATTTCCTGTTTCAGTGTCTCTGCTGCAGTTTCTTTCAAAGTGTCTGCTGCAATTTTGCATCAAATTGCTGAGAAGTTTAAGATGTTACATGCTGGTTGTTTATGCACGCTTTTTCCTGTGTCTGTTTAAAGCAACAAGCTACAAAGTAGTGATGTATTTTCTGCTGAATGTCAGAGCTTTGGAGGAAAATATGCCGTTTAGTGCAGTCGTTGTTGATTTGAGCAATGCTGATAAGCTTATCTCTTTCTCTGGATTCCGGGAAGAAACGGTATAAGCATGTAAATATTGTCTTTCACCCTGGCTTGTGTAGAAACGGAAATGTGGTGCCTGTCTTTTTAAGAATATGCAAATGAAGAGAACGAACCCAGTGAACCTGCATGGCGTATGCGCACTGCCAGAGCTGTGGGTCAAGGCTAGCAGCACAAACACAGCCAGGCTTTTAGTCCTGCCTGGCACTTTTAAACATAATATTTTGCCAATTAATAAACAGTTATTAGTGAAATGACAGAATTTTGAAGACCAAAAAAAAAAAAGAAAAGAAAAGATTTTTTTGTCAATGCTAGTAGAAAGGAAGAGAAGAGTGAGTGTTTGAAAGAGCTTCTTTATTAGCACCTGATTCGGTTCCTTTTTGCAAGGCTGACCCTTGTAAGGCTCCTAATTGTTGGAGCTCTTTAAAGGACTTTCTACAATGGAGGCCAGATGCATCCTCTGTCCTGTGCTCTCCAGAGGCCAAGAAGTGAGGGCGCTTTGTTCGGCCCCTCACAGAGGTCACGTCAAAATATATGCGATCGTCACATCATGACGATGATGGCAATTCATACTCCACAGGAATGTCACATTTCAATTTCACACTGCCAGAGGAAGCATTGAACAGTTCTCTCAAGGGCATCTTCCTTATATTGTACTGAGCTTTTACATAGACAACCTGTTTGGTGTGTGTGTAGTCACTTTGGGGTGTTTACTCACCGATATTGACATCCTGAAAATACAGTGGAAAAAAAAATGCTGGCTGCAATTCAAATCATAGGTTTATGTTAATGCACTCATTGTAATACGCTATCGTTTCTCGTTCCTAGGGGCTCATATGGTGTTGGATCTACCTAATCTAAAGCTAATAATAAACAGGTTAAAAAAAACAAACCATTTATTTAATTTGAAGGAAAGTTGTTAATATGGCGATGTTTTCTGTAGGGAGAAATTTTATTTTAAAAACAAGGCGTCATCAATGTCAGAGCTTTGTGGCGGTTCATAAGTTTTCAGGCACGGGAAAGTAGATCGAGGACTTTGTGCTTGCTGGTTTCTCAGTAACATGGCAAGCTGCGATTCTATTCAGCTTATTAACTTCAAGGCCGGTGAGGGAACGAGTGTTTATGGCTGCCGTTAACGTAAACGATATCAGGAACTAGCGTGTTTTGCGGATGCTCAACAGCGTTTAAGGTAACTCTAAACAGTTAAAAGTACATGTTCATGAATAAATTCAGATATGTAACTGTGGACAGATTAGTGTGGTATAAGAAATAAAACGCTTTCTCGGCATTCTGTTAAAGATAAAGAACCAGCTTTGCAGTGGGGTGCATCACACCACCCAGGCACTGATTATTATATATAACAGCACGCCACATCATGTTTTATTATCGCGTTTTATTCCTTCCTTTTGAGATTGCAATAAAACAAATGCAAGATTATTAGGCTGATTTCTAGACATTTTGACTCATTTCAAGCAAGAGATAATGCTCATCTCTAGAAAGACGTTTGTGTTTGGGGCTCGTTTTAAGTCGTCATATGGAGACAGCAGGGGCCGGATTCACAAAAATCTTCTTAAGAAAGAAGTCAAGAAAGTTCAAGTTTAGATCAATTCTAAGAAGTTTGCAAGAATGTTCCTAAGTGAAATTCTCAAGGTTTCAAATATTTTCTTATGAAAATGATCAAAAATCTTCTTAACACTAAAATGACTTGTGTAATACCTATACCTCCATTTTATTATCCTTTTTTTAACAAAAAAATTGAAAGTAGCAATCACTTCCAGATCATTTATTCAAATGTAAAAGGCGTGAGATGTGTATGTTTAACAACGTTAACCGACATTAACCATCACGCTGTAGAAGAATTAACTGCTAGAAAGTGGAAACCAATAATCCAAGTATGTGAGTTCATATAAGAAATGTTGTAGTTATACAGTATTTATTAAATGTTGCAAGTTTGATGATTTTTAAATAATGTTTAGTATTTGAAACAACCCAGTAAATTCGTCATAAAATCGTCCTCTTTGGGGATCTAGTTGGCAGTTATCCTAACTTTAAGATTTAAAAAAAAAAAAAAAAAAAAGATTATTTATGATGATTTTTAAGAATATTCTTTTTAAAAATTAAAAATCTAAAAAAAACGAAACCTTTTTCCTTAAGTTAAAATAAGAAGAAAATCGCCGTTAGGAATTTTATTCTTAAGCATGTTTCGTAAGTCTGGCCCAAGGTGCTTGAAGTATCTCAACATGTTATGTGTAGTATGTAAATGATATTAGCTTGTCTGCTTGGATCGTCAAGAATCGATCCAGCTGTGACATTTTTTCCTAGAAAAGTTCACTAGTGAAAGCTATGGGTTTAGTCGTGTATCTCGTTGTAGTGACGCTGACTCTGTGCAGAAACGTTTGCTGACTCTGTTTTGTCAGTGCCATAACCATTTCAGACATCAACCATAAATAACCATTCAGCACGATTTTCTGTAAGCTCAGTTATAAGACTATCTACCGTCTGTAGTAGAAACCACGTGTGTCCTGCGCTGTGCCCTCTGTAGTGTGCCTGAAGAGAGTGGAACCTCAAAGTTTAGGTCACTTCACTTCCTTCCTTAATTTATTTATAGTTATTAAAACCCATTGTACACTGCACTCATATTACTTTGGAGACACACCATGAAATTATAGATGGCGTTCATTCAGGGTGAGCGTTCATATGTGTGTGTGTGTGTGTGTGGTATTGCCTCAGGGATGTTCTTTTCATCCAGAGAGCAGGCTGGGCTCCATTATCATAACTGATTGCCCCTGCTGCCTTCTTGGGCCTTTCATGACTGGTTTTGACCCATGAGCACAAGAGACAAGACACTGGGTTATGATTTGAACAAGTCCCCACCATGTGTTGGAGTGTCGTACGGAAAAAGTATTTCTTTTCCCTATTTCATCAGACAGCAGCCTGTCTTTGCTGTGCCCTCTGATCTGTTACAAACTAAAACTAAAGCTAATTTGGATTGATTTATTTTGTCGGTTATATCGTCAGTGGTGCTTACTAGCTGATCCAGCAGTACAGACGATTCCTTCGTTTGCTTTCTGCCTCACACACGACCTGTGGCACAGATGCCTTGGTCTTGCCAAAGCTATCAGTAGTGTGTGTGTGAGTGTGTATGAGTGTGTGTGAGTGATAAAGACTGTACTGTACTGTACTTCCATAACCCTCCACCCTCCATGCCTCCCCTCCTCCTCTCCTGTGATTTGGAGAGTCAAACTCTTCCCGCAGTGAGGCCCCTGAGAAGGGGGCATTTACAACTGGGAAAACATCCAGAAACAAACCCCGAATTCTTATAGCCACCTCACTCTTCTTTACTTCCCAGAGCTGTGAGCAGCGGGTGTTGGGGGAGTTCGTTTTCAACTGATTTTCTAGATAAACAACCCCTTCCTTACTCCCGCTGGAGAAAGCGGGCATGATAAGATTCTTCCCCCTACTTTCACAATTCCCCTCATTCCTTTATTCTTAGGGAAGCATGCAACAAAATGGTGTAACCCCCACCCCCACTCCCCCCATCCCCCTTCCTTTTTACATAAGACTTTCTATGCCAAGTGCAACTTCACTCAGTCTGCGTTATTTCCTCCTGATAGGTGTGTGGTTTATTCTATCAAATATAAATTCTCTACAATAATGAACAGTCTAGGAGGTTCAATCAGTACAGGGAACCCTGACAAATATTTGGCTCAGATAAAGGTGTAGATTGCGGATTCTTTTTAATGCAATTGTGTGTCTAGCTGACTTGATTCACCTAGAATTTTTAGGGATATAATACCAACATACATACGTGTGCACGTACAGACAAAGCCGCTCACAAAAAACTACGGTCTCTGTTGAGGGCGTGCCAAACATTTTAGTGCATATGGCCTAGTGCTTTGAAGCAGCCAGGGAAGCTGTACAGATATTTATAAACTAAAGTGGAGGCCACATGTTTCTACTCCACATCATCACCCTCCTCTCTTCGTCTTCTTGTTCTTGTTCTTCTTCTTCTCTGTCTATCTCTCTCTGACACACACACTGCATCTAATCAAACGTTTGGACACACTAGAGTAAATATATTTTCATTGTCCTGAGGACATTTTGATAGGGAACTGTGGTCGAAATTAGTTGCTAACACAAACATACATAGTGACGTTAATGGCAATTTATTTAATTAAGGAGTAGTTTGGACATTAAAATTAAAGTGTCTTTCCAAACAAGTAGTTTTTATGTAGAATTTAGGAGAAGCATCCAACAAGTGCTCGGCCTGGCAAAAAAAATTAAATAAAATAAAAAGCCCCCTTGGTGAAGGTCCAGCATGAATCTGGTTAAGATGCCAAGAGTGCGCAAAGCTTCATCAGAAACACTGTTTAAAATATAAACTAGTTATGATTTTTAAACACAGTTAGTTAGGATTTTTTTGTTGTGGTTAAGAGGTTGGACTACTGATCCGAAGGTCATGAGTTCAAATCCCAGCACCACCAATCTGCACCTGCTTGGCGCTTAACCCTGAAAGGCTCAGTTGTATAAATGAGATAAATGTAAGTTACTCTGGATGAGGATGTCTGCTAAATGACATAAATATTGTTTCACCAGCGTACAGGTGTGTCCAAGCATTTGACTAGGAGTGTGTAAACTCAGTGCTCCTGGCTTCACTCCCCCTTGTGGATCTGTGTGATTGTAAACATACAGTCAACCCCAAAAACCCTAAAAAACAAAACACCCTGTATCACTTATTGTCTAGTAATATTAGAATATTCCTATTTATATTGTACCTTTTTTTTTTTTTAAAGCTCACCTGAGTGTTTTCATTAGACACTCATCTGTGACTTCCTGTTTCTCTGGGGTGTAAATATTATGTAACACATCATTCATCAACATGGAGAAGATTTCACAAATGAAACGAGACAAAAGTGTGTTAACCTTCATAAATTAGGCAACGGCTTTTTAAAAAATACGGTAGCTACACACCTTTTAAAACAGAGCCCATATCTGCTTTTGGACAGTAATTAAGAAGTTTAAACCAACAGGAGCTGTAATGAACATGCCTGGAAAAGGATGCAGGGGTATTTTCCCCCAGTGCACAATTAGTAGAAGGTTAGAGAAGCAAAAATGTCTCCAAGCATCACATTTGGAGGTTTACAGAAGCATTTTAGGGTCACTAAGTCTCCAAATCTACAATTAATGCCAACAAACAATTTGTAAGGCATGCCGGAAGAAAGCGTTTTCATTCTAACCACAAGTGTAAGTACCTGGAGTTTACTAGACACTACTGGAACTTTTACTGGTACTGGTTTCTGTGGTCAGAAGAGACAAAAATAGAGCATCTTGGCAACAAACACTCAAAGTGGGTTTATCGTAAAATGAGGGATGATGTAAAGTATGGTAAAGGTTTTGTGTTGAGTTTGGGGCTGTTTTTCTGTTTCCTCTAAAGACTCTTGTTAGGATACATGGCATCATGGACTCCATGAAGTAGCAAGAGATTTTAAGGGAAAATCTGGCTGCCTCTCCCATGAAGCTACAATTGAGTCTTAGTTGGGTCTTCCAGCAGGACAGTGATTCAAAACATACATCCAAATCCAAGCAAAGTGATTACAGATTCAAACTTGTTCATAGCCATTCCAGTCCTCTGACCCCCGGAGGATCTGGCGAGGAGTGGTCTCAGTTTCCTGTTCTCTATAAGTGGAACCTCATCAAGCTTTATAGGAGAAGACGCAATACTGTTATATTGGCAATGGCAGGTCATACAGTACTAAATACAAGGATATCAGTGATTGTGGTTTTGTTAGAACATATATTTTTGATACGGGTCGTTTAATTTTCTTGGAATAAAGGTTTTACCTTCAGTTAAAGGTTAGTATTTGTATATTAGTCTGATTAACCACGAACAGTTGTATAACGTTTTACCAATCTTTACCAAGGGTGCCAATAATTCTGGAGCTTGCTATATACAGTGGGTGAACAAAGAGGAAGAGAAACAAAAGAGCAATGCCTTTTTCTTGCTCCTTTCAGACTTGCCTTGGCCAATTTACATCTGTGGTGATTGAAACCTGAGATGATGTTGGTTGCTGGCAGCAGAAAAGCATACAGCTATAAAAACAGTTCACGTGAGTGACTATACTACAGAGAAAGAGAGAGCGAGAAACAAAAAGAGAGAGGTTGCAGAATGTGCGCAGCTGTTGGGGATTTAACTGTGAGCAGCTTAAGTCACAGCTTGGCTCACGTCCTCTGTTGTTGACCTAATGAGTCCGGTTCGACAAACTCGGTGAACTCTGCACCATGCTGTTTTCTGTGCACCTCAACCACAACAGAAGCGTCATGGCTTCAAAGGGGCCGCAAATGGCTTTCTGTTTAGGAGATCGGGGGGATTGTTTCCATTTTTTTTTTCCTTTCTCTCGACCTTCCTCAGTCTCAAAAGGGAGTTGCTCACTCTTAATCAAGAGACCTGGAAATATTTGTGTCGGCATCTGGGATTACTGTAGTGTAAACAGACCTAGTGATTATTGTCATGGAGCCGCGTCATTCTCAGAAGGGGCTGTCAAAGCAAGTCTGCCTCTGCTGAATGCGTTTCACCTCTCTTCTCTTCTCTGTTCCTGTCCCACTTGCTGCAGGCGGAGAAGAAGGCCAAACTGGTTTCCATAATGAACTCAATGGAGGAGCACGAAGAGGTGGAGGCCAAGCCTCAGACAGCCTGTGGCACCATCAACAGCCCACTGACCACTGACCCCCCACCACCAACACAGCAACAGCAGCAACTAATCCAGGCTCTTCCCAAAGCTCAACCACAACCACAAATACAGCCTATACCCCAGCAACAGCAACAGCAACAGCCTACAGACCCAGCATCCCCTACAGTGGCCACCACACCAGAACCAGTGCCTATAGGGGACGGAGATAAGACCTCACCAAAGTCCACCGACACAGAGGCTGAGTATGAGGTAGTGCCACATCTTCAGCAAGTGTACATTTGTCACTGTCATTATAATTGATAAAGAATGACAAATTGAAGCATGATTGTGGATTAAAGCCTCTAATTTTGGAACAGCGTTTAATATGCTATTGATCAAAACCTGCCAGCACTTCTGATTGATTAAGTCTCTTGAGATCGTATGACATGTATAAAATAGTGGCTTGTTACCCTGTAGTAATGATAAAAGGCTTAGTAACAAGAACAGATACTGTGCAACAGAACTCCCTATGGACCGGATGATGAGGTTTATGTGGTATGTACAGGATGGCAGAGGCTTTGGCATTGGTGAGCTGGTGTGGGGGAAACTGCGGGGTTTCTCTTGGTGGCCAGGACGCATCGTCTCCTGGTGGATGACTGGCCGAAGCCGAGCTGCCGAGGGAACCAGATGGGTCATGTGGTTCGGTGATGGCAAATTCTCTGTGGTATGTATTTCAAGTCACATCAATTACATTCATTCATCTTCAGTAACCGCTTTATCCTGGTCAGGATCCAGAGCCTATCCCAGGAAAACTGGGCATGTCATTCTAAATATCTCCTAGGAATATTCCAATGAATGGTGCATCAGCACTTATAGTTGACGTTGTGTTCTGAATATTCCTTCTTTTTTAGGTCTGTGTTGAGAAATTGTTGCCTTTGAGTTCCTTCTGCAATGCTTTTCACCATCCAACTTACAACAAACAGCCAATGTACAAGAAAGCCATCTATGAGGTGCTACAGGTACGACTTAAAAGTCTCAAGCGTATTCAACTATGGGTTTTGTCTTGTGCAGAAATGTGACCAGCGCACCTGTCCACTGAAATGTTATTTTCAGGTAGCCAGCAGTAGAGCAGGAAAAGTGTTCCTCACCTGTCCTGAGAATGACGACACTGACACCTGTAAGTCGGTGGACATGCAGAACAAGCAGATGATTGAATGGGCCATGACAGGATTCCAGCCCACTGGCCCCAAGGGCCTGGAGCCACCAGAAGGTAAACGCTACTGCCTTGCTCGTTTGAAAGGGATCATGGGGCCTATGTGGTTAAAAGACATTCCTGTACAAGCGAAGACACATACTTGAAGTGAAGTCAGATGCTGGGAATTTGTTGTAGATTTGTTTCTAAGCCTTGTACATGTATGTTGTTGAAGAAAACAACTTCAAACAGTTTTTATTTGAGAGATGTGGTGCTGCATTCCTGATGTGTATAATGGTTTTTGGGAACTCTCAGGGATCTTCACAACCGATCTAGTGTTTTTTTTTTCTTTCTTTCATTTTTTTTCTTTGTTCAACTATGTTCAAATCCAAGTGCTTATCCTGAAAGCCCGTGTACACACTGGTGTTCGGGAGCTAAGTGCTCTGGGTTTATAACCATCACTCAGTGACAGGCTAAATCACATACCGGCTTTCTATGTTCAGAGTATGATTCTTCAGTCTGTTTCCGATTGATCTGATTTGTCGACACGGCTTTTCACAGAGGAGCGCAACCCATATAAGGAAGTGTACCCGGAAATGTGGGTGGAGCCCGAAGCCGCAGCCTATGCACCCCCACCTGCCAAAAGGCCTCGTAAAAGCACAGGGACTGAGAAGCCCAAGGTGAAAGACATCGTCGATGAGAGAACCCGAGGTGAGCATTCACTCTCACTGAGTCATACAGGGCCATGGAGTTCAGTGAGTTCATACACACGCTCACGCGCACACACACACACACACCCAACCTCTCACATAAGCACATGCCTCTAATCAAGATTATCAGCCTCAAATGCTAAGCACTTGAAGGTAAACATTAGGCTGTAAAAGTTACACAGGGAATCAGATAGTCCTAATGACCCTTTCTTCTCTGCTTTTTTGCAGAAAGGCTTGTATACGAAGTGCGCCAGAAGTCCAGGAATATCGAAGGTATTTATTTATGATAGAGTCTGCTGACTTGTAAAGCGTTTCCCATGAACTCTAAGGGCTGATTTGTACTTCTGAGTGCATGGCAGGACGCTTTTGCTTACACCTTCTGGACAAATGTGTCCTCTAGAAGGTGCTGTCGCATGATCCACACCAAAATGTACGGTATTAGACAGCGAAGAAGGACCAAAACAGTGTGAGTCCTGTGTTTCACTTTAGGAATAATAAATAGAAGATATAAATAGAAGCACGGCATAAATTTGTTTTCAAAAGTGATTCATTACAAACCAAGTGAATTCTCCCTGAAATCATTTCTGGAGTGTTTTAACTCGTCTGTATTTAGTAGTATGAGCGGCTCCTGTATTGAAGCACTTCAGTTTAACTAGCGTTTCAATCCACTGATTGACGGATGCTTTCGTTTTTATTTGTATTGACTTGCTGTGGTTTACTTCACCTAAACTCTGTTTTCCTGGGAGTCTATTAGAAGAAAGAGCACATTAAGTGTGTGAACCACCAGGATTAAACTGGACATTATAATGAACTACAGCCATTACAAAGCCTCACACATTATACAATATATTTATATTAATACGATATCGTGATTGTAGTTTTCCGTAAACAAATCCATTATACAGTAATGCGACCGTATCATGAATCGCAGGGAGAAAAACTCACTCGTGTTCATTTCTACTCACTGTTCAGAGTTTTTAATCATAGAGGAGAAGTTAGAATTAAAAACAGCAGTCTGAAAAACTCACAGTGAAGATGTTTATACTGAGACTTTCCAGAGGTTTTTGCATGCATTTCTGTCACAAGCTGTTTTAAGGGTTTTAACGGGCCACACATTCAAAAAGCAGATTCAGAGCATGAGCTCGTGTGTAGAAGACGGAACGTTCTGGATCAGGGACAATTTTATTGATTAGCATTGTTATTGCTTGAACCTCAGATGTATTTTGAACAGTATTCCTATGATTTAAACAACCTTAATCTGAAATAGACCGTTTACGTCTACGCAACCGACACGCCACTCCACCAGACAATTAGCGTTCACCCGAAACACAGCTATGAGGACTGTACGCTAGCAAGTCTCTGCATGCCACGTTTTACCCATGATCCCTCTCTCTGTGTCACGACGCAAAGAAGCAAATATGTATTAACCAGAAGTATAAATTGGCCTTAAGACGCTGAAACCACAAAGGACCTTACTTTCTCCTTACTTTCTCACAGACATTTGTATCTCCTGTGGAACCCTGAATGTTTCCCGTGAGCACCCACTCTTCAGTGGAGGAATGTGCCAAAGCTGTAAGGTAGAAGCTAGCTTTTTGTTATCAGCCTTGTGCCCAGCCACCAATCATAGAAAAAATGGTACTAACCTGGACTTTTTCTTCTCTCTGGTGTGATATACTTGTATCTTTTTTTTTTTTTTGTACCTATAATGTGTGTCTTTTCCCTGCAAATGACAGTCATTTTATTTGTTATATGCACAGTATGCCAGAGACTATTGTAAATCCAAATGCTTGTGGTGAGGCTCTGTAAAGTCAAAAGAAAAGAACACACAATCTTTCTTTAATAGAAGTGACTAAACAATAACTTCAGTAAATACAAATAGAACAAATAAGAGCAAATAAATGTCTATATAGTGTATCCTTAAACCTTTCTAGGTAGAATATACATACTCAAAGTACAAAAGGTGTATGCTTGAGGGTACCACCCCAGCAACAAGTAATAGTACAGTTTAGCACCCTTTTTCTCTGAGAGTGTAGATTAATATTGTGAATTAGAATCCCTCTGATCCTATTCCAAAATCATTTGAACAAACGTACATATACACTCAATGAGCACTTTATCAGGAACACTGTACTAATACTGGGTCGGCCCTCTATTTGCTGTGAAAACAACCTCAGTTCTTTGTGGCCTGGATTCCACAAGATGTTGGAAACATTCCTTTGAGATTCTGGTCCATGTTGACATGAGCATGCAGTTCCTGCAGATTTTTCAGGTGCCCTTTTGTTCTACCACGTCCCAAGGATGTTCTATTGGAAACGGATCCGGTGACTGAAGGCCACTGAAGAACACTGAACTCATCGTCATGCACATGAAACCATTTTGAGACGACTTTTGCTTTGTGACACGGTGCATTGTCATGCTGGAAGTAGTCATTAGAAGATAGTAAATTGTGGACATGAAGGGATGCACATGATCAGCAACAATACTCAAATATACTGTGGCATTCAAGTGATGATCGATTGGTATTAATGGCCCAAAATGTGCCAAGAAAACATTCCTCACACCATTACACCACCTCCACCAGCCTGGATTGGTGACACAACGCAGGTTATGTCCATGGATTCATGCTGTTGGTGCCAAATTCTGACCATTTGTTTACCTCAGCACAAATCAAGATTAATCAGACCAGGCTGCATTTTTCCAGTCTTTAACTGTCCAGTTGTGGTGAGTCTGTGCCACTGTAGCCTCAGTTTCTGTTCTTGTCTGACAGAAGTGGAACCCGATATGATCTGCTGTTGTAGCACATCCACCTCAAGATTCGACATGTTGTGCATTGAGGCTTTTCTGCTCACCGCAGTTGTACAGAGTCGTTATGAGTTACTGTAGCCTTTCCGTCAGCTTGATCCAGTCCGGCCATTCTCTGTTGACCGCTCTCATCAAGGCGTTTCCATTCCACAGAACTGCCGCTTACTGGATTTTTTTTCATTTTTGCACCATTCTGAGTAAAGTCTAGAGACTGCTGTGTGTGTGTGTGTGTGTGTGTGTGTGTGTGTGTGTGTGTGTGTGTGTGTGTGAAAATCCCAGGAGATCAGCAGTTAAATACTCAAACCAGCCCATGTGTCACCAGAATGCCTCGGTCAAAATCTAATTTTTTTTCCTCACACTGATGGTTGATATGAACATTACCCTGAAAATTCTGTTGGCCCGTGTCTGCATGATTTTATGCATTTCACTGCTACCACACGATCGGCAGATAATTACAGTTAGATACCTGCACGAACTTGCAGGTGTACAGGTGTTCCTAATAAAGCGCTCATATACTAATACTTTTGTGTATTAGTGAGACAAACTCAAGCTTTGTGTTCATTAGTGTGTAATGCTGTTGTGTTACAGAACTGCTTCTTGGAGTGTGCGTACCAGTATGACGACGACGGATACCAGTCTTACTGCACAATCTGCTGTGGAGGGAGGGAGGTGCTCATGTGTGGAAACAATAACTGCTGCAGGTGCAACCACCACAGACTGTTCAGTTTGTTAATGCACCATCGTAATGGGCTTTTGCACAGTTAAATGAATACAGGGTTGCATCAAAAGCATTCTTTTTTCAGACCGAGTATGAGTAAACGATTTTGGGGAATTTTCAGTACTGATTCCGATACTGATAATGAAATGATTAACCTACTTAGTATTAAGCAATCTGTGGCATCCTGTAACATTTTATTTACATCTGTTTTACATATAGCTGCTCACAATGAACTACTTGAATTTAAGTTATGTCATTGAAAAAGTATCTTTAATAGAGAGCGTGAGGACAGACATCCTGAGCACACAGAACAGTGTCAGCAAGTGTGGTCATTAAAAAATGAATGGGGAAAAAAAGTTGAATGAATTTCACCTTGATTCGTGAGCAAAGTGTGTAGACGCTGGTGATTGATGGGGAAAGAAAGTGCCCGTGGCTCAGTGCTCAGTGCTCGTAGAACTGAAGTTTGATTGCCAACATTAATGATGAAATACATCTAGATCACATCACGTAGTACCAGATTTTATTTTATTTTTTACAAGTAAGAGTAAATGCGCACTACCGAAGCCAAACCCAATACCACTATTATTGGTATTAATGCATCTCAGATTCTAACAATACAGATTAGTTGATATTAATGTTAAGGAGAAGCTTGGATATAATGATAACACAACTGTCACTGCTACTACTGATGTAATAGACCGAGGATATATTCTGCGTTATGTCATAGCCTAGATACTGCTGTCAGAATACATTGTCTTAACGGACTGTTTTGTTTGCAGGTGTTTCTGTGTAGAGTGTGTGGATCTGTTAGTCGGGCCGGGTGCAGCACAAGCTGCTATAAAGGAGGACCCTTGGAACTGCTATATGTGTGGTCAGAAGCCTCAGTTCGGGCTGCTGGAACGCCGGGCTGACTGGCCCAGTCGCCTACAACACTTCTTTGCCAACAACCACGACCAGGACTTTGTAAGTTGCACCCACAAGTTTTATAATTTTGGCATGATTGGTCATGAACAGTACGTTATGATGCAATTGAAAGAAATTGTTGCATCTTATAAACGACTAACCCAACAAAAAGGATTTCCTGGGAACTGCATCATGTACCTTCTGCATATTTTGACAAAAGAATACGAATGGCATAGAAGACCGCAAGCGAGCCTGAAGAAAGCCAAAGAGCTGTCAGTTTGAGACACGACGTAAGCATAAACAGTCCATAACAATGCCAGAAAAGCCTTTTCTAATAAAATTAGCATGTGCAGACTTGAGATCCACTCACTGATGGAGTTAAGTGAAGATTTCTTTATGGACTGTTTCATGTTCCACCTGTGCTGCAGTGGCGTAGGGCAGACTGTTAGAGCGCTTCTGAGATTGTTTATATTATCTCAAATTTATGGTCAGGGAAGTACTTTGACCAGTTCTCCATTACCGAATAATGGGCCCCAGTTACTGAAGTGATTTAATGTGAAAAAGTTATTTTTTCTTTTCTTTTTTTTTTTCTTTTTTTTCTGGAAGTATGTATAGGTGTGGGGCAGTTCTAGCATTTTAACAGCAATTAAACAGAAATAGGTTAAGACAGATCAGAAGCTGGGAAAGACATGTGGCACACTTTGAAGTGAGTGAAGGGCCAGAGGACTCTTTACTGAGTGGTTTCCTAGTCAGAGAACAGTTGTATTTTTGTTTTATTAACCCATTTTGCTCATATTTATACAGGGGTGCACGGTGGCTTAGTGGTTAGCATGTTTGCCTCACCTCCGGGGTTGGGGGTTGAATTCCTGCCTCTGTGTGTGTGGGCGGAGCTTATGTGTTCTCCCTGTGCTTCAGGAGTTTCCTCTGGGTACTCTGGTTTCCCTCCCCAGTCCACAGACATGTGTTGTAGGCTGATTGGCATCTCTAAATTGTCTGTAATGGGTGTGCGAGTGTGTGTGCAGTTGTGCCCTGCTATGGGTTGCCACCCCGTCCAGGGTGTCCCCCACCTGTGCCCCGCCGAGTTCCCTGAGATAGACTCCAGTATCCCCTGCGACCATGTGTAGGATAAGCGGTACAGAAAATGGATGGCTATTATTTATACGTGAGTACAGTGGAAAGCAGAGGCAACAGGCCACATTGCACTTAGTCCAATGTCAAGTGGGCTGGACCAAAAAAATCAGTTTAGTAGACTGATAACACATCACTGTCATTTTAATGTGCTCATCTATTAGCATTTATACGAAAGGTACATTTTGAATACACAAACAGATTGAACACCTAGAAAACAGATGAACTGACTGCAGCTTAAGAACCCCCCCCCCCCCCCCCCCCCCCCTCCATTAATATGGAGTTGACCCCCATTGCCCCTTTCTGTTATACAGTAACAGCCTCCAGTCTTCTGAGAAGGTTTTCTACTAGATTTTGGAGTGTGGTTGTTGGGGTTTGTATTCATTCAGCTACATGAGCATTAATAAGGTCAGGCACTGATGTTGGGCAAGGAGGCCTGGGGTGAAGGTGGTGTTCAAGTTCAGTCAAAGGTTCAATTCCAAGGGTTCTGTTCAGGCAACTTCTACTCCAACCTTGGCATGTCTTCATGGCTCTTACTTTGTGCATAGGGGCATTGTCAAGAGGCATGTTTGGGCCCCTACATTTCAGTGAATGGAAATTGTAATGCTGCAGCATACAAAGACATTCTATACAATCATGTGCCTCCAACTTTGTGGCAAAAGGCCCACATATTGGGGTCATTGTCAGGCATCCATATACTTTTGGCCATATAGTGTATATCATTAATCTACACAAAATAATCCATAATATTGAAGTTTGGTGAAAAACAATATAGTTTGCATAATTATTTACAGATAAAGGTCATAAAAGTTGTGATTGCATTAAGTATTCACCCCCACTGGTGTGAAAGAAACATAAGCTGCGTTTACATGGACAACAATAATCCACTCTTAATCCGATTAAGACCATACTCTAATTAAGATACTACCATGTAAACAGCTATTTTTACTTACCTTAATCTAATTAAGGTCATAATCGAAGTAAGCAATAATCTAATTAAGACAGGTGGAGTACTCCTGTTTTAGTCGCATTATGGACGTGTAGTAGTGACATGTAAACACCTTAATCACATTATGAATGTCGTGTGGGAGTTTTCACCGCATTTTGCGACAGGACACGATCACACACGGCAGTTTTACGTTTTACGGCGAACAAGAGAGTTCGGCTGTGTCCCAAATCGCATACGTTCCTACTATAGGCCTGTAGTGGGCTACTATATAGACGGTAACTACGCGATTTGGGACACAACCACCGCTTCAAGCAGTTGTCTATTAGCATGTATAGCATGACAAATAATAAACTGCACAAAAAAATAAATAAAAACACCAAAAACTTTATAAGGTACCATAACGTAGACGAACTGAATGTTGATATGTGAAATTCTGGAGGGACGTCGGACGGCGTGGCGCGGTGACGTAATGACGCGGGCTGTTCATCTAATTATGTTCTAAAACATGTAAAACGGGTACATGACAGGAGTATTCTAAAAGCGACTCATGTAAACACCTTAATCACATTATTATCTTACTCAGATTAAGGTCAATAATTAGATTACTGCTGTCCATGTAAATGTAGTCATAGTTACAGGATCACATTTTCAGCTTGCTTATGAAGTGAAGTTTATTGCTCTATTTTGCCCTCTAGTGGAATAAAAGAGACTAGGTCTTTTTTGTTGTTGAATGTTTCAACTCAATTGAAAGAGGATTATAATTAACAAAAACGGCTTCTAAGTTTATTTGGTGGACCAGATTAGAACCTTTATCGGCTCATGGCCTATATGTTTGACATCCCTGCCCTGCAACTTTGTTTTTCATATTTGTATGATAAAATTCACCCAAGACATAAACCAGAAAGATGTCAAAGTTAATATGATCTTGTTGAGCTTCACTGGCAAAGCTCCCAAACCCATATAATTAAAACAGCACATGGAAGGTCACGACATGGAATAAAACCTCAGTGGAAATGTGTGGAGAATGTTTGGCTGAATGCGCAGACCATATATTTTTTTTTTTTAAATGAATGGTACAGTCCAGGGTGCATATTGCATCAACAGCATCCTATTTTCTTAAAAGTATAACTGTATAGCTGTGTAAACATTCTTCAAAATTCTCCTTTTGTGTTACACTGAAAACAGAATACTGGTTGGGAACAACTTGAGGGTTAGTAAATACATTTGTGTAAGTAATTTCGTCTGGCTAGCTGACAGTCATGTCGTTTTACAGAGACATTATGACCATAATGAAAAGACAATAATAAAAAGACACTCGAATGATATAATTTTTTTCTTTGGGATAGCAGAAAAAAGGGTAAGCTGACAGGTACAGGACAAAAAGTTAGCACTGTATACACAGTTGAAGTTTTGTAATTCGTATTTGGTCTGCTCTACTGTTTGGAACATTTTATTCACTATATCTGAGCATAATATGATGAAAGGCCTGCCTGGGGTTAGAGAATGAGTAAATCTGAAATATAATAAACAATCTGATCGAACTTGGTTTTGCATTGTAAAACACATTGACCTTATTGTAGTTATTTTGGTCCTAAATATAAAGGTCTTGCATTGTGTGTATATATAAATGACGTGTATATATAAATATTTGGGCCTTTATTACATAGAGAACTAAGAAGGACCATTACATTTGTGACCCCACCCCCCACCGAATGGTTTGGTCCCCCCACCCACCAGTGTTCAGGATGTGGTTACGGCCTTGCTTTGCAATAAATCTTCTCTCTAATTTTGTTTTGGTCACTTCCCACCAACCATTTAGGGATTTCCTATCATACATCAGATACCAATCTGTGAGGGTGAATGCTATCACATGCTTCCTCAGAGACATGTGAAGCCAGCCAATCTTTTTGAACCGCTGCTCATGTTGGGTGGCGTAACACACTTGGAGGAAAGCTATCCGCCGTCTGTCCCCTTCTACATTCACAGATACCCATGATTGGTGAGAGTCACTGTGATTGACAGGGGAAAGAGTACTGTATGTCACCCCTGCCACCCAGAGAGCATGGCTAGTTTTATCAGCACAAATAGTTTAATTTAGAAGAAACAGTTACATACATTGAAACATATACAATACAAAAACACAGGGGAAATAGCAAAAGAAAAAATACATAGAGGCCATAGCAGCGATATCCATAACACATTTCACCTCAAGTCAAGAATTATGCTAAACAACAACATTTCTTCTTTAGGGCAGTTTGTAAAAGAATTTTTAAAGTATTCTTCTGTTGCGCCATTCAAGAGGCACTAATATTTATTGTTTGTCAATTATGTTGTTGCTTTTTGAAAATTGTATGAGCCTACCACACATGTACATCTATAGCTTCATTACTTTGCAATGCCTGAAGAAAGCAACTATGTTGTTACCTATTTACCCACCCCACCGCAGCCCTCCACCCTGCCCACCGAAAATAACCATTTTGGAACTGCCCCATATGTGCCATTACTTTTTACTGTGTAGTCTGTCTCTTCTTCTCTCTTCCTCTCCCTCCCTCTCTCCTCCCTTTCACTCATATATACTTTCTCTCTCTCAGGCACCTCCAAAACTCTACCCTCCCGTTTTGGCAGAGAAGAGAAAGGCGATTCGTGTGTTATCACTCTTTGACGGAATCGCTACAGGTGAAAGGAGAATGCACACTTTTGTTTTTGTACTCTCAGCAGGACGTTGTGCTGATCACATTACAGCCGTCTTTTCCTTATGGTGGCTTTACATTGTTGCATATTGACTAAAGTGTTATTGACAGGACTGCATCTTAGGCCCTGTTCACACTAGTGCGCTTTCGTTTTAAAACGCGTAACTGTTGCTACGGTTACGCCTGTCGTCTACACTACTCCAGTGTTTTTGACCCTTGAATGCGGAGACTTTTGGAAACACCGAAGACCCCGTTTTAGTTTGAAAACTCCAGGATCGTGTTTCAGGGTAAACAGACCAAACCAAAGACTTTTGAAAACGAAGGCGTGGCTTCGCCCACATTCGGTCCCTGATTGGTTCTTCTGGGTCATTCCGTATCCTTTCCTGTTTCGTCAAGCCTACCATATGACCATACGTTACCTTGATCATACACACAACACCGAGACTGAACTGCTCGCTTTGTCGTCATTCTTAGCAGCCATTGTGCGGTTAAATTCTGTATTTTATAATACTGCAGCTGCCTACATGCGCAAGAGGCAAGCTATGATTACAGCAATCGGCAACAAATCTCATTTCAAGCGCCGTAGGCCCTACATGGAATGCCGGTTTGGACTAGCAACCAACTTCATGTTTACACATGCATGCACATGCCCAGTGTGTATGAATGTCATGTGACATGTGTTTTCGGTCGTGTAGTGTGGACGGTGATCGTTTCTGAAAGACAGTGTAAACGCCAATGTGGACGAGGATCGTTTTCATTTTAAAACGCCGTTTTAAAACTAAAGCGCACTAGTGTAAACAGGGCCTTAAAGTGATAGTTCACCCAAAAATGAAAATTCTGTCATCAGTTACTCACAATCATGTCATTCCAAACCCATAAGACTTTCATTCGTCTTTGGAACACAAATGAAGACATAGATTACTTTTACGTTGCCTTTATAAACTTTTCAGAGCTTGAGAGTTTTGGTTACGTGGACTGTAAATGGAGGGACAAGTCTCCCTAGTTTCATTAAAAATGTCTTCATTTTTGTGTCAAAAATGACAAAGTCTTATGGGTTTGGAACGACATGAAAGACATTTTTGGGTGAACTGTCCTTCTAATGACTCTGTTAAACATAATATATATATATATAATATATATATATATATATATATACACACAGATCCAAGTATATATGGACACGTATGTTTTCCCACTGTTTATTTTTTGGTACATTACACGAATGAGAATCACTTGTCTCTGCATTTTGATTTCAAAAATATTACTCACATTTCCCAAATTGCATGACAAGCACAAAACGATATACTATACCAAAAGTACTATATTATACAAAAATGTACTTCTGTACAGGGCCCTCACATTTTGCTCAGTGTGTGTATATTTGTGTGTGTGTGTGTGTGTGTAGGTCTGCTGGTGCTAAAGGATCTAGGCATTCAGGTGGAGCGCTATGTAGCCTCTGAGATATGTGAGGACTCCATCACTGTCGGTATTGTACGGCACCATGGGCGCATCATGTATGTTGGCGACGTGAGGAACGTCACACGCAAGCACGTGAGTTACCCTGCTCGAAATGTTACTTCTGAAAGAACCGAGGTGTGCATAATTTATGAAGCACCTTTATTATACACGAAGATATTTTTAACCCTTAACTGGCCTCCTGTTCTTTCTGTGTCTGTGTCTCTTTCCTTTCTGTATCCATAGATACAAGAGTGGGGACCTTTTGATCTTGTCATCGGAGGAAGCCCCTGTAATGATCTGTCTATAGTTAATCCAGCACGGAAAGGTCTCTACGGTAAAATCATATTGCATGCAAAATCAACACTTTAAGCATTTTTGATTGATTTTAAATTAAAGTTAGTTTGTATTTTGTTTTGCATTGCATTGTAATGAACAAATTTGCATAGCAGTATATCCTGATCCTCTTCCCTTCATTTTTCTGTACCTAATTTTCTTATCGCCACACACACACCAGAGGGCACGGGGCGGCTGTTCTTTGAGTTTTACCGGCTTTTACATGAAGCTCGTCCTAAGGAAGGAGACAACAGGCCTTTCTTCTGGCTTTTTGAGAACGTAGTGGCTATGGGTGTCAGTGACAAGAGGGACATCTCTCGCTTTTTAGAGGTGTGTGTTTGCTTATACTCATGACACAGACTTACACACACAGAAACACACAAATACAAAAAGTGTTCAGGTTTTGAGGACTGGATTTTTTTTTTTTCTCTGCTAGCCAAGTTGTATGATGTGTTCCTCTGCAGCGAGCAGTAAACCATTTCTTTGCTGCCACCAAGTGGAAGTTCCCAAGATAAAATAAAAACACAATGTGTGCTTTTTTTAATAACCAGTTTTAGTAAGATTTTTAAAATTAGTTCCAGTGAGGTTAAATGTGCCATATCATATTCTTTCAATTCATTTAAACAAAGACATTTATGCACAATTTTGTAACACAAACTCCTTTTTGTGTGTATTTTTCTTCGACAAAACACATGTCCATCAGAAAGAAGAGAATTCTTTCACACAACCTTCCTTCATGCTTCATGCTTATGTTCAGGCCCACTTTCAAAAGAAAAATCTGAATCATCTTAGGATTCAATAACTTTTTATCCTACTTTAAAAACTGTAAAAGTTTGAAATTGAAGTCTGCTGGTATATACTATGCTTTGTTTAAAATAGATAAGGCAGACCAATCATTTTATAAAGAAACCCATTTGGGGTGCCAAGGCTCTGGGTTACTGATCGGAAGGTCTGGGGATCAAGCCTCAGCACTGCCAAACTGCCACTGTTGGGCCCTTGAGCAAGTCCCTCAACCCTCTCTGCTCCAGGGGCACCATATCATGGCTGACCCTGTGCTCTGACCCCAGCTTCCTGACATGCTGGGATATGCGATGAAAAAAGAATTTCACTGTGCTGTAATATACAGTGGGGGAAATAAGTATTGAACGTGTCAACATTTTTTTCAATAAATATATTTACTTTGAGGCTATTCACATGAAATTTTCACCAGACTTTGGTATTAGCTCAAGAAATCCACAAATATAAAGAATTCACAACATTAAGACCATAAATAAAGTTATGTGTAATAAAGTGGAATGACACAGGAAAAAAGTATTGAACACGCTAAGAAAAAGCAGTTCTCCATGGCAAGGTTCTGTAAGGCAAGGAACCAGCTGAAATCCGTAAGTAATTATACCTCCTATCTGTGCAGATTAATATCAGCTGGGTTAGTAAATTGATTGTCTATAAAAAGGCTTTTCATTACCAAGGTGTCACACAAGAAACATCTCATGATGGGTAAAAGCAAAGCGCTCTCCCAAGACCTTTGAAGCCTTATTATTGCAAACGTATTGATGGAATCGGATACAGACGTATTTCAAAACTTCGGAACTTTCCAGTAAGCACCAATGGAGCCATTATCTGCAAGTGGAAGCAACATTACTCCGTCATCAACCGGCCACGCACAGGAGCTCCTCAAAAGATTTCTGACCAGGGAGTCAGAAGAGTAGCCCAAGAGCCAAGGACCACTCAGAAAGTGCTCCAGAAACACTTGGCGGCAGCAGGTGCCATTACTAAAGAAAAGGCAAGTCGAAGCTCGTTTAAAGTTTGCTACAATTCATTTGGCTGTCATACTACACACCATGTTTGGAGAAGAAATGGCCCTTTCTATAGCAACAGTGAGGTTTGGAGGTTGAAGCATCATGGTGTGGGGCTGTTTTTCATCGCACGGTACTGGCAGACTTCATATAATTGAAGGAACGATGAATGGAGCAATTTACTGGGAGATTCTTGAGAAGAATCTGCTGTCATCCACCAGCATGATGAAGATGAGACGTGGGTGGACCTTCCAGCAGGACAACGATCCAAAGCATACAGCAAAGGAAACGCTCAATTGGTTTCAGAGAAAAAAAATCAAGGTGTTAGAATGGCCCAGTCAATCACCTGACTTGAATCCAATTGAACAAGATTTAAAGACAGTATGTTTAGAAGAATGGGTCAAAATCACACCTGAATACCGCGGCCGATTAATTTCTTCATACCGGAAGCATCTTGAAGCTGTCATCACAAACAAAGGCTTCTCCACTAAGTATTAAATAAATTTCAGTTAGCATGTTCAATACTTTTTTTCCTGTGTCATTCCACGTTATTACGCATCTTTAATGTTTGGATTTCTTTATATGTGTGTATTTCTTGAGTTAATTCCTGCTGAAAATTTCATGTGAATAGCCTCATTGGAAATATATTTACTGGAAAAACTGTTGATGCATTCAATACTTATATCCCCCACTGTATATGTGAAAAATAAAGACTCATTATCATTATTAACAAATTTGCTGGTAATGAGCGCAACCGTAATTAGTAAATATATGTACTAATTGTGTACGGTGGCTTAGTGGTTAGTATGTTTGCCTCGCACCTTCGGGGTTGAGGGGTTTGAATCCCACCTCCGTCCCGTGTATGTGGAGATTGCATGTTCTCCTCTAGTTTCCTCCGGGCACTCCGGTTTCCTCCCACAGTACAAAGACATGCATTCTAGGCTGATTGGCATCTCTAAATTGTCTGAAGTGTATGAATGTGTGTGCGATTGTGCCCTGCGATGGGTTGGTACCCCGACCAGAGTGCCCCGAGTTCCCTAGGCTAGGCTCCTGGCTCCCCCACGACCCTGTGTAGGATAAGCTGTATGAAAATGGATTGATGGATGGATGTACTAATTGATTTGAATAAGCAATCATGCTGGTAAAAACCCAGAGTAAGAATTCTGTGTATATTTCATTCTTTAATTCCTACATCTAGTGCATTTGCCTATTTATGTGGACATATTTATACTGGCTTGTATTTTTATTAGATTACACATGTTCAGCGTCAGTGAAATATAATTCTTAGTTTGATTTAACAGATTTGGCTTACAAACAAACAAACAAATAAATAAATAAAATAAAATATAAAACAAGGCACTTGTTATTTCTTCACAAAAGCCTGTTATCTCTGTTCCACTTAACAGTGCAACCCAGTGATGATCGATGCGAAGGAAGTGTCCGCTGCCCATCGTGCCCGCTACTTCTGGGGAAACCTTCCTGGCATGAACAGGTTGGTTCAAGAATGGTGAGGGAAGCAACAGTGCTTATGTCTAAACCTTCCCTCAGTTCACCCCACATGCTACCTCACCATTCTCCACGAATTCTCCTTACCATGCAATAGAGCAGCATTTCCCAACCGGGGAGCTGCGGCACCGGGGAGTCATCTGATGAGAGCAGGGGTGCCCTGTGAAAATCCTTCAAACATTTCTAAAATGCTAAAATGTGTATAAAACATTTAATATGTATATGATACATATCTAATGTCTGAAATAATAACACAGAAATAATAAGCATAGCAATAATAATAAAAAATTATAATAAAATAATAAAAAATTATATAAATATATAAAAGAAATTCCCTCCCCCTCTCTGAGCTGTCAGCAGCACGTCAACATCAGTATGTGTAAGGTATGCATGTGTTTTATCCCAATAATTAGCGTGTGACGATGCATGTGTAGTGCAAAAGAATATGGACAGTATTGTTAAAAGAAAAGCTCCAGATGCTTCTGGACTATCAACTTCATCCTCATGTAGCTAAAGCCTTGTTTATACTTCCACCTGGCTCCACAGCGTCCACTGACTGCGCGCACACCTCCCCAAACAGACGAGGCGTTTATACTTGTTGTAATATTCTCTGAAACGAAAGGAACAGGAATAAACAAACAGGAAGTAGCTGAGAGAAGAAGTAGTTTGTTGGACCAACCATAGCAACGCTTAAAAACAAGGTGTCTTGCGTGGAGTTGCTGAATGCCGAGGAGAAATTGTTGTGTTTGTTGTTGATGATTGTTTTCAGTAAACTTCACTAAAACCCACAGTATAAAAAAAAGAGCAAAGAATCATATAAAACCCAGTAAACCTTGAGATCATCACTTGTCACATTATAACAAAATACAGTTATAAATATGAGAACATGTATAAAACTAAATTGAACAACCTCAATTTTTTTATTTTATCCATTTCATTAAGATTTTTATTAAACATGGCTTTAAATAAACATTAAATAGGCTTCTTATTTATTGTAGGCTCATTTTGTAAATGTTAGCTATTACTGCAGACATACAGTAAGCAAAAAGTGGGAGCTTCCTGCAAATGTAATTTTTCACATTTACAAAATCAGGTGATTGTTCACACATCAGTGTAAATGTCTCTTTATGTATAGAGACAAAAAGTTTTTACAGAATGATCACTCTGTATGGCCGCCCATCCATGTAAACATCTTTATTTATAAAGACAAAAGAATGCGGTTTAATCACTGTGTCTGACAGTGTAGTGTAGCGTAGTGTAGTGTTTATTTCTGAAGATACTGATGAATGAAAACATGGCACACCCCCCAAAAAACTTTCAGCTTTGGCTTTATTCTAGGGACGTCACGAGTACGATACTTCGGTACCAAGTCGGTACCAACATTCTTAAAATGTGACGGTACTTGTTTTTCTGCACTATCATTGGAACCGTTTGTAATGCAGGTACCGAGGTTGCAATTCGTCCGGACCTGATGGGGGCAGCAAATACACGCAAGTGTTTTAGTCGGTCCACAAGTGGTGAAGAAGAAGAAGAACGCCTACAAGCACATGGGGAAAAACTACAGAAGATTAGCTTAGCTTAACAAGTTTAGCTCCGCCCCGACTCGTTGAGTGGAAAAGGAAGGAAAGCTAGTATCGGTTTTCGGTGTGCAACCGATGCCATCATTCATTTCAAATAAAGCGAACGGTCCTAGATTATGTTTGAGGCAGCTGGCATTATTGCCATGAAACCAGCTAACATTATGCCCCAAGTAATGTTAGCGATAGTCTGTTATTTGTTAATGACGCTAACGCATTGCAATGTTATAAACTACTCAGCCCGTGTCCTGTCAGCTAAATATAGCCTAATGTCACTAATAATTATTCAAATGTTCATGCTTTTAATGAATCTTTTTTGTCTGCCACCATATCAGTGAATTTAAAATAATGCTTGCATACAGAGTATAAGGGGTGTGTGCACCGCATCTGTGTGCATGCGTGTGTGCGCACGTGGGTCTGTGTGTGCGCGCGTGTTTAGGAGTGCACCTCCACTCACTATCAGACAGTGTTTGATAACTAAAATACAGCCCTCTCCCCCCCGTCTCCCTTTGCCAGTATCAGCCAGAGGAGGATGTCCTCCAGGAGAGTTTTTAATTTTTATTTATTATTTATTTATTATACCACACCATAGTATCGATGTTGGTATCGTGTACTTTTGGTGGTATCGGTACCGACTACTAGATTTTTTGGTATCGTGACATCCCTACTTGATTCTTTCAACAGTATGTACAAAGCAAATCGAAATCACTATTTTTAAAAACCTTTCCATGAATTTTGTGCCATCTGGCTATCTCTGTGGTCCCGCATGGATGGATCATAGAGATGCCTGTATAATCGTGCCTTGGGTCATTCATTTTCGGATGTGACGCCACGCTGCAAATTACAAAAAACGGCGTACAAACCGCCACGTGGAATGAGGCCTCGCGCACTCAACATGCTCGACCGCCCACTCCTCGATGACGTCATTTTTGCATTGTGCTATTTTGGACGCGTCGAGTATAAACCAGGCTTAACGCTGTCTAGCATTAGTGTTTGTGTAGGGAGCCACAAATTTAAAAAAAATTTCAAAGAGTGCCGTGACTGAAAAAGGGTTGGGAAACGCTGCAATAGAGTGCATCTCTCCAGTTGTTCCTCTCTATTTCTCTGTTTCTCTTTCCATCTCTCATTTGATCTGGTTTTCCTCAACATAGACCTCTGACTGCCATGGGCAATGACAAACTGGACCTGCAAGACTGTCTTGAACATGGCAGGACTGCAAAGGTAAAAACTGCCCCTTAAATATCCTGAATATATAACTGACATGGGCAAATACTAAATTAATATTTTTTAACAAATCTGAAAAATAATTCATATTTGTTTTCATTTTTCAGTTCGATAAAGTGAGGACCATCACCACTCGGTCGAATTCCATAAAGCAGGGCAAAGATCAGCACTTCCCTGTTTACATGAATGACAAAGAGGACATCCTGTGGTGCACTGAGATGGAGAGGTATGAGAATTTCTCCATTAATCTCACATTTTGCTTTAAAATAATAATGTTTCATGAAAGTATTACTGTAAAACAGGCTGATTCAGCTAGTGGCCAGTGGGTTAAATCTGTCCCATTTAAGGTTTTTCAATAGCAAGATTTACATTACGCAGTGTTGTACTCGATCTGAATCTACTGTAGGTGCACTGGGTAGCACTGTCACCTCACGTCTATAGGGTTCGATACTGAACTCGGGTTCCTTCCTGCGTGAAGTTCCACATGTTTCCTTCTGGGTTCTCTAGTTTCCTCTCACCTCCTCCCAAAATATTCTTCGGTGGTGTGGCTACTTTAAATTGTCCCTAGCTGTGAATATGTGTGCATGGTGAATGTGTGTATGGTAGACTCGTGTCTCCTCCCAGGATGTATTCCCACCTCACATCCAGTGTTCCAAGCATAGGCTTTGGATCTATCGCAATTCTGACCAGGATGAAATGGTTATAGAAAATGAATGAATGAATGAATGAATAAATGAATCAGTCTACTGTACAGCTAATAAACAGACTGCCCATATATAGACACAAGGAATAACACACGACAGACAGGTTATAGGAAAAGAATCCATTCTGGGGTGATGTGATGCTGCATGATGCGAAGCGGAGTGACGTTACCACCCTGAAGTGGATTATTTTCTTATAACTGCATGGTTTGGAGTGTGTAATTATGCTATTACGACAATGATTTGCCAGCGATTACAATGTTGAACGATACTTTCTACATTTAACCAAGACAAGTTAAGAGCTGACCATGAGACAAGTTAGTTCCTGTTAACACTTACAGTGCAATCCACTAATTTTTAATAATCCCTTGGTAAATATAAGCAAAGAAGGCTGTGGAAAATTGTCTTTATTGTCTTTATAAATTGTATTTATTATTAACCTTTTGATCTTTTGTTAAAAAAATTCACAATGATACTCTGCTCTCATGGATATTAAACAATTTTAAACACAGCACAGGGTCAGAAAGACTCCAAAACTACAATCTGAAGTCACCTACATCTGAAGTTGTTTGGAAGGGCTTCAAGAAAAAAGCCTCTTCTCTCATCCAAAAACAATTTCAAGTGTCTTTAGTTTGCCAGACATTACTGCAACTTCAAATGGGATCGGGTTCTATGGTGAAACCTAAATAGAGCTGTTTGGCAATAAACACCAGAGGTGGTTTTGGCGCACACAGAGAGGTGCCCACGGTTAAATATGGTGGTGGCTCTTTAATGTTTTGGGGCTGTTTTTCTGCCAGAGGACCTGGACATTTTGTTAGGATACATGGCATCATGGACTCTATCAAATATCAACAGATATTAAATGAAAACCTGACTGCCTCTGCCAGAAAGCTTAAAATGGGCCGTGGTTGGATCTTTCAGCTAGACAATGATCCAAAACATACATCAAAATCAACACAAAAATGCTTTACTGACCACAAAATCAAGGTCCTGCCATGGCCATCCCAGTCCCCTGACTTGAAACCCATAGAAAACCTGTGGGGTGAACTGAAGAGGAGAATCCATCAGCGTGGACCTCGAAATTGCACACTTATATTTAACAAAGATTAATGCTTTAAATACAGCATCAAGTATTTACATATTTCAACCTATTAAAAGACCTATTCAAAAGCTAGAGAATAGAAATGCATTTTCAATGAAGATTTAAAAGTGGCTATTGAAGAAGCTGACCTAGCATGGAAAGGGAGACTGTTCCAGAGTTTAGGACCTACCACAGAAAAGGCATGATTGCCTTTGGTTTTATAGCGACCACGAGGAATTCTCAAAAGAAGTTGATCAGATGACCTGAGCGCTCTTGTGGCGGAGTAAGGATGAAGATCACTTCTATATTTGGGCACAAGACCAGAGAGTGCCTTATACACATAGAACAGAATCTTAAAATCAACCCTGAATTTCACGGGAAGCCAATGCAGAGATACCATGGTAATGTGATCCCTCTTTCTTGACCCTGTTAAAAGCCTAACTGGTGCATTTTGAGCTAGTTGTAAGTGAGATCATGCACTTTGAGGGAGACCAATGTACAGTGAATTACAATAGTTTAACCGTGATGAAATTAGCAAGTGAATCACAATTCTCAGGTCTTTACTAGAAAGAAAAAGTTTGACATCTGTCTATAAACTGTCAAACAAGGTGGTACCAAAACCGGTGTTCAGATCACTGCTTGAATTACTTTGCGCTTAATCATGTTATGTTAACATTGAGTAAAGGCTTTCTGTAGGCTAGATACTGCATGGCACTGCTGTTTAAAGTGACGAACTGTAGCCTCATTCCAGTCCGTTCTCTCTCTTTGAATTCTTGTCCCCCAGGGTATTTGGCTTTCCCGTCCACTACACAGACGTGTCCAACATGAGTCGGTTGGCGAGACAGAGGCTGCTAGGCCGCTCGTGGAGTGTCCCAGTCATCCGCCACCTGTTTGCACCACTCAAAGAGTATTTCGCCTGCGTGTGAAAGTCAGCGCCGTGAGGAGTCGAGAATCCCAAACTGGTGTATGAAATAACAAGAGCCTTGTATATTATTTACAACATAAACATCAAAGTAGGTATTTCATGGTATTTCTTTTGTTTTGTTTTTCTTTTAAATATTTGACTCTTTTTTAAAAAAATTCTATTTAATTGTTTTTTTTTTTTTTTGTTCATTCGTTTGATTTTTTAGCGGTGTTATCCAGAATTTGGATTGATTTATGTGTGCAAGCTATACTTGAGATGGGGCCTCCTATCAAGGCATTGAGAGACAAAGCATGGGAGCAAATGATGGAAAAATAGTAGATCATTCATTTCACCATCATAAGTTATGGAAAGTCTTAAGTTAGTGACTTTTCAGTAATCGGGCTAGATTTGGGCTACAGGTCGAACGGGCTCGCCTTTCCTTTCCTCTGAGCAACTGAGCCTTTGGCGAGAGCAAAAAAAAAAAATTCACAAACAAAAAAATGGTGTCTTTCTCTTCCATGTCAGGGGAGCTCTGTCTTAACAAATCCAAAACACCACATCACAAATACCTCTTTGTTTACGGTTTCTATACACAATGGTAATAAAAGGTACTACTGTAATAGGTGACAATATGGTGCTTCAAGGTGGTGAAAAACATTGCAACTCATGTGGTGCTACTACTTCAGACTAGATGTGGTCACCTTCAGACCATTAGCCAGGTTTTAAACAAGGAGACTCTAAACAAGGATTCGTCAAGCCAGGTCTGCCACATCTCATTTTATATCTTTTACAGCCTTTTTTTTTTTTTAATTTTATTTTTTTTAAAACAATACCTTGCTGGTGCTCTGTGTAAACCTCAGCCTTGCAGTCACTGAGGTCAGTTTCCTGCGTCCGTGCACACGTAAAACCTGCTGGCCTGCCACATGGGCCGTGATGTTTTATTTTCTCCTCTATACCTTGAGATAGAAGGCTGTGTTGAGCTACCTTTTTTTTTTTTTTACCTAGCGTCACACAGGCCGGAATCATTACTGTACAACTCTTAGCATGCGTGGCGTTTGCAGGGAGGGCAGTGTTGGGTTTGCTCCTGGCCTGCTGAACCCCTCTCTACAGTGCCTCTCGCAGGCTATCCTCAGTCAGGTGCAACACTTTTAACAATGGTGCGGCTTCACAATGTTCTTCTACCTTTTTATAGCTAATTGTTTTGTGCTGTGTTATCAACAATATCAAGCACTTTTGTATATGTATACTTTTATTTCCGTTGATATTTTTTGAATATTTCTTCTTGACTTCTTGTGAATCATTTTTTTTATTTTTTATTTGTTATGTTCTATGATGTGAAATGCTCTTAGCATTATATATATGAGGTAGTTATTTTTATTTCTGTACAGTAGGGCTGTGCCAATAGATGTGAAAGAATGGGTTAGTAGGATAGGGGGAAATTCACCCGTCACTCTGGTGAATAGGCTAAATGAGAAAACAAGAAGCCACCCTTTTCCACGTCCTCATCTGCTACAGTGATATTTCGTCATAAACCACGTAAGGAAAGTTACTGTCTGCTCTCAGTGTAGTGCGTATATGAGCCGTACAGTAAATATGTTCTCTAGATATCCAGTCAGGTCATTACTTTCCTAACGCTTAACTGATGCTTCTCTTGTGTTGTCATTAGTGATGTTTAGTTTCTCCGTCGAATCCACCGCTTTATCCTGGTCAGGGTTGTGGTGAATCTGGAGCCCATCCCGGGAACGCTGCACCGGCCAGTTTATATCAGCCGAAATTCAGTGCTGAACTTGTATTATCATAGCCCTATATTATCATTATGTTTTGGGAGTTTGTGAATTTGATTAGAATTTTAGAAAATGTCTGTGTGCATTTAAATTATTCTACTTAGTACAGATTTGCAAATTGGCCAACTGTCATAAGACATACTATAGAAACGAATTAGAGTTTTTTAAAAAATTTTATTTAATGCATTATACTGCATACATACCTTAATCTTTTTTCATTTTCATTAGTTACTCCATACATATGTTCGAAATGATATTGATGCCCATATTTTTTTGTACATTTTGTACATACAATATGTTTGTTGCTGTGTTCGTTTTAAAATTACCTATGAGATGTACAAATATAATTCTGTGCTAATATATATATCATGGAATCGAAAGTCTCGCATTGCAAAGAGAGGGGTAATTAACTGCAACCTGAAAAATTGACATAAGCTATGGAGCAGTGGGGTAGGAGGACTTTTGATATTTCATATTTGTATGTCAGGCATTGAATAGTGAAAGTAAAAGAATGATTTTAACAGTAGATGGACACTTCCGACTTTACTGCACAGCCCTACATACAAAACAGTCTCTTTAATTTGCATTTAATTCTTTTATAAATACTAAAAGGGGGATTGTAGGTGTTTCCTAAGGTGCTAAACATTTTATCAAATTGAAAATCATGTATTATTTGGACAAACTTGTCTCGACAATGACTGTTTTTATGTTTCTTTTAGTATTGGAAAAGCACTATTATTTTACTCTCTCATATAAATATATTAACAAAGGCATTTTAACTTTGTACTTGAAAAAAAATGATGAAAAGATTCTTATATTGTTTTAGAATAGATCTTGCTGTAGTTGGTGCTTATCTGTGGGAAAATCATGTACTCATATTGGGAAGTAAGAAAAGAATTGTAATCAATCGATCTTGCTGTTAACATGTACTTGCTTATTATCCAGGCAACTTTGTTTTTAAGTCCTACATTCCATGGCATATATCCAGCCCTCCATCTTTTTTTTTTTTTATTATTATTATTAAGATCAGTGTTTATTTTATATATTTTTGGCTTTGGTGGCCTATTTGTTTGCTCTTGTAACAATTTCCTGTATATCCTCAGTATATACAGTTGCAATCAAAATTATTCAATGCCCATTGCAAATCAGGTTTATTGTCAAAATTTACAGACCTTTAGCTGTTTGCAATGAACAAATCAAACAAAAGCAAGTGAAATAGTTCAACACAACGAATGCTTCAAGTGGTTTCCCCAAATTCAACTGAAAATGCAACTTATAATGACTTCTCCAGTCTCAAAATTATTCAACCCCTTCATGGCAAGCATCTTTAATACTTAGTAGAGCACCCTTTGGTTATGGCCTGCTGCAAACGAGATGCACACCAGCTTCTGGCAGCATTCCTAAGGAATCTTAGCTGATTCCTCATGAGCAATGACCTCCAGTTCAGTAATATTCTTGAGTTTGCGTGCTGCAACCACCTTCTTCAAATCCCACCAGAGATTTTCTATGGGGTTCAAGTCAGATGACTGTGTTGGCCCTGTAGAATCTTCCAGCACTTCTTCTGCAACCAAGCCTTGGTGGAATTTGAGGTGTGCTTCGGATCATTGTCCTGTTGGAAGGTCCAATGTGGCCCAAGCTTCGGCTTCCTCACAGACGGCATAACGTTTTCTCCTTGGATTTCCTGATACTTCAATGAATCCATCATACCTTCCACACGCTGCAGGTTTCCAGTGCCAGAGGATGCAAAGCAGCACCAGAGCATCACCGAGCCACCACCATGCTTGACTGTGGACAGAGTGTTCTTTCTTCATTCTTCTTTCTCCAGACATACCACTGATTCATCGTGCCGAAAAGTTCCACAGAACACAATCCCAAAACTTCTGTGGCTTATTTATATGATTTTGAGACACTTTTCTTGTGCTTTTGGGTCAGTAGTGGTGTACGTCTTGGAGTTCTTGTTCAAGCACACCTGGCGCAACTAATGAAGCCCTTGATTAGTTGCATCCGGTGTGCTTGAGACAACATCTGTTTTGCATATTTGTGCTGTTGTGAGGGATTCTATTCAGGGGGTTGAATAATTTTGAAACTGGAGAAATCATTATAAGTTGCCTTTTCAGTTGAATTTGGGGTAACCACAAAGCATTTGTTCTGTTGAACTATTTCGATTACTTTTGTTTGATTTGTTCATTGCAAACAGCTTAAAGTCTGTAAATTTTGACAATAAACCTGATTTGCAATGGGGTTGAATAATTTTGATTGCAACTGTATCGCAGTGTCCTCCAGAGTTTTTGGCACTTTCATAAATATGAGCAAAAATGACATTACACACAATAATATACGATTCTTTCACTCAAACAATATGATTATTTATCTTTGTTTTAACAAAAAAATATCATTGGACCTGCTTTTTTTAAATAATAGAATTTCATATAAGTATGTGCCACAGTTATTGACAGCCCCAAGGAATGTTTTAATAAATGCAAACAAATACTTTAAAAACCTATATTATTTTTCATTTGCTCTCAGTCCCCAGGAACTGCGTTGTTGCCTTTAACCATGTCTTGCTTCTCTGGGAGATAACCCAGACAAATCAGGTATGGATATAAAACTACATAAGCAGTTAAAAAAAAATACCATTAAAAAAAAAAGAAAAAGTTTTACATGTCTGAAACAGTTGAACATCTGCTAAGATTCTGACCCATGGACTTTACCAGAGGATGGAGAAGGAGTGATTAGATTCAGAATGGCAGAGATTGTTTTATTCTTATGGTTGCCCAATTTCAAAGTCAACTGGTAAATGGCATCATCATAACAACAGGCTGTGGTGGAAGCCTTGCAAGGAAGAAGCTGCCATCACATCACAATTGCCATTGTGTTTTGTGAACAGATGAGGGAGAAAAAAAAATTAAACTCATTGGCTATACCATTAGTTTGGTGACAAAAGGGGACTGCAGACAAAGAAAAGTATCATTTGGATCATTGATGCATTGGGGCAGTTTTATGATCTGTGATTTAGGGGAACTTGCAAAGATTGACAACCTCATGAATTCTGCTAAGTGTCAGGATATTTCAGTCTGGTTCCCTGGTGGACTAGTGGCTAACATGCTGGTCAGGTCAGGAAAACCAAACCCAGACGCTGGAGGGTCACACGATCAGTACTGATCCCAAGCCCAGAAAATGGGGAGGGTTGGGTCAGCAAGGGTATCTGGCATAAACTTGTGCCTGAATCAAAATATCCGCTGTGGTGACCCCAAAAGGGAACAGCCAGAAGAGGAGGATCACGATTTTCAGACTTGCCCATAGATAGATCTTTCAACAACATGATGAGCCAAACTATAACATTGCAAAATCAGTTTTGCATTGACCATCTCAGGCTCTAAACCCTACAAAAACTCTGTTCTGCATTGAAGAGTGTTCCAGATCCTTCTACAAGTGTCTCTTAACATTAGAGAAACTGCCAGTGCTGTTATTCTCTCCGGGTCAGGCGTCCCAAAATATTCAGTGTAAAGGTGCTGATAATTTTTTGCTGAAATTTTTTTATTTTTATATATAAATAATTGCTCATTTTTTTATTAATAGTGCCAATGATTCTGGAGAGCATTGTATATTGTTTTCCTCAGTGACACTGTTAATTAGTGTGACCTCTGTGTCATAACTGTTTTCAAGCATACTCTCATTTTGAGATCAGCTCATACAGCAGATGTAGCAGTCATTCTCCGCCTCTACTCCTTCTCTCTTCTGTTTTGTGCCCAGAACTAAGAAAAAAGGCTCCTTATGTACTTGTGCTGGAGAACACTTGAATAAATGTATTGTTTTTTTGTGCAAAAAGCAGCTTCTGTTATTTATCACTTGTTTTTTTTGTTTGTTTGTTTGTTTGTTTGTTTTTTCTTCAGAAAAGGAAACACTCCTAACAGCAAAAATATTTTTCTGAAATATTCATGTTAATTCAAAAATGTGTTCATTTAGAGCCCACTCAGGAGACACAGCACAATCCAGTTTCCATAATTCTGTATTCTTGTTATTGTACAATTGCCAACATTCTTTAAACAAAACAGTTTAAGATCTTTAACTGGATGGCTTTTCAAAACCTCAGACCTTCTAAGAGCTTATATTTGGAGAAATGGTTTGGAGGAAACTCAAATTTACACAAATTTTCCACGTACCTCAACTGTTGCAGAGACATGTTTGGCTCCAACTTTAACTTGAGTATTTGACTTGGCTGCCTAAATCAGAGTACCTTTTCTACATAAACTATTTCAAAAGAGCAAAAATTAGTTTCATTTGAGACCACCAACCAAAATGGTTGAGGCAAGTGTGATGATTTTAGTATACATTTTGTATATTGTGTGGTGGCCACAAGCTCTATTGCAATTTAGCTCTCTTTCTTTATTGCAAAGCCACAGGGGAAAAGAAATTGCACATCAAACATGTCTTGAATGATTTACTATTGTCAACTCTAAAATTATTGCCACCTTTTAAGAGAATGGGCAAAAATTATTGTATGAATTGATTACTAATAATTATTTCCCACTCAAAAAATTGAGAAACATCTTACCTTTTAACAAACATTTTCACATGGACTGCTTTAAATAACACTATTTTTCCTCAAAATTATATGTGGCAAAAATATCAATACCCCTAAATAGTATTAAGGTGTTAGGGGCAGCTGTGATCAGGTGGTTGTGCTGGTTGTCCACTAATCGTAGGGTTGGCGGTTTGATTCCCAGCCCACATGACTCCACATACCGAAATGTCCTTGGGCAAGACACTGAACCCTAAGTTTCTCCCGATGGCAAGCTAGCGCCTTGCCTTTGCTACCATTGGTGTGTGAGTTTGTGTGTGAATGGGTGAATGAGAGACAGTGTAAAGTGCTTTGTAGAACTGCTAAGGTTAAAAAAGCGCCATATAAGTGCAGACCATTTACCAGTTAAATAAAATGATTGAGTTTTAAAATATAAATGTATGAATTAAACGTACATTAAATAACCTAGTCCTGTTGAGTTCAGATTGGTTAGCAGCCCTGACAGTTCTGGCTGCAAGGCAAATCACAGGTTTATATTATTGTTTGTTTTAATACATTATTGTTTCAATACCAACAACTACAAACTAATTACTAATAAAGACTAATAATAAATGAATTACAAAAACGTAATTATTTAAGACGTATTTTTTTTTAAAAATTGTTAATATAGTAAAGCTTTCTGTAAGGAGGTTTTATATAGCATTTATGAAAGGTGTCTCTTATGTCAGCGCTTTGTAACAGTATGTTTTCTGTCACAGGAGAGTCTTCGGAACAGAGCACTTTACATTTCTTATTAACATGGCAAGTTGCTTCCTTTTGTTAAGAGATAAGAAACAGAGTGACTGGTGAAGGAGTGACTGCTACATATAACGTCAGTGATTACAGGAACTAATTAGTCTTGCTGACGTTCCACAACATAAAATGTAACTATAAGTGGTTAAAAAGCATGACATATCTTTCATGAATGCATTCGAAATTGTAATCGTTGGCAAATCTCTTTGGTATAAGAGGAATAAAACTTCAGGTTTGTGTTGTAGATTATGAGAATAATCAACTTTGGGGTGGTAGTGTTTTATTCTTTACATATTGTTTTTTTTTGTGTGTGTGTTAAATTTATATTCACTCTATAATTACCCTGCTGGAAAACAAATAGTAGAAACCATCACATACATTCTAATGGTTTCCACTACAAATACCATTACAAACCAATACTATTACCATTATTGGTAATGCTATCCACTAGACATAACATGCCACCAATAAAAGGTAACAAATTCATAGTAGATACCCACAGTGACCATTACAGTTTCCATTAAAACCAATACAATTCCAATTAAAACCATTAAAAATTGTATGAGGGTTTCTATTGTTTTCCACCTCTTTTCAACAGGGTGTTCACTGGAAATAAGTGGACAATTTTTATTAAATGCACGGAAAATTAAATTGGAGTGACGTCTGAATATGGGTTTGTATAAATATTAATGCAGATAAATGATTCAAGCTGCTGAGGTAACTACAGGTGTCAATTCAACGTTAGCTCTTGTTCTGCTTTTTGAGACATTCAGTTCTGGGTTATTTATCTTTCAGTGTCCTATTTGATTCTGATATCAGCCATTTCTGTAACAAATCAACCTTAATATTTTAATAATGTCATGTTCTTAAATTTATTTATTTATTTATTTATTTATTTTTACTTGTTGTTATAGCTAAAGCTAACCCGGACAGTAGCTCTCTTAACGCGCGTCTTAAAACACCCATCCCCCCTTTGAAATCACACAATGGTACATACCCAGAGTGACAGGACACTCCCAGTCTGCTTTTTGATTGGTCGCTGGTACAGCCATCTTCTCACGTCTGCTTTGTGATTGGTCAGCTAGCGGCTCGCGCTCTGCGGATGCTGCGGACGTAAGGTTTTCCAAGCTGGAGCGGCCGGAGCATCTGCCAGCGGGTGTCACCCAGCGTTCTCGTCACACACCACTGAAACACTGCTTTTTTGGGAATATAACAAAGGAGGTAAGTTGTATACTGTTTACGTTTAGCTCCTACATTTACAGTGAATTCTGGAGCTGTTTGGGAAGGCGTTGCCTCGGTAGCGCTGAGTGACAGTTCCACGGCTCGAGGCTGTTTTCTGCTTAAAGGCTGCCATCTGGGCTTGGTTCATTTCTACACTCACATCCGTCTCCATCCCGGAGATCCGCCCTCTATCCGGCTGTGACAGGGTTTAGACTCTCGATGTGTTGTACATGTTAATCATAAATGTTTGGACGGAAATGTTTAGTTTTAGCTCAGGGAAGGAGCAGCCGGCCGCAGAGCAATAAACATGATTGATGAAGCTACAGTCGATATTGCCGTCCTGATCTACTCTTACAGAATGATCACTCATAAAAATGGACGCCTTGTTTTAACTGACAGTTGTTTTACAATCCAGATTCATTGGTTTAGCAGGATGTGTGTGTTAAGCATCCTGACATCTATGTCTCTGATAATGGAAGGGCTTGGCCACTCTCTTTGTGTGTGAGAGATGGGTTCCATAACACCCATGTGGAATGCAGCCTCACATTTACACACACACACACACACACACACTGCACAGAGCTCATTCACATTCTCCCTGCCATCTGGAGGAGAAAAAAAAATCTTTGCCACATCATGGAAATGGAACATTTTTAATGCAAACAAAACATCAATTAAGACTGAAATGCATCAGTCAAGAACCATTACATCCAAGATCATTACACAGTCTGATGTGTAATCCGTCTAATCATTTTGTCTTCCACATTGTTGCACTTAGTGAAGGCCGGCACTATAAACCTATAAACCACTAGCTGTGAGGTGCTCATGAAGTGCATGTGTGTTGATGAGAACTCCTTCTGTATTGTATGGAATAGAGAAATGGGTCATGGCAAAAATCTGCCTGCGTGCGGCATGAGTCGTAGCGGAGAACAAATGTGTGACTAATTTGTCTCTGAGGTCTTCGGAGAGGACACGGACGTACTGTAGTATGTGTACTGTACTGCTGCTGCTTGCTTAATATAGTTCAGACAGAGGCGCGAGGACACACCCATCTCCACACCCGCTCCCTCGGGCTACCTTCCATCCCACCCAATCAGGGGCGCAGAGAGGGTTGCTGGGGGGAGGTGCGGTGGGGGTGGGGTGGGGTGTATGTTTTACACTGTACCCTCTTTCCATGACTTCACCCTGCGTGCACCAGGCTTACACAACCGAATGGAATCAAAAGCTCCTCCGTTTGTCTTCTTTGCCACGCCTCTGCACTTGACACTTTACTATGTGGGTCAGAACCGCCCTGACTCTCTGCATCACCATTTATTAATAAGGGCCAACGCTGCCAGGAGATGGGATTTGTTTATTATCAGCTTATTATTATTAGCAATATGGGAGCATTAGATGTAGTAATTCGGCAGATTTATATTCACGCTTATATGATACGCTATCGATTTGCTGCAGTGCTTGGCCAAGTCAGTGGCTATCGCAGTAATTCGATTTTTTATTTATTATTATTATAGCTGTGCTTCAAGTCCACTCCAAACTGAGATTATGCTCTGTGGACTTAAAACCTGGCTTTTATATTTTATGTAGTCCTAGAGTCTTTTATTATTCTAAGGCAAGCCTCACTGCACAGGAATGCTGGAATTTGGAAAACTGACTCCCAAACCTATTATTAGTATTCAGTGAACTTTGTTCTTGACTTTTCTACAAGTATTTTACACGGTCGTTAGAGTTCTTTTGCTCATTTGGTACATATCGTAAGATAAACTGGCAAGAATCAGTTTCAAAAGCACAAACATTCTGATCCATCCATTTTCCATACCGCTTATCCTTCTCAGGGTGGTGGGGAGCCTGAAGCCTATCACAGGTAACTCAGGGCACAGGGTGGGGGATACCCTTGACGGCGTTTCAACCCATCACAGGGCGCAATCACACACACATAAATAAGCACTATTCGGACTAGCTTTCTAAACGAAGTCTGAGTTACAGTTCTTATCACCTGACGTCTGGGATTCCATGTACCGATTCGGGTGGGACTAACATCCCCGTGTTTATTACAGAGGCGGGAGTGTGTATTTTGTTCATCTGGGCGTCGCAGAAGATCACATGGCTCTGGATGCGTGCATTGCGTACTTTTAGGTACTTTTACATCGCGTACTGCATAAGTACTTTTAAATTTCAAAAGTACAAATTTCTTCATTTATTGATTTCATTTTAGTTTATTCAAATTAGTTGTTAAAAAACGTACTAAAAACTTCACGTGATTTTATGGAACTGTCTGCTTATAACACACCCGCTGAAATAAAGATGTGATTACTTGTATAATTAATTATATAAGTGAGTGCAGAATTAAGTTGAGTAATCACCTGACACTGATATTACAGTGGCCAGTCTTAACAGTTTACGTGATTTGGCTCTTCTTTTTGATTGAATAATTTTTTTTTATTTCTTCACCGTGTAGCAAAAACATCTACATGCATACTGAACTGAACAGAAAGCAGAAAACGAGTGCATTAGGAAGAGCTTCTACGGTAGTTCATGTTGGCCAAAACACACAAGGAAAAGCGTTGTGAAAAAATATTATCGCAATCACATACATTCGCATTCGGACAGGAGTACGTTTCTCAGAGGATCACCGAGTTAGCCGAAAAACAGTAGGTAATTTGCTCTGGAATTTTTACAGAGGCTGTGTGAGAAAAACAAGACTCGGCTGATCCGAACGGGATTAAAATCGCAAAGTACGTCTGTGAAACACAGATTTCTCTAACGTCCCCCTGGAAAACTAGTCCTGTCCGGATAGTGCTATACAATACGGAGCAGTCTATGCAGGATTTTACGTAGTTTTTTTTTGTGATCGTTTCGGCCAAAAAAGCTTGATTTGACTGGAGCTTTTTTTCAAAATTTGCGATGCAGTTTGCGGAGATTTTTTGTGGAAAACTACTTAAATCTGCAAAATTGTAAGTGCACAGAATTGTTTTGCACGGTCTTTCGCAATGAGTTTGTTGCTAGATTAGATCTTTAAATGACGCACGCTGAGTAATTTTGCTGAATGTGCTTTGTGATGATGTCATGTGACCTGTCTTGGGCCAAATCCGTGGAAAATCTGCGGCAATTTTGAAAAATTGCAAGTTCCGACGAATATAATGGAGTTTCCTCAATTTTGTATTAATTTCTGAGATCACAAGTCCTGGAGGGACTGATGGATAATTTGGAAATTCCAATCAACTACAGTGTATGTCTTTGGACTGGGGGAGGAAACTGGAATAACTGGAGGAAACCCCCAAAACATGGGGAGAACATGCAACTCCATGCATGCAGGACGGAGGTGGGATTCGAACCCCTAACTCTGGAGGTGCAAGGCAAACATGTTAACCACTAAGCCACTATGTCCCTACTTTTTTTTTTTTTTTTTTTTAAATCCATTTATAAACATACTTGGTCTCTCCCACTCTCTCACAGGTGGAATCATGTCTGCTGGTCCTGCGACGTTGCGCATCCTTATAAAGGGAGGCAAAGTGGTGAATGATGACTTTACCCAGGAGGCGGACGTGTACATTGAGAATGGCATCATTCAGCAGGTGGGCAAAGAGCTGATGATCCCAGGTGGTGCCAAGGTGATAGATGCCACAGGCAAGCTGGTGCTTCCGGGGGGCATCGACACCAGCGTTCACCTGCAGGAGACCTTCATGAATGCCACCACTGCCGACGACTTCTACAGTGGCACCAAGGTACAGTGTGTTGCATTGATGTCAAAATGTTCAATTGGGGAATAAAACACTGTGGGTAGTGCCAGTTTAGTAAAATGGTCAACACCAGGGTGGTGTGATGCAGCCCAACACAAAGCAGGAATTATTTTGCACTAACATCACATTCAATTCAATTCAATTTTATTTGTATAGCATTTTAACAATGGACATTATCTCAAAGCAGCTTTATAGAAACATCATTCCATGAAGATTTACCAGCGATTACAGTGTACAGTTTTCTCTTTATTAATGAACAACACTTCATCCTTTTTAACCATTTATAGTTGCACTTAATGTTGTGGAATGCCTGCAAGACAAGCTAGTGAATCTTATCATCACATAGGTTATAGCAGCTGTAAACAGGCATTCCTTCACTAGTCTCTCTCTATTTTTCTTCACGTGAATAATAATAAAAAACGAAGCAAAAACCAATCCAAACAAACCGTAACCCAGCCTTGTAATGTTACTGAGAAACCGGAACATGAACCATCCTCTCTCCTGAAGACTCCTGTGTCGCAAAACAGACTGTTACGAAGTACTGACACTGGAGACTCCTTCCATAAATGTTAAATAAACCTACAGAATACTTCACCATATTAACAATCCTAATGTCTTTAATCTTATCTTGATCTGTGCATTATTAAGCTCGTCCACCATACAAGAAAGAGCACGTTATTATAAACCTGTCATTTAACATACACTCAGGAATACTGTCAGAGCTGTTCTTCTAGAAAATGAATCAACACCTTCTGACTGGAATAATTAAAGATAAGGAATGTCATATGAATATAAACTCTATTAAACATCACATTATTTAATAACTATTATTAGTGCAGTGACAGAAATGTATATAGTTATGATAGTAAGGAATGAAAGGCTGGATATGGATTATTATGAATGATGATGATTATTATAATTATATTATTATATACGTTATTGTTAAGTTTCATGTTTATAACAGTTGTATTTATATTAAAGTTGTTATAACTTGCTTGTACACCCTGTACAAGTATCTTCAATTCCTAGGCATGCACCGTTATTGCTTTGTTCCAGGCCTGCTATTAAACTCTCTCCTTAGCCTAGTAGGAAAGCAGTTATTTCACTTTGCGTTCATTGAACCAGATTTCTCACCACTGCCTGTGTTGTGAAACTGTATCCGACGTCTTGGCGGATGAATCCGTAGATGTCTGGGGCCAATGTAATACGTGGATGGATTTTTTTTGGCCTTCACACCAGGGAGCACACCATCTGCTGGGTCTTTCTCCTCTAAAAGCCCAGTGAGCTTTTATTCCTGAGTGGCGTGGTGTGGCTGTAGCTCTCAAATTACTGGGAGGATTATAGCAAGAAGCTGACGCTTGAAAAAACGAAAGGCATGAAATGTATTTTATTGATTGAAAAATATTTTTAAAAAGGACCAGAGTCTGGGTTTTACTCTGTAATGTATTCAATGCATTCAGTTTTTTTTCTCCCCCCTTTTTTTTTAATAACATCTTGGTTCTATTTGAAGTCACATTTGTGGTGGTATGCCTGCAGCTCCTCGGTGTGACATCATAGCAGGCTGCCCCGTTCAACCTAATCCCATGGGTTGGTTGTCAAGCACTGAAAGGCGAGAGTACAGATGATTCACACACATCCAAATGCACACACACACACACACACACACACACACTCACACACACACAATTACGTCTGAGAACACTGTCATGTTTAAGATGACAAATGAATCAGTTGTTATCTGAATTGTGCTTGTTAGACACTGGCGACGCAAGTGGTAATCCCCCCACCCAGTCCACATCACTGCCATGATCTTGGCCAAGCACAGACACAAATGCAGATCAGATTCTGTTACCATAGATACAGCGGGAGCTGCTGCAAAGACTGCTGCAAAAGCCTTTCACTCGCACCATTGTACAGAGAGACAATGGTGCTCAATTCCACGCCCCTTTCAGAGGACACTAGTCCATTCCCCTGTGCCAACTGACAGACGGAAGAAGACCCTCACGCAACAAAGAATTATGGCAAAGCTCGTTTGTCTTATTTTTCATACCATTACTGTTCACGCTAATAAACCGAGCATGGATTCAGAAAATAGTGCAGTCACTACTGTATGGTTTATTAATCACTGTAAGATGTAAGATGAGTAAGAAGACACTTGCGATGTTCATTCGTGATTTTTAGTATTTTTAGCCATTTCTTTTTCGAATACTCGCACATCATATAGAAGAAGTAACTGATGACTCCACTTTTTAATAACTAGCCTGACCCATGTGTGAGGCTCTTTGCTTGACTTTTTGCTTTACTGAACAGCACCAATACCATCTATCTATCCGTTTTCCATACTGCTTATCCTACACAGGGTCACGGGGGAACCTGGAGCCTATCCTAGGGCTGGGGGTGCCAACAAATTGCACACACATTCACACACTATGGACAATTTGTTCTTGGAAAGGGAAAGGGGGAGGAAACTGGAGTACCCGGAGGAAACCCCTTAAAGCACGGGGAGAACATGCAAGCTCCACGCACACAGGGCAGAGCCGGGACTCGCACCCCCAACCCCGGAGGTGTTAGGCAAACGTCCTAACCACTACGCAGCTGATCAAACAAATAAACATTTGACTTTTTTTTTTTTTACTGATTTAAGTGTTAATTAGACTATAAGTAACAGCATTGGTACACTGTATATGTGTATATGTGAGTTGTAAAATAAAAATGGTCTCCTTAAACAAAAACATCCAGTAAGCTGCAGTTCTGTGGACAGAAACACCTTGTGATGAGAAAAGTCAGAGGAGAATGGCCAGACTGGCTTGAGCTGACAGGAAGTCTACGGTAAATCAGATAACCACTATTTAAAAGTGTGGTGAGCAGAAGAACGTCAGAGAACACACAACACGTTGAGTCTTGAGGTGGATGGGTTACAGCAGAACACCACATCGAGTTCCACTCCTGTCAGCCACGAACAGGAATCCGCAGCAACAACAGGCATAAGTTAACTGAAACTGTACAGCTGAAGATTGGAAAAAGACCAGGTGATGGTTTTTCAACATCTTCAACTGTCCAGTTTTGGCGAGTTACTGTTTGATATTCTCGTATTTGATGTGAACGTTTACCGAAGACTTTATGCATCGTGTTGCTGCCACATGATTGGACTGGCTAATGGAATGAAGGAGCAGGTGAACAGATGTTCATAGTAAAGCGACTGGTGAGTGTATGTATCGCACTGTAGGGCCAAAATGTAAAAATCTTTTCATGTGACAACACTGAAGAAATGACACTTTGCTACAATGTAAAGTAGTGAGTGCACAGCTTGTGTAACAGTGTAAAGTTGCTGTCCCCTCAAAATAACAACACACAGCCATTAATGTCTAAACAGCTGGCAACAAAAGTGAGTACACCCCTATGTGAAAATGTCCAAATTGGGCCCAATGTGTCAATATTTTGTGTGGCCACCATTATTTTCCAGCACTGCCTTACCCCTCTTGGTCATGGAGATCACCAGAGCTATACAGGTTGCCACTGGAGTCCTCTTCCACTCCTCCATGATGACATCACGGAGCTGGTGGATGTTAGAGATCTTGTGCTCCTCCACCTTCCGTTTGACGATGCCCCACAGATGCTCAATAGGGTTTAGGTCTGGAGACATGCTTGGCCAGTCCATCACCTTCACCCTCAGCTTCTTTAGCAAGGCAGTGGTCATCTTGGAGGTGTGTTTGGGGTCGTTATCATGCTGGAATACTGCCCTGCGGCCCAGATCATGCACTGCTTCAGTAGGTCACAGTACATGTTGGCATTCATGGTTCCCTCAATGAACTGTAGCTCCCCAGTGCCGGCAGCACTCATGCAACCACAGACCATGACACTCCCACCACCATGCTCGACTGTAGGCAAGACACACTTGTCTTGTGTGGCGGCAGGTGCCTCACTCCGCACTTGCCGCCACACACACCATCTGAACCAAATAAGTTTATCTTGGTCTCATCAGACCACAGGACATGGTTCTAGTAATCCATGTCCTTAGTCTGCTTGTCTTCAGCAAACTGTTTGCGGGCTTTCTTGTGCATCATCTTTAGAAGAGGCTTCCTTCTGGGACGACAGCCATGCAGACCAATTTGATGCAGTGTGCGGCATATGGTCTGAGGACTGACAGGCTGACCCCCCCACCCCTACAACCTCTGCAGCAATGCTGGTAGCACTCATACGTATATTTCCCAAACACAACCTCTGGATATGACACTGAGCACGTTCACTCAACTTATTTGGTCGACCATGGCGAGGCCTGTTCTGAGTGGAACCTGTCCTGTTAAATTGCTGTATGGTCTTGGCCACCATGCTGCAGCTCAGTGTCAGGGCCTTGGCAATCTTCTTATAGCCTAGGCCATCTTTGTAGAGCAACAGTTCTTTTTTTCAGAGAGTTCTTTGTTTTTCAGAGAGTTCTTTGCCATGAGGTGCCATGTTGAACTTCCAGTGACCAGTATGAGGGAGTGTGAGAGCGATGACACCAAATTTAACACACCTGCTCCCCAGACACACCTGAGACCTTGTAACACTAACAAGTCACATGACACCGGGGAGGGAAAATAGCTAATTGGGCCCAATTTGGACATTTTCACTTAGGGGTGTACTCACTTTTGTTAACATTAATGGCTGTGTGTCGAGTTATTTTGAGTGGACAGCAAATTTACACTGTTACACAAGCTGTACACTCACTACTTTACATTGTAGGAAAGTGTCATTTCTTCAGTGTTGTCACATGAAAAGATATAATCAAATATTTACAAAAACTGTGAGGAGGTTACTCACTTTTGTGAGATACTGTACATGTAAATATTGCCTCTCTGTTCTTGTTTTTTTGTGTGCATAAGATTGAGGGACTGATAGCGGCTTAAAGCAGGCAATGAAAGTGAGAACAAAGTTTCAAGCTGAAAAATATGTAGCTCTCAACTTTATGCAAAAGAGAAGTGAAAAGTGTTGGCCAATCAGACTGTTCACTGTGGTACAGGCCTGTGTCCTGTGCCACATCCACACTCTGGGTCAAGTCACAAATTGAAATCAGTGCAGTACTATAGCCATATTAGGTTTTCCAGTAATCTTTAAAAAAGGCACAGAACTAGCCTTAAAATTCTGCATGCACTTTCCTCTGGACAATTAACCTGCTTTTGCATTTAGGGGCCGTCCCGAGAGCTGTTCTGAATGTACTCGCTGTGTTTTGGGAGCATTATCCGAGTGATTTTGTAGTGTGAAATTGTATTTTTGTTGTATTATAATGACTATATGTCTCAACACATTTTTCACTTCACCTTCTCTTTACTTTGACTAATACTCAAGTATTGCCATACTTGACCTTTATTGTAGGGTGATAGGATGATAGATAGGGTCCAGGGTTTTGGGTTCGATTCTGAGCTTGGCTGTCTATGTAGGGCATGTTCTCCTCACGTGGGTTTCCTCTGGCGTCTCCAGTTTTCTCCCACTGTCACAAAAAGCAAGTGTTTTGCTCAATAATGGGGCTAAAAGGAATTGGGTTTATAATGTATTCATCAGTGCCGTTAGTTCTTGTCGTTGTTGCTGCCTCAGTTAATGGTTTCTGTCATTTGCATAATTGTAATCATGTTTTAAAAATGACCTTTTAGTGTGAAAATCAGATCTATTGTGTATATCGTATAAAACGTGTCCCTTATTTATTATAGTTGTGTAGAATCAAGCGTAGATTCAGATGCCCTTAATGACATGTGAATAACCCTGTGTCTGGTTCATGAAGCTTGTCATACAGCAACAAGATGGGTGGAGATTGAAATGCAGTTGATAAATCAGAAAATGCCAGCATCCCTGGTTTGATCCCAAGCTCAGGTTGCTGTCTTTTGCACGATCTCCTGATGTTTGTACGGTTTTCTTCCAGGTTCTCCAAATAAATGATGAAAGAATGACATTGATTTCGGGCGGTAAACTGAAAAGCAAGTTATTTTTTTTTCAGGTTGTGAAAATATTACACTCAAATCTACACACATTCCAAAGAGATGTGAGTGTGAATCATAAAGATGATATCGATTAATTTACTGTAGTTACATCGGTAGGAGGAAGCCGGAGAACCCGGAGGAAACCCACACAGACACGGGGAGATCGTGCACGATCAGATTTGACTTTGATTAATAAAGACCAATGCGTTTTCGTTTCCAGGCTGCTCTGGCTGGAGGCACGACAATGGTGTTGGGTCATGTGTTGCCCGAGAAGAACGAATCCTTGCTGGATGCCTATGAAAAGTGTCGATCTCACGCTGATGCCAAGACCTGCTGTGACTATGCTCTTCATGTTGCTGTGACTTGGTGGAGTCCCAAAGTATGCATTTTCTCTGAAATACACACAGACAGATCAACTCTGCAGTCATTACATACTGTGACATCACCATCCTGCAGTAGTGTCTTTATTTTAAACTGTGTATTTGAAAAGTTTTTGGTTTTATTGTATGAAAACCATTGGCAGTATTCGACCATATAATAGACATGTTTTTAACATATATAAGCACACTGTACTAGAGAGCTTAATGTGGAAATTGTGATTTGCGTGTTTTAACCAACAATATCATTATATCAGTAATGCATTTGATAACTAATTATAACCAGGTGAGGGCTCAGATGGAGACACTGGTGAGAGAAAAAGGAGTGAATTCCTTCCAGATGTACATGGCTTACAAGGACGTGTACATGCTGAGGGACAGCGAGCTGTTCCAGGCCCTGCAGCACTGTAAGGACATCGGAGCCGTAGGCCGTGTACATGCTGAGAACGGGGAGCTGGTGGCCGAGGTTGGGAAAGTGTATTATCAGTCTCATTACAACATTCTTCTGTTATTTTCACCTGTCCTGGTAACTTCACAGACTTTGTTGGTTTTCTTGCAAGGGTGCCAAAGAAGCGTTGGATCTGGGCATCAGTGGACCAGAAGGCATTGAGATCAGCAGGCCTGAAGAGGTGTGACTTCGGATTGGTTGAATCCCAGTTTTATGTCAAAGTATTTGTAACTCTGATTGATATACTGATTATTTATTCATGTGAGCGAGCGACAGCCGGCCATTTATTTTCCATGTACATGCGTGACACAGAGCTGTGATTTTAGCGACGTAGCAACAGTGTGATATTTCACCTGAGCTTTTCTAAATTCTATGCAAATTCGGTATCACCATAAAGCAAAAAAAAAAATCCAACCAATTAGCTTGAATAATTCCTTGGACCAGTCCTATGGTGCGGTGGTCCAACATTACTTCTATCCTCGACTACCCTGGGAATTTAGTTCCCATTTTACTGTTTGATGTTCAAAAATGGAAAAAAACCACAACTATGGTTTTATTTTTTCGTGTCATATACGACCGCTCAACGTGCGTAGAGACATTATAGCTTGGAAGGAGGTAACAGAGATTGTTGGTGCAAAAGTTCAAAAGTTTACATCCCCTTAATTTAGTGTGTTACCTTCTTGAGCATCAGTGAATGTTGTGTACGAGTCCCTCAGTCTTCCTCAGTGTGAAAAGATGGACCTCTACATCATATAGCCGCTGTTGGAAAGGGGTCAAATATACAGAAGATGCTGGAAAAGTAAAGAATGTGCAGGACCTGGAGGATTTTTCTGATGAACAGTGGGCAGTTTAACTGCTCAGGACAAACAAGGGACTCATGAACAACTATCACAAAACATAAAAACAGTCTGTGATCATCCAGGTAACGACACACAGTATTAAGAATCAAGCATATGTAAACTTTTGAACTGGTTCATTTGTGTAAATTCAGTTATTATTGTGTCTTTTGGACTAGATGTAAATATCTGTTATGTGAAATATCTTATTCAGTGCAGAACTAAATAAAAAGACAAAATGCAATTTTTATGATCTCTATTATAATTATTATTATATATTTTTTATTATTGTTAACATTTTGCAAGGCATATGTAACCTTATGATCTCAAGTAGCTAATACTGTTCGCTTGTTTTTCTAATCTGCTAATAAGTACAAAACCTAGCATGCAACATGTAAATCAAACAGGCAATTTTTACACTTCTTATTGTATTATTTAATTAGTGTTTAACTAGTTGAACTTTTAGAAGCTATATACAGCTAATTCAGTTCGCCATCGGATCACTAGGCCACAAGTAACAAAGCTAGCGGTCACTACACACCCACAGTGGACACACTAGACGTGACACGACCGACTTGTCGCTTGTTGGTGTGGATGTAGGGTGCTGCATGTGTAGCTCATTAGGTTACAGCAGTGATGTTCAAATGTCTCACTGACTGTGGGTAATCTTCTGGTTACAGCTGGAGGCAGAGGCAGTGCACCGAGCGATCACCATCGCCAACAGAGTGAGTAACAGTACAGTACAATGTTAATGTCACATGCTTTATCGTGTACTTTTTATTGTAGTTTGATCAAATTGACTTTCCTCTTGTCCTGAAGTTAATTAGACCCATTTGCACTCGACCGGTCTCGTGACAAGCTGATAGGTTTCAAGTTTCAAACCAAGTGTGATGAGGTTGGATTTTGTTCAATTTCATACAAATGAAGCAGTAAGAAGAGCTACAAGCACTAACCCCATCCCTACACCTAACCGCTTTACAAATATCTTAAGTCGTAATGAGAACATTTAGGACACTGTTTCCTCTACTGTCCTGCTTCAAACAGTGCCAACAACTTGTTCAGTGTTGCCAGGCAATTGGGCTATTTTTAAAATCGGCTGCAGTTCACTGTGAACCTGGAGCCTTTTTTCTACATTAAATTTTCCAGCACTTCCCAGTGAATACAGTGCATGTGCAAACATTTATATCAATTGCAAGTTATCAATGGTTTTTTTTTTTTTTTTTTTTACAGTGCTGGATTAGCATTTTATTCTGCTTGAAATATGAAAATTATTGTTTTTCATGTTTGCAGTCCTTCATTTCAGATCATCTGCATCTACAAATAAAATGCATGCACCTTTTGCTTTTTGGGCCCACGGCAGCTTAGCATTATCAGCCATATTAAGGCTAATATAAGATCACTACTTAAATACTATCTACAGTATAATATACTGTAGGAAAGGTCATTTGATTAGGAAACTGTTGCACTATTGTCTATTTCAATAATACTACTGCAGATTAATATCTTGTTGATAAATAATGTTGTACCTTTTCGAGAACTCTCTCTTAAGGTATGGATTTAATTGAAACTCAATTTAATTACATTTATTTCCATTAAAATCTAGGTTTTTCAGGATTTTTTTTTGTGTGTGTGTGTTACTAGGAGTCACTAGGGGTGATGCTACAAAGACCGGTCACTGGGACTATTTTTGATTAAAATAAAAGCAATTGTAGATTTGGAAATGTCAGTAGTAAAGCAGTTGACTGCTGTTTTATATGGACTATCTTGGTCGAGGTGCACGTAAAGGTTTTTCAGGTAATGTTCAAAACACATTGTGGCGTGGATAATGGAGTGCAGACTCAGACTTTTAAATCTTTCAAAGGTAGCTCCTCAGGGATCTGTGTGCACTTAAATGTCTTGTGTCCACATTAAATATAAATGAGATTGGTATGTTCTGGGAAATGTGTAGAATACATTTTTTTTTCTTAAAAAGACAGCCCCGTACTCTATACTGGTGCATCCTTGGTGATATTACAGGTGAATAGAGTTGGTGTAGAGATAAACATGGTGGAGAGAAGGTTACATCACAAGCTTTGCAAACCAATGTGTCTGTTCTTTTATATTCAGGCTTCACACAGCTTCATTACCCAGTACCACTAGTGAGGTCTAGTACTAGTGCCCTTTTATCAGATTTCCGCTTCAGTGTGCTCTTGAAAGTGCATGAGCTCTTGTGAATGAAATTGGTATATTGTGGAAAGTCTGGGTGAAAGTACCCCATGATAGATGATTAATTTCTGAAATGCCACACACTGCTGCACAAGACTAGGCCATGCGTCTGCCATGACACATGATGAGTATAGTAATAAGTCAAATAATAGAAATAGCATCACCGAAGGTGTGTGATGATGCAGATCATCGACTAAACATCCATGTTTAGGTGATTAAGCTTATTATCAAAAAACAAAGGATTAGTGTGATATATTCAGCATCCTTCATGTCTAGCTCAGCAAGACAAGGAAGAGAAACATAATGAACATGACATAGTCACAGAAACACTCCACCAGTTCTGAAGGAAACAGCCCTGGCAGTCCAGAACATAAGGAAGTAGAATTTTAAATATGGGTCCCAGTACCTTACAAGTCGTAGCATCTTGGTGTTAGCACTTGTTTAGAATCACAGTAAAACACTGTGTGTCTCAATCAGCTCGCTCTAATTCAGTAGTCAGGGCACTGATCAGGGAGTCGGCCATTTTAAGGACTGTTGCAAATTCTTTCCAGTTCACTGGAACGTTGGCTCCCTAAAAAATCCCTTAATGCACCGCAAAAACCAGGGAGCATCGATGCTCACTGTGTTCCCTCACTGGAAATGATGTCATGTTTTTTTTTAAGTCTCTCAGCTCGAAAAAAAAAAAAGAAAAAAGCCAGACGAACTCTCAGCAAACTTCATCTGTAAATGAAAGTGGCTTGTTATCGTTATTGTAGCTCTAAATCTTATTTACAGTTACATTTATGTAGCGCTTTTCTAGATATTCAAAACACTGTACATAGTATGGGGGGGCGGATCTCCTCAACCACGACTAGTGTGTAGCATCCACCTGGCTGATGCGACGGCAGCCATAGTGCGCCAGGATGCCCACCACAGGAGAGGAGAGTGATGTACCCAATTCAGGGATGGGGATTATTAGGGGATTAGGGGGCCATGATAGATCGGGGCCAATGGGGGAATTTCAGCAGGACACGGGGTTATACACCTACTTTTTGCAAGAATTGTCCTGGGATTTTTAATGACCACAGACAGTCAGGACCTCAGTTTAATGTTTCAGCTGAAAGACGGTGCTGTTTTTACAGTATAGTATCCCCGTCACTACACTGGGGCATTAGGACACACACAGACCACATGGTGAGCGCCCCCTGCTGTTCTTACTAATACCACTTCCAGCAGCAACCTTAGTTTTCCCCAGGAGGTCTTCCATCCAGGTACTGGCCATGCTCAACCTTGCTTAGGTTCAATACGAAAACTGCAGGATAATAGGCTCTGGCAAATTTTTGTACTTTATTTGACGTTTTATTTATGACTAACGACTTTTAAGCGTTTAATGATTTGAAAAAATCCAAATGACAGAATCGAGTGTGATTAAGCTAAGAAATTTATATGACAGAAAGATATCAGTCTTGCCTGCTGTTGACAAATGCCGCTGGTGGCGTTTTACAACGTGAGTATCTAGTCATGTTGCTGGAAATTGAGTCATCAGTGTCCCAATGTGTGAGCCAGGGTCTTTACCAGTGACCAAACTCTTGTACACAATATATTGATTCACGACCTGATTGAGACGCACCTACAGTCATGATAGAGGAAATCATTGTCAACTAGAATTGATATTATGAAATATTACCTTCAAATATGATAGGTTATTTTTGTTTTTCCAATATTATCATTCTCTTCAGGCTCACTGTCCTATATACCTGGTTAATGTAGCCAGTATGTCAGCAGGAGATGTTCTGGCCTCTGGGAAGATGCACGGTAAGGGCACAGCTTTGTCTGTATCCAATTACACCTTGTGCAGTGTTTGTCCCTTGAGGCTTCCTTGAACACTAGCTGTTATACATCACATTGTCAACATTCACTATGCTAAGCTAGCTAATGCATTGTTGGTGTGTATGTAGGTAAAGTGGTGCATGGGGAGACCACCACTGCCCATGCTGTTATAAACGGGCTGCAGTACTACCACCAGGACTGGGTCCATGCTGCTGCCTATGTCACTGTGCCTCCCTTGAGGCTGGACCCCAACACACCGAACTTCCTGCTCAGCCTGCTGGGAAGGTAGGTTTCATCTCATGCTGTACATAATCTCAGAATGTGACTACAGTGCATCCGGAAAGTATTCACAGTGCTTCAATTTTTCCACATTTTGTTATGTTACAACCTTATTTCAAAATGGATTAAATTAATTATTTTCCTCAAAATTCTACAAACAATACCCCATAATGACAATGTGAAAGAAGTTTGTTTGATATCTTTGCAAATTTATTAAAAATAAAAAACAAAAAAGCACATGTACATAAGTATTCACAGCCTTTGCTCAATACTTTGTTGAAGCACCTTTGGCACCAGTTACAGCCTCAAGTCTTTTTGAGTATGATGCTACAAGCTTGGCACACCTATTTTTGGGCAGTTTCTCCCATTCTTCTTTGCAGGACCTCTCCAACTCCATCAAGTTGGATGGGGAGTGTCGGTGCACAGCCATTTTCAGATCTCTCCAGAGACGTTCGGGGCTCTGGCTGGGCCACTCAAGGACATTCACAGAGTTGTCCTGTAGCCACTCCTTTGTTATCTTGGCTGTGTGCTTAGGTTCGTTGTCCTGTTGGAAGATGAACCTTCGCCTCAGTCTGAGGTCCAGAGCGCTCTGGAGCAGGTTTTCATCAAGGATGTCTCTGTACATTGCTGCATTCATCTTTCCCTCGATCCTGACTAGTCTCCCAGTTCCTGCCACTGAAAAACATCTCCACAGCATGATGCTTCCACCACCATGCTTCACTGTAAAGATGGTATTGGCCAGGTGATGAGTGGTGCCTGGTTTCCTCCAGACATGATGCTTGCCATTCAGGCCAAAGAGTTCAATCTTTGTTTCATCATGGTCTGAGTTTGCCTTTTGGCAAACTCCAGGTGGGCTGTCATGTGCCTTTACTGAGGAATGGCTTCCGTCAGGCCACTCTACCATACAAACCTGATTGATGGAGTTCTGCAGAGATGGTTGTTCTTCTGGAAGGTTCTCCTCTCTCCACAGAGACACGCTGGAGCTCTGTGAGAGTGACCATCTGGTTTTTGGTCACCTCCCTGACTAAGGCCCTTCTCCCCTGATTGCTCAGTTTGGCCGGGTGGCCAGCTCTAGGAAGAGTCCTGGTGGTTCCAAACTTCTTCCATTGATGGATGATGGAGGCCACTGTGTTCATTGGGACCTTCAGTGCTGCAGAAATGTTTCTGTACCCTTCCCCAAATCTGTGCCTCAAAACAATCCTGTCTCGGAGGTCTACAGACAATTCCTTGGACTTCATGGCTTGGTTTGTGCTCTGACATCCATTGTTAACTGTGGAACCTTATATAGACAGGTGTGTGCCTTTCCAAATCATGTCCAATCAACTGAATTTACCACAGGTGGACTCCAATCAAGTTGTAGAAACATACACACAGAAAAGCTTCCGCTTCAACCTGTACATAGGACCTAACTTCAGAATGTGACACACATCTGTTTCTGCTGCTGTAGTGACACTCTGAATGTGGTGACGTCAGACCACCGGCCCTTCACCACCAAGCAGAAGGCCATGGGCAAAGACGACTTCACTAAGATCCCTCATGGAGTGCCCGGTGTGCAGGACCGCATGAGTGTCATCTGGGAGAAAGGAGTGGTAGGTTTGACTCGATTAACCTAAAGGAATAAGAATTTGTAATGCACACCATTTTTATTACTGCATTAAGTAAGGGATAAAACGTGACAAGGCTTTGTGCATCATATTTACAATTGTTATTCATTAAAAATAACAGATCGTACTTTTTATCCATTTATAGTTAATGTTGTGAAAAGTCTGTGAAACAAGATCCTGTTATCGTTTATGTTATCACCAACCTTTCTTTTTTTTCTCTGTCTTGAAGTTAATAAGACAAAAAACATGCAGCTCGTGTAAACCAGGATAAATCACTAAGCGGTAGGGTGATAGAAGAACTTAAAGGAACAGCTTTACCTCTGATACATAGCACAGACCCTGGAATCTCTTTCTGTAAAATGTTGAATAAACGTTCTAACAAAAAAGCTTCACCATAGCAACGATGACATGCTCTTCTTTGTTATGCATAGGCTTAAATTATGAGCATCCGCTACACAAATCCCAGTAAGCTAGCAGTTACTATAGACATGATAATGTGTTTGAATATTGGAATGAGTGTATCAGTATATCTGTGATTCACCTTATAGTCAGAAACACCTTCTGACCAATCAGAATCGAGACTTCAGCAGTGCTGTGTAAGCAGTAATATTTATATAACCTTCGAATAACCCTTGAAAGCATTGCTAGTTATGTAGTGGTTTTGTGGTCAATAATAAGGCATTAGTGTGGTGTATATGTTGTTAAAATGGTTCATGGTGCAAGTGCAAGTCATGAAGATATTGAAATGGCTCAGTTTGAGCTATGGCATCCCAAGAACATCCCATAAACACTGATAGCATCAAACAGAAGACTAATAAAGAGAAAACCATCAAAGAGAAACATATTTTCCTTACCAGGTTGGAGGAAAGATGGATGAAAATCGGTTTGTTGCTGTCACAAGTTCTAACGCTGCAAAGATCTACAACCTGTACCCCAGGAAAGGCAGGATCATCCCAGGAGCCGATGCTGATGTGGTGGTCTGGGACCCTGATGCAACCAGGTATAAGAAATAAGGGCCAGCTCAGTGATTGTAGATCAGTGTTTGGATCAAACTGGTCAAGCTCAAGCTTAACCAAGCTGTTCGGGCCAAGGTAGAGTTGCTAGATTTTGAGCTATTGCTAGCTTGATGAATTTAGATTTGAAAATGGTAGCACCTCCTGAGTGTCTGTTGTCAACTTTATGTTCCATAAAATGAAGATCTGTGATGACTCGTGCTGTCTGTTGTCTTTGGGCAGAACCATCTCTGTTACCACGCAGTGGCAGGGAGGAGATGTGAATCTGTATGAAGGTCTGCGCTGTCACGGCGTGCCATTGGTCACCATTAGCCGTGGCCGTGTTGTCTATGAAAACGGCATCTTCACCTGTGCTGAGGGTTCCGGAAAGTTCTACCCACTCCGAACCTTCCCAGACTTTCTCTACAAGAAGATGGTGCAGAGGGACAAGGTATGCCGTCATTCAGTTCACTGGGGTTCATAATTCTGTTTCATGAATCATCTGCTTGTCCTTAAAATCAGAAAGACTCTATGCTTTATTGTGTGAAGTAGAAGTGAGTAATATAAATAATAGAATAAATGTTAAAGTTTTTATTTATTGTTATTTTTCCTTTACAATCTATACCATGCCTCCTTAAAAATGGGTGGCTTCTCATGGCTTTAGTGGTTAGCACGTTTGCCTCGCACCTCCAGGGTTGAGGGTTTGAATCCTTCCTCTGCCTTGAGTTTGCATGTTTTCCCCGTGCTCCAAGGATTTCCTCCGTGTACTCCGGTTTCCTCCCCCAGTCAAAAAACATGTGATATAGGCTGACTTGAGTTTCCAGAATTATCTGTAGTGTGTGAGTGTGTGTAAGATTGTGCCCTGCAATGGGTTGGCACCCCATCCAGGGCTGTCCCCCGCCTTGTGCCCCGTTCCCTGGGATAGACTCCAGGCTCCCCACGACCCTGTGTAGGATAAGCGGTACAGAAACTGAAAGGATGGACCACCATAAATATTAAGTGTCTTAATTCACATCTAATCATTTTTAAGAGCTGCAACATTAATGTTAAATGATGAAATCATATAAGCTAAGTAATATATTGAATAAAAGGTTTAAAAAAGGCCAACTAAGTTTAATTCAGTCATAAAAGGATTTAATTGTGTTTGTCAAATTATCGAGCCGCGCGCGTGTGTGTGCGCTACTGGAAGTGTGTGTGCTACTGGAAGTAAACAGAGCATTAACATGGTAGACTTGTGTGCTCCCTTTACCCCCTTTAGTGCCAGGCTCTGAAAGGAGTGGACCGTGCTCCCTACACAGGTGATGTGGCTGCAGTGCAGAATACAGGGAAGAAGGAGGCGGCCCCTTCATCTGGGGACATGACCCCACGACCCTGCACTCGTCACGGAGGAATGAGAGACCTGCATGAGTCCAGTTTCAGCTTATCCGGTATTACAGCCTGCTTTCACAGCACGTTTCTACACATTTCTACATATACAGTACTGTGCACTTGTCTTTTTCACCCTCATTTATTTATACAAGTTTTGTCTTAGATGTTTATTTTATGACGTGCTTAAGCGGTTCAGTGAAAATGATTTTTTTAGATTTACAAACTTTTTCAACAAAAGTTACATGTTAGAAGTAACATATTACGGCTTAGTCCACATTAATCCGGACAGATCTGAAAACAACATTTTCTGAAAACGTTTACATCGACACGGCTGTTATTTTCCGCTGCGCTTACCCTGTGGGCTCCTGCCTGCGGCCAAATCACAGCCATGTCGATATTCAGTATAACAGCACTCTTGCATGTGCGATATTGTTTAAATAACAGCAGTGTATTATTCCTCTTATAACCCTATTAAATTCTTCTTTAATTGTTTATAGTTACATTTAATGTTCTCGAATGTCCATGAGACAACTTCGTAGTTACTGTTATGACTTGCTTTACGGCAGTTATAAACTGTCTTTCCCTCACCAGCCTCTTATTTTCTCTCTGTTGAAGTTAAAATGTAGACAAAATGAAGAGAAAAAAAAAAAAGCTTTTTGTTGTTACCCAAAAAACAAATACACATTCTATAATTATTAAATAAACATCAGCTTGATCATATCAACGATTGTACATTATTCTTTGTATATAGCTTGGCCAGAGCCATATTGCCCTGCAGTTCTCCCCTGGTTTCCCTTTATAGTTAAGCTGGCTTGAGCCTGGCTAGTACCTGGCTGGGAGACCTCCTGGGGAATACTAAGGTTGCTGCTGGAAGTGGTATTAGTGAGGCCAGCAGGGGGCGCCCACTATGTGGTCTGTGTGTGGCTCCTAATGCCCCAGTATAGTGACGGGGACACTACAGGTACATCTCAAAAAATGGGAATATCGTGGAAAAGTTCATTTTTTCCCGTAATTTAATTCAAAAAGTAGGACTTTCATATATTCTATATTCATGTCATTCATATTCATTTATATATTCTATATTCATCATTTAATCTCGATGATTACAGTTTACAGCTCATGGAAATCAAAAATCCAGTATCTCAGAATATTAGAATAAAGATTTTAGCCTTAGCCTTATGTAGCACGCCCACCATGCAAGTCCCTGTGAATGAGTTATTACTACAGAAACAATAATATATTACCACAAGCCCATTTATTTTCCTTGTAGTCGGTGCTACTGTCAGAGCTGCTGCTATCACAAAATAAACAACACCCTCCGAGCATTCAGATTCAGCAACGCCGTGCTAGTGAATGGTACGTCACAGAAACACATCCCATTCATGCATCTTACAGGAGCTTTGTGTTTTGCCAGGTGTCCAGATTGATGATGACCTTCCAAAGAGATCTTCCCAAAGGATTCTGGCTCCTCCTGGTGGTAGATCCAGTGGCATATGGTAACATCAGCTGCTGAATAACTAAACGGGGAAACTAAACACCTAATAATATTATCTGATAATTTCACATCGACCAAAATTTATTTAACCTTTGTCACTTTGTTACTAGCATAATTAAATGTCCATGTTAATGATTTCAAGGGGAGAAAATAAAAAAAAAGGTGGTGGTGGTGGTGGTGGTGGTGGGGGGGGGGGGGTTGTATTTTTGGAGGAGAAATGCAAAACAAGGTATCTGTGTGGTTTGTAGATCCTGTGTGAGAGATGTGGGTATTGATGAATTACACTAGCATTGATCTATCTTGGTGTCATATAGTTCATTTGGTAAAAGTGCAAGCAAGTTCTCCTGTGATTCTGTCTACTTCACTTTACATCACTATATTCAGAACAGTGCACTGTGATTTGCAACAGTTAAAGGGATACTTAGGAGTTTTTTTTCAACCTGATCTCTATCCACCACACAAGTTTGCTGTTATGTTATTTCCATGGACAAGAATGTTGTCACATTTCCCTGTACTGAGAAAAGAGCAAAAAAGAAACGTTTAGCATAAACCTTTACTGATACTCCACCAACTGCCTTTAGACGTTTGTTTTGTGAAACGTTTCTCTGTTGTTTCCTCAATACAGTGAAACGCTGACTGTATCATCACTCGCTCGTACACTGTTCACCTACCGATGATTGATTAGGTTGTAAAAACGCTGGAATATCCCTTTAAAACATGTATAAATTTGGCAGATAATTTAACAAACATTACAATATCGCAGCTAATGGATGTGGGACAATGTATTATTATATATTTTGCCACATTTTTTTAATTATTTGGGCACATGACTATGTGTTTACCTCAGTGTTTTTATCTTTGGAATTGCACTTATGTACAGTACAACCCTGCCTCTCCATTTGTTAAACTGTACATCTGTTGTGGTAATCAAACAACACATTAAAAGAAAAAAAAAGATACTTCTACGGTATACTGTAGCCTCAGTATCGCTTTTGTATTTTCAGTGTGTATATTTAATTATTTTTTTCTTTCACGTGACTGTTGACTCGTGGACGATTCAAAAAGCAAGTTAAAACGTTTGATCAAATCTATTTAATGCCACAGTTATGATTTTAGCCAGACTGTGTATGTTTGTATTGGTTGATTTTCCTATTAGTTCAGCATTTGATTTCCCCTACATGACATGGTGAGTGGCAACGGTGGCGTATCCCTGTGCGGTAGACTAGTGTTGTGTTGCCAAGTGTTATCAATAGCTATTCATTCTTAGATTCTTTGTTTTTGGTCAAGTAACATAGTAAATGTATTTCCAATAAATGTGAACCAATCACGAATGCCATGTTTACAGTGTCACATATCAGGAATGATTTTCTCAGTGAAATCTGACGCATCAAATTTATGTAATTGCCCGGGATTGCCTTTTTGACTTCGCAGTCACATGCAGTCACACCAGTGATACTGCGAAACAAATGTCTGTGTTAAACTGAACACATTTTTTATTATTTTGAGAATGGATGTAGGCTTTAAGAGATTAACCTCCGAAAAAACTACTTCTTAACAAGTGATGGTTTATTATGATTTGGTATTGTGTCTTACATCTGTAACATCTGTGAATGCTTCGAAACTCAAACACTTAAATTGACTGAATAACCCCTGAAAATGGCTCACAAACGTACTGATGTGCTAGATTAAAAGGAGATTTATTGCTAGAGTGTCTTTTACCGATTCTGTTACTGCTCCCCTCAGTAGTACGGCCGCGTTGGGAGACCCCACTGTAGAAAACATTTGTAACAGAGTAACCACAGTAAAGATGTCATAGTGAAACCGTCCAACAGATACACTAGGATTTCTCTATTGGTGCTGAATATTCATGTATGGATGTTTTTGTTTCCTTTTGGAACTCAACATTTCTCTCGATGTTTCTCAACCGTCTTTTCTTAATATATACCATGTATGTATGCACTAGAAGTGTATGTGTTCTGTTCCTCTCAAAAGTTCAAATAAACTCTGTCCAACCTTGTACGGTACTTTTGAGCGTAAGACTGAGTTACAACATTGAAGCAGGTTGAACCTACACATTGATGCATTATTACAGTATGTAATATTATTGTAATGACATACACATGCACAATCCCACAATGCATCGCAATGAGACCAAATGACATACAGATTTCCCATAATGCAGTGCACCCAGTGACATGCAGATTACCCTATGTTAGAGTGCTAATTAGTGGGCTAAACAATGCTGGTATAATTGAACTATATTAAGCATATGACTTGAATGGAACTGAAAAGCTCAGAATTATTTTTAATTTATGTCTATAAGCCTTCTTGTTAGGAGTGAGCAACGAACAGCACCAAACAAACTAAATGGACAATAAACACTCAATGCATTACAAGAAATTGTGTAGAAATGCTGGGGATGTGGAACGATCTATTAAAAGAAGCATTATACATTTAAATGGCACAGCGGGGGAAGTGATGCCTACTGGCACACTTGTGACAAGCTGCACGCAAAATATACGATAGTAATAACAGTAATAACATACACAGGTACTGCAAATGGTTACAGTATAATTGGATTGTTGTTAGAGGCTTGAAGAATTTTGGGACACAAAAGAGCCCCAATTGTCTCCTTACTAGACAAGGACATAGTAGGCTACATATGGGGTAGAAGTCGTTATGTCATAGTTCTACCACAAGTGCCTTGTTGACATGTGACAGTAATGTAACATTTTAACTATAGCTAATATAGTTATTACATTTGTTGGTTAAAAAAAAAAGACCAAAAACAAAGAAACTATTTGAAATTATATTCTTTGACCACTGCATCACTTTACTTACAAATTAAACATACAGACATTCCAACCTCTAGCATGCATGTCCTTGTTCCCAGTCCAGGTTAGGCTGATTGGCATGATCAAAGTGTCCGTAGTGTATGCATGGGTGTGTGAATGTGTATGTGATTGTGTCGTGCGATGGATTGGCACCCCGTCCAGGGTGTACCCTGCCTTGTGCCTGATGCTCCCTGGGATGGGCTCCAGGTTCCAAGCGACCTAATGGATAAGCGGTGTTGAAAATGGATGGAACTTTGCATTCAGCCTTGACACAGGGTAAACTTGGTACAGATTCCCTCACTGTCTGAGAAATTTTCTTCAACATATTGTTGAATTAATGTATTTAGTTTGTCCCCTTTCAAGCTGCAGAAATCATTTACGTGTATGACATTTGGCCCTTACATTTATCTCTCTATAATTTTTTTTTTTATTACAACTGAGCAATTGCGAGTTAAGGGTCTTGCTCAAGTGCCCAAGTGGAATTTGCTCAAGTGGGATTTGCTCAAGTGGGACTTGAACTCTGTTCAGAAGTCAAATCTCTTTTGTACTGAGCTACCACTACCCCCATTTTCTCCATTTAATGTATAAAAGTACTGGCAAGAAGGGGCCAGATCTAGGACATTCGCTATATAAGGAATAAAACCAAACAGGGTGTGCTGCTATAGGAAAATCATCAATGATGGTGTGATGTGATCCCAAAGCTAATTATTTTCCAATAACACCATGTACTGAAGTGATTGATTTCTCCACAGCACTTTGTCAATGCTCAGTCTATATTTATGTGCAAAACAAGCTCCTACGTTAGTTATGGTTGATAACAGCTATAAACAGTCATCCCATTCACCACCTCCTCTTTTCTCTTTCTCTTGAAAATAATAGAAAAAAAATGCAGCTTGTCATATTATTGAGAAACTGGAAAACGCCTTCATTCTAAAAACTTTACTGCATCAGAAAACTAAGTTGCAGTTTTACCCCTCTTGTTTAAGTTGTTACTATAGAAAATATAATGTATTAGAAAATGAATCGACACTGTCTGGCCAATCAGAATCAAGAATTCAATAGCACTGCTGTATATAAAAAAAATCTTACTTTTTTTTTTTTTTTTACTCAATCCACAAAATTACAGTTCAGGCTATAATAATACTACCACCACCAACAACATATTATCCATCCATTTTCCGTACCGCTTATCCTACACAGGATCATGTTGAGTGTGAAGCTGGGGACACTCTGGACGGAGTGTCAACCCATCTCAGGGCAAAATCACACACATTACACATCCATTCACACACTACGGACAATTTGGAAATGCCAATCAGCCTACAATGCAAGTCTTTAGAATGAGGGAGGAAACCGGAGTACCCAGAGGAAACCGGAATACCCAGAGGAAACCCCCGAAGCACGGGAAGAACATGCAAACTCCGCGCACACAGGGCAGAGTGCCCAACCCCGGAGATGTGAGACAAATGTTCTAACCACTAAGCCACTGTGCCCCCACAAGAACAACAACAACAACAACAATATATTATTATCAATAATAATAACAACATAATAACAACAACAACAATAATGATAATAATAATACTAATATCAATAATAATAATAATACTAATAATAAACACACCAAATCAATCTCCCATTTCATGTGAGATCCGCTCTGTCTTTAGCCATTTTTAAATCTTCTCTTAAAACTTATTTTATTATTTGTCTCATGATATTTAATGTTATGCTATATGATGTTATGTCTTTGAATTTGCTTTAGAAATAAAATTTGACATTATTATTATTATTATTATTATTATTATTATTATTATTATTATTATTAGTAGTAGTAGTAGTAGTAGTAGTAGTAGTAGTATATGTTATCTACCCTAATAAATGCATGTAGAAATCTTTGTATTTGTTACAGTGTTAACCATGAGACTTGGGCATATAAACGGCAGGGGCGGGGCGCCGGACAGTTAGGCGCATGCGCAGTAGCGATCCGTTACAAACCACTGCACCGCGCAGTAACCGCTAAACCCAGCAGCGCTAGTCTGGGATTTTGACAGGAGGCGTTACGTAGGTTACATTGGGAACAGTACAGTAAGTAATTACAGAATACAGTACAGTAAGTAATTACAGAATATTTATTTTGTCTAATTGTTGTTTATGTGCTAAAAACGCGCTTAGGCTATTTTCGCGGTTGGGCCTTTGTGGCTGTGTTAGTGTCTGAGTGTCCAGTCAGTGAACACGGCGGTTACAGTGACGCCGCGGCCTGTCACCATGAAGACCTTTATTTTTATTTTTAGTGAGCCAGCATGACATTTAATCCAGTCACCATGTTCTAAGTAAAAGTTAGCATTAAAATAAGAGCTGTGTGAAGCTTTTCAGACGACAGTGTCGGTGTGGGCCTGCGGGCTGTGTGAAGGCTCGCTGTAATCTCTCTCTCTCTCTCTCTCTCTCTCTCTCTCTCTCTCTCTCTCTCTCTCTCTCTCTCTGTGTGCATATTTACTGACTCAGCTAGCTGATAAATATCACGTTGCTGTTATTGTCTTTAAATCTACCACAGTTATTATGATGTCTGCCCTCTAGAACAGTACGTGTTTACAGTAAATATGCACACAGAAGCAGAAGCCATTCGTGTCCCATCGCAGAGATACTGTAAAGGTAACACAAGAACTCAGGACAACGTGTTTCGACTCAATTTCATATTAATTCCATACTTTCTCTTTTGTCATTGTAAATATACATCATCAAAATAAACTACAGTCACATGGGCTTTTCTCTACGAGTCAATCGTACTGCGCGTGCAGTGGGGCCAAATCAAATCACATGTTAAACATCTGCAGATTCCACTCACATCTGCACTGCATGTCAGGATTGCCCATCCAACATGGCACAGGGAACCACTGATCTGCGGACACTACAGATAAAGGTGTTATAAAGGTGATGATGTTTTTAGGGCAGCACAGAGTCAAATGTATTGGCCTGGACAGAGCAGGTCCATTTCACTGACCCCATCAGTACACATATGCTCCATGATCTGTTTAAACGTGTAAACAGAGTAATATTTTATCTGTTTTATGAGTGACCCATTTCTATATTTTCCTACTAGCAAACACATCAATCCCAAGGCGAGATTATTTCCAGGCTACTCTGTTTTGAGTTGTTGATGTTTTGATTAAAACCCATTCTATTCAAGGGACTGGTCAAACAGGCTAGTAACTACGGTACACACTCTTAAAAATAACACATCACATGTTCTTTTTGGGGCGCATGGTGGCTTAGTGGTTAGCACGTTCGCCTCACACCTCCAAGGTCGGGGGCTCGATTCCCACCGGCTTTGTGTGTGCGGAGTTTGCATGTTCTCCCCGTGCTGCGGGTACTCCGGGTACTCCGGTTTCCTCCCCCAGTCCAAAGACATGCGTGGTAGGCTGATTGGCATGTCCAAAGTGTCTGTAGCGTATGAATGTGTGTGTGAGTGTGCCCTGTGATGGATTTGTACCCTGCCTTGTGCCCGATTCAAACGTTGCTTCAAACATTGTGCAAACTGAAGGCTGTGAAAAAAGGTATTAAATGTATCTATGTGGGCTATGCTGTACTTCAAAGAACAAGTTAAATCACTATATTAAAAAAGCAAAACAAAAGCACAAACTAAGTGTTAACTGATAAGAAGGTTGAATGTTCTGCAGTAACACACATTCACTCATCTGAACACAGTAACATTACTTTATTCTGTAAATGTTTGACACTTCTTTACATTTATATACGATTACATGTTCTAACCCCATTACAGTTACTGCTCTCATAAAAAAACACAATTACTTTAGTTTCCAAATATCACTAAATATAGCATCAAACAACATTTTTGATCAAAATGAATATTTTAGTCAGTTATTGCACTTCCTTTATATTGCGTGCTGTTTGATTGATGCGTGGACTTGCGCTAATTCAGTGAAGTTTAATGGAGACTCGCTCGCTGTCAGGACGAGTCTTTATGTAAAATGGAAATACTGGCGTGAATTTCTAACATTTAGAATACATGTGTTGTATTCATGGAAATGTGTGAAGTTATTCACAATGACATCACAGACCCGACTAATCCATAATGAAATTCCTCGTCGGATTATTTCAGTGATCGATTATTATTGATTTTATCTATTAATTGTTGTAGCCCTAGTGGTTTATAGTTTTCCCCCTACAATTATGCTAAAATGCCATTTGTTTGTATGTTAAACTTCTACTAAAATGGTCACAAAATAAACAAACAGTTGCATGAAATTCAGGTGACTTTTTATTAAAATCATTTAAACATTTGACAGATGTAAGAATTGGAGTTGATGCATCTTCTTACAAATCTCATATTTTCCAACTGGGAAGACAGGAGTCTCACTCCCTTTTTTTTGAAAAGCTGTAAAAGAGTGAAAAAAGAGCAAAATTGTGTTACAGAATCCCAAACTGTGTAATTTTGGAAATGTGACCTCAATAAAATGGTGCTGCATACTCACCAGGAAAATCTAGCTAACTTGCGAATACTTAATTTTCAGCCTTTAGCACCTAATTACCTTCTGTAACCCCCAACCCCTATTTTTGTCATGTTAACCTTGTGAAGATCTTTTGGACTCGATTACTGAGCTAGCTAAGTTCTGATAGCCACTGACCATCTGCACCTGTTAACCAGCATTAACATTCACCGAATACATGCAGAAACACAGGTCTAACCCATTCTCCTAATGCTAATTACTACAACTTGCCTTGTCCAAAACACTTGCTAAATGTAAGTAACATTAACCCACTGTCTGTATTACATCATGGTGAATAGCTGTAATGCTGCGTTATCATTCACTTTCAAAAAGGTAATGAGAATGTCTAATATTACCACAAGCAGCATGCTCAAGTTGATATCAACTCGATTGAGCATTTAGGTTAGTATCACTCATCACTAACTAACCATAACTTGGAGCCTCAGATAAGATGTGGACACAGAGAGTTATAGAATAACCTCAGTCCATATTTCACAGCCAACATAAAAACATGACTCTAGTAGTGTAATGCCAGCACTGAGGAAGCAGTACATGATATTCTCTTTTGAAGCCGTTGCGATACATAAATTTAATTATCACTCGCCGAGTTACTGTTTTCCAATGAATACATTTTCGAGAGCTCCCTGCCCAAATGTCATAAACTCGGCCAGGCATTTTCAGCAGCATTAACGCTAAATAGTGATGAACGCTAATTTACCGGTGGTCATTTCGTTTTCTCGCCTCTGGATTCGACTCCGCGGTCACAATCAAAAGGTCAAGAGGCGAGTTTAGAGTTGGACGATGACGTCAGCAGCCCAGTCCGCAACGTGATTGGACAATAATTTAACACATTGGTTGGTCACTTGTGTGACCCCCCCCCCCCCCTTTTTAACACATTTCTTGGATAATTTAACACAACGTGTTGAAATAGTAAGAGCACAATAAGTGTGTAGGATCTTAACATGTCCTTTTTGAGAGTGCAGGGTGTCCCAGAAGTCTCCATATGTAGGGGACTATGTTTGCCAGCACCACATCAGTTGTGCCTCTGTCAGTGGCTGTTCTTGGACATCCACGTCTCGGTTGGTCTGAAAATGTTCCAGTCTTTTTGAATTTGTTAATACGTTTGGCAGCAGTGTTGTGTGTCATGCGCTTGCCATGTTTCCTGTTAAAGTTCAGAGTTCATCGCAACCTTGCGGCAGCTTCCCGATCCAGCCATGAGAACGATTTCAATACGTTCTTCTTATGTCAGAGGCATTCTTAAAGGCTATCTGAAAAAATATATATACATAAACTAAGTATGAAAAATTTTGGAAGACATTTTGCTAAAAAAAAAAAAAAAAAGAAGTGTTAATTTCCTCTGTGTATGGAGCCATCTGGGACACCCTGTATAATAACCTTGATAATGATGAGTTGTGATTTCCACCAGCACTTAAGCACAACAAAAATAGAAAACCACAGAAGTTTTATTCTTTTTTACAGACTGTGCCTTGTTCATTCATTCACTTTGGAAGCACACGGTTCGTCTGCAAAGCCAGTAAATGTGATTACTTTTTGCATCAGAGAGCTGAAGCAAACTGGCTTTCATTAATAACCACAGAATTACCAAGCACACCTTTATAGCAAAGCCAGAGACACCCGTCTGCATGTGATGATAAAGGCTTCGGACCGTGCTTCAATATTTGATGTGTTGGGCTTGAGAATGGGATTGGATTTCCACCGCTCTAAATAAATAAATAGATAGATAGATAGATAGATAGATAGATAAATACATACATACATACATACATACATACATACATACATAAATAAATAAATAGATAAATAAATAAGAAAGAAAGAAAGAAAGAAAGAGACCCCCTGGCTATGCTTCACTGACCCCAGGACTTCCCTGGACTCCACTTTGAGAACCCCTGGTACAGATCAAAGATTATTGAACAGGTTGGATGAAACAGATGTGTCCAGGTTACTTGGTAACTTTTTTTTAAATGCTAAAGAATCCCAATTTAATCTGGAAGCATTAACTTCGCAGTGAGGATTGTGATGTGCTTGCTTTCCTTACTCTGTGATGATTCAACACTGTAGATAAGCAAGGATGTGGAGGAGCTGAGCACTATGCTGTTTAGTGTTTTTTTTTTTTTTAAACCTATTACATAAAATTCAACTTTATTCAATTTAATAATGAAGGTGTTGTACTGTGTTTCTGCCTTCTTTATAACAAACACCATGTTTTGCTGAGAGAGCCTGAAATAAAACCTGATCAATTTACTTTCTCCCTGTAACATTGCACATGATTGATCAGTATTAATTACCTAAATGACAGCATTCAGTTACTCCTGCCTGCCGTACAGATCGTTTGACTTTATGTTCATGTTGGACTGGCCACTTTTCACTGTTTGGACAGTCAGACATAATAATAACAACAACTGTTTTTACATAATTTCCTCCATGTAAGGAATGGCGGTGAATGTATACTCCACATCTGTAACCAACGAGAACCTGAGTCGACATGACATGCTGGCATGGGTGAATGACTCTCTCCAGCTCAGCTACACCAAAATAGAACAGCTATGTTCAGGTGAGTCTCACCATGTTCATCACTAAACAGACAGACAATTTCACCTTAGCTATATTCAGTCCTGGTCATTGTCCCCCCCCAAATTTCCCAGGTTTCACAAACTCATTTGGATCAGAGAACTTTTGACTGATGTTTGTTCACCAGATAAAAATGGCACTCCGTACTTAAGCATAATGAAATCCTAATGAACAAGGTCAACATTTTTTGCATTTTTGTTTATCTATAGGTGCAGCATATTGTCAGTTCATGGACATGTTATTCCCAGGGTGTATTTTTCTAAAGAAGGTGAAATTCCAAGCCAAGCTGGAACACGAGTATATACACAATTTCAAAGTTCTTCAGGCAGCTTTCAAGAGGATGAGTGTGGACAAAGTTAGTGTGTTTTCATTGTTTTAAATATTAATTTTTGTGCCATATCAGTTAGCAAGGCTTTTTTGTTCAGCAATGTCTTATAATGTATTAAAAGTCCTTTTTTTATTATTGCTTTAACCACTTATGCAATATAAATATGCAGACAGTGCTGTGAAAAAGTATTTCTTCTAATTTCTTCTGTTTTTGTGTATATTTCATACTAAATAGTTTTAGATCTTCAAACGAAATACAACATAAAACAAAGGCAACCTGAGTAAACACACAATACAGTTTTTATTTTTATTATTTTCTTATTGAAGCCAAAAAAAGTTATCCAACACAAATCACCCATGTGAAAAATTAACTGCCCCCTTAAACCTTAAACTTAAAATCTGGTTGTGCCACCTTTAGCAGCAATAACTGCAACTTCCAATAACTGGAGATAAGTCTTTCACAGCACTGTGGTGGAAATTTGGTCCACTCTTCTTTGCAGAACTGCTTTAGTTCAGCCACATTGGAGGGTTTTCGAGCATGAACTGCCTGTTTAAGGTCCTGCCACAGCATCTCAACTGGGTTCGTCATCACTAGGCCGCTCCAAAACTTTAATTTACCTTTTATTTAATTTACCAGAGGTGGATTTACTCCTATGCTTTGGATTATTGTTTGAGTTTCAAATTATAGACCGAAGACCGTATATTGTCCTTTAAGAATATCTGGTAGAGAACAGAATTCACGTTTTCCTCAATTATTGCAAGTTGCCCAGGCCCTGAAGCAGCAAAGCATCCCCACACCATCACACTACCACCACCATGCTTGACCGTATGTTTGATGTTCTTTTAATTGTATTCAGTGTTTGGGTTACACCAGATGCAATGGAACCCCTGTCTTCCACACAGTTCCACTGTCGACTCATCAGTCCGCAGAAAATTCTCCAAAAAACGTTTGACGATCATCACGTTGTGTTTTGGCAAAATTCAGACAAGCCTTAATGTTCTTTTGGGTTAGCAGTGGTTTTCTCCTCACCACTCTTCCATGGATGCCCTTTTTGCTTAGTGTCTTTTGATAGTGGAGTCATGAACAGTGACATTTATTGATATAAGAGAGGCCTGTAGATCCTTTGATGTTGTCCTTGGCTCTTTTGTGATTTGCTGCATGAGCCATTGCTGTCCTCTTGGAGGAATTTTGGAAGGTCAGACATTTCTGGGAAGGTTCCCTACTGTGCCGAGTTTTTCCATTTGGAGATCACGACTCTCACTGTGGTCCTTTCGTGTCCCAGAGACTTTGAAATAGCTTTGTAACCCTTCTCAGACTGATGCATTTAATTCACCTTCTTCCTCATCATTTCTGGAATTTCTTTAAACTTTGGCATAGTGTGGTTGCCTTTGTTTTATCTTAGATTTTGTTTTAATTTCTGAAACAATTTAGGATGAGATATACACAAAAACAGAAGAAAGCAGAAAAAATAAATACTTTTTCACAGCACTGTAACACTGTATGGGAATTCTGTAATAGTGATTACCTTACATTTAATTAATTTAATTACATTTGATTACGTATCTAACAGTTTTATACATCAAGTGTCTGTACATTGTGCTCTGCTTAGTTTATTGAAAAACTGATAATTTAAAATGTTGGTATCAGTTTTCAGGCAGTGAGTGTCAACATGTCTTCAAGTTTATACGTCAAACTCAGTTATCCAGACTCAATATTATGAGATGTTCAGAACGACCCGAATGACTTGTCTATTTGTAATTATTTTTCCTGTTTATTACACGATCAGATAATCCCAGTGGAAAAGCTTGTAAAGGGGAAGTTCCAAGACAACTTTGAATTCGTCCAGTGGTTCAAGAAATTCTTTGACGCCAACTACGACGGAAAAGAGTATGATCCTCTTCAAGCTAGACAGGGCCAAGACATCGCTCCTCCCCCGAATCCAGGTGAACCCTTTTTCTACAAACCCAAGAGAACTGGTCCAGGTAACCCCATAATTCTACTGCACCTCTGCTGCATCCATCGCTAAGCTTCTACCCTGCAAGTGGCCATTTTGTGCACGGTCTTGGGAATGATTGCGCCATGCTCTAGCTTCCATAAAAGTAAACTGTGTGAAATTGCAACTTGTGGTGAAATATTCAGCTCAGTGCCATTGGGAAAACTCTCAAAGCAAACATGTGACTAACTAAGCAAAGTTGCACATTGATGGCTACTGGTTTAAATGATGTATAGTCTGAACTCAGATTATTCTCATGCACTACAAGGATCCCTGTGTCTTATTTACCCAACAATCCAAGAAATACAATCTGGAAATTGTTCATTGTTTTGATGTCAGTAAGTACTATGAAAATATTAAAATTGAGCTATATAGTTAAAAAAAAAATATATTATGCAATTTTGGAGTCAATAATAGGACAACAAATATGAAAAGTGACCTGCAAATTAAATATGGTTAACAATTGCTGTGATGTCATTGGGCCAGATGGGAAATGTGTCCACAATTCAGTCTCTAATAACATCTTTTCATAATGATGTGACTTTGGTTAAACATGCCCAAAAAGATCACATTTTACAGAGTTTCTGTTCCTATTTGAGTTTAACCAATGTTACAGATTTAACAAAATGTCTGTACAACGGCTTTAGACTAGAAGGCTGATCTTACGCAGGCTTTAAACACCAGATTTAACCTAGCACATCATTAAATGTTGCTACTTCTGCATACTTAAAGTACATCAGCTTACTGCATGAAACATGTTTTTCTTTGAATAGCTTGCTGATAATAAGCATATGGCTCATCACTGAAGTTGTTTTAATTTCAGGGCCACAGAGAACATCGCCAACAGTACCCAAAAACATGCCCACGCCACAGAGGGTGATGAACATGACTGTCAGGAAGAACCCCAATCTTACTCGGAATGGAGGTGGCGATGCTGAGATCATGGAGCTTAATCAACAGGTAGAGTCACTGGGACGGTAAGGAAGTCTTAATCTGCCTTCCAGTGTTTCACATGTATTGGGTGATGTATAATTGGTTTTTTTTTTAAAATAATTCTACACAATTGTAAATCTATCTTTATGAACTGATACTTTGCCTATTTATCTCAGCCTACTACTTGAACGGACAAGTGAACTCTTTTCTATAGTCATAGTGTAGCAAATGATTGCCCCTCCTGGTCTAGTGGCTAGAATCCTGCGCTCTCAGGGGAGCAGCCAAAAGAAAATGATGATGATGATGATGATGATATTGATTACTGTATGTCCAATATTCTAATTATAGGTTCAGAACTGTTTGGCCTGTTTTTAATGACCTATATTCCTCAGAATAGATCTACCTCTGCCTGCCCTCTATCGGTAGTAAAAGAAGTCGTCCTTCCCGTTTTTTTTCTTTCTGTTTCCTTTGTAAAGTTAATGGAACTGAAGTTAACTGTAGACGGTCTGGAGAAAGAAAGAGATTTCTACTTCAGCAAACTGCGAGACATTGAGCTGATCTGCCAGGAACACGAGAATGAGAACAACCCCATCCTCTCTAGGATAATTGACATCCTTTATGCCACAGAGGTATGCCTGGCTATTCCCAACCCCAGTGTATATTAGAATGGATGGATGTGTGGATAATGATTTGTTAATAGTCGAATGAGTATGCCTTACCCTGCGTTCACACTAGCAAGACAAAGCAAACAGATGACCCATTCGTTTTATATGTATGTGCGTAACACTGAGCCATGATTTTAGTAACAGCAGCAAGTGACAAAGCGACAGTGTGACATTTGAATTGGGATTTCATGCAAATTATGTATGACACAGTGAAGCAGCAAATCCAAACAATTGGCTCACAAGTTTCCTCAGGACCAATCCTGTGGTGCATATAGTCTGACACTTCTTCAGTTCCCTGCTCACAACTTGTAATCATTACCTGTAATTAGTTCCCATTTACAGACTGATGCCCAAAATACAACCATGACTCTCATTATGTGTATAGAGATAAAGAAATGAAAGCTTGGAAGGAAGTAGCAGAGATGTTAATGCCTCTGGTGAGTGTATGTATTTAGCTGGTACAATTAGCTTGCTTTGTTACTATTGTTCCTCATTGTAACTAACAAAATGCGGGACAGTTCAGAAGCGCTAACATGCCCACAAGAGACAAGCTACAGGCAACATGTGCAACTTGCTAGTGTGAATGTAAGGTTAGAAATCGAGAGACACGAGAATAAACTCTAAAAATGGCATGTTTCTCGGGATGCAGGAAGGATTTGCAGCACCAGAAGATGAGGAAATAGATGAGCAGGCCCACTTGGACCAGGATGAATACTGAGTGCTCCCTTACCTTCCCATCCCTTCCTCCCTCCGTTCCTCCCTTTCCATGTCCCCATTCTCTTGCCCCTCTACCCTCTCCTCTGCCTTCACTTTGGAATTACTCCCCCACTGCACGCTGTTGATATCTCCTCCATTACCTCTGTATCTATGGATGCCCCGTATGTACTAAGTATCTGTTTGTCTACTCCTACTACAGTTCATGCACTACACCTCAGAGGCCCAGTACTACCCACTTCACCCCCAGACAATAGCATCAGCAGTGATATATCCTAGTCATCTCAGCATGTTTTTCATTACTACACGGAGAATGAACAGGAAAAAGGAATCAGACGCTGAGGGTAGCACAATGGACTTAACACAGTAAATGTTATGATGAGAAAGTATTTTTGAAGAAAAAGAAAAAAAAGAAAAAGGATGCTGCCTGGAATGCAGTTATTTGCCTTAGATCTCCTGCATATTTTGTCATCGCTCTGTACTTGCTCTGTTCATTAAGGTTATTCTACAAAATATTAATGTTACTGACAGGCTAGCACAAGAACAATTAAAAATACTGTGAATTAAATAAGTCTGCCACATTTGGATTTGCTATTTTGGGTCTTTTTGGATAAAGCAATTACAAAGATATAATAAAGGAAGTGTAGGAAGACAAAAGAAAAAAAAAAGAGAAGGACGTTTTAAAAAAAATTATAAAGAAACCAAACTCAAAGAATGTAACACATTGCCCTTCTACCATCTAGTTAGTTACTGCATATCTAATGGGAGCATGTAAATGTAATACATGTATAGTGAATGAGTGATATATTTTTTTTAAAGGACCTTTGATTCAGTTTGATTGATTCAATACTGCTCAAACAGTTTCAAATAATAAAACTACTGTTGGAATGCAAAGTGGTATTTGGTACTAATCAATCAGAACAAGGACACTACTGATCAACTGGCATTTAATTGAAGTTTTGCTGCTAATTTTACTGCATTTCTGTATCTTATTTTATTATTTATTTTATTCTGCTATTGAATAGCATGAGCTGTGTTTTTGTGACTGTGTTTTATGTTAGGAGTTAAGGCCCAGATGTAAAGGAACTGAATGCTGTTTGCTAGAAGCATTGTGCTGGCTTTGCAGTCTGAAAGTCTGAATCCTCACCCATCTGCATCACTCATACTTGTTTTGTCTACATTTTAAAAAATGGACATGATAGTGTTTGCCTAAATTGTTTTGCATTTTATTGAGTAAATAAACAGTTGTAAAAATGTATGTCTCTGAGCCTGTTGTTATGCATTTTAGTTTAGTGGCTTCATAACTGAAGACCAGAAAATCTCTGGGTTTTAAATACTATTAAGGAATCATAGCTATTCCTTGCACATTGTACAGACGATGCAATCTGCTATACATAAAAATATACTTAACTTAATTTGACTACATTAACGGACAATGTAATTTAATAATCCTTAGGATATAAGCATTTAATTGATGACTTGGCTATACTACAGTACATACACTTAAATGTAACTAGCAAGCGCTTTTGGACGCGCATGCGCACAAGAGTGTTGCAATGCTAAGTTGGCACCATGGACCGTACGTAAGTACATAACGTTATACACTTACTGAGCACTTTATTAGGAACACCTCTACAGCTATTCATTCATGCAGAGCCAAAAGACCAGGCTACGTTTTTTCCAATCTTCAACTGAACAGTTTTGGTGAGCCTGTGCCCGCTGCAGCCTCAGCTTTCTGTTGATATTCACTCGTGTACTTAAACTACGGAAGCCCTAAGCAGCCATGCATTATACATGCCTTAGGGCTTCCGTAACGTAACGGCTGTCGAGTACACAGAAAAATTAAGTCGAGATCACAAGAAAATTACAACTTCTGTTATGTCGAGATCACCACAAAATTAAGGCGAGGTTTTAAAATTAAAACAAACAAAAAAATTATTAGGGCTTCCGTATTTCTTGGTTTTTGCAATCGAGAAAATTATTTGAATGAATCGACCACATCTTTTAGCAAGACTTGAATCAGAGTCGACAAGAAACTTCCTAGAATCGAACAGCACCAGTTAGGGCTGATAAAGCTAATTTGTTTAACTTGATTGGGCTTTTCATTTTGCGCATGCGCAATGAACACAAGGCGCGCGCACAGATGAATAGTGATCCTAAAAAATTGTCGGTCCTGTTGAGCGTTCAAGGTAGAGTTTGAACGGAGAAAATAATGTTAACTAACCTGTTGGAACTTAGTTAAAGCTGGTAAGGTTTGCAAATAATACAAAATTGATGCTTCAGGAAGTGACTAAAAAGGTTTGTGCTAAGAAGGTAACAGGCAGAGTTTGTGTTTTTTTTTTCCTGTGAAGATAGTGCTAGTTGAAATACATTAGATATGGTTAGAATTTGAAACTCATTAGGGGGTCTCACTTTCTTATTTTCAACCACTTACTTATGTTTTAAGATATAAGAAATACAATTTAAATTGTATTAGGACCACCATAAATTAACAATTGACATGTTGGATAAATCTAACCTCCCTCACAACACTATAACCACTTTTACCTCCTAAAAAAAAAAATATCTCCAACCTCAAAATTAAATTGAAGTACAGATTGCACAGACTGTTATGACTGTGGAGTGGAGGAGTGGGACATTGTGTGTTTGTGTTTTTCCTTTTAAAAAATGTTTCTCTGTACTGTAGTGAGCCCTCACCAAGCATGCCACATATCCTAGAAGAGAGGAACAGTGTTAAATTGTCCTTTAACCAGTGCACACCTCCATCACAAGGTGTTGTCCTTAAAAAGCGTCGCTTCCGGCATACTCTTCTGTCTGCTAGGAGTAAGAATACAAAAAGGTTGGCTATGTTTTTTTTTTTTTTAATTATTATTTTTTTAAGCGTATAATAAATGATTTCAGATTAAATAGGAACCCACAATTTTTCAGCAATGACAATGACGAGATGGAAAATCCTGAGACGAACTCATTACCTCTCATGGATGAAGCGGGTAAGTTTGTCTTTTACGTTCCAAATATACGCACCCATTGCTGATCTTGTAAGAATTCCTTTACTATTTGTGTTGTATTTGAAAGAAGCACATGCAAGACCACTGATGCATCTTTAAAAGAGAGATATCGTTACAAAAGGCAACAGTGAAGTTCACATATTATTTTTCTGTTGGTTTTTAGGGTGATGTATAACTTTGCAAATTAAAAATCCTGCTCTGTAGTGTACTGTTTTGGAAAATGTGAACATGTTTGTGCTGTGTCTTGTGGACTAGCTGATCAAGAATTTGTAGAGTAGGTGAGGATGGCGATATAGCCTGTGGTTGGGTCAAATTTCTGAATAACATTGACCTTTTTATAACACAGGCCCGGTTGTTAAACCTAAGAGTTCCAACTCGGAAGAACCGACATCTTATGTGGGTGCACAGCCTCTGCTCAGAGTTTCACGAAAATATCGCATGAGGGACCAGGTACAGTACTATGAACCATGAAAAATGGTTTTAGAATGCATTGTTTTTTGTTTTTTTTGCTTCCGGTCTAAGCAACAATCATTATTGTTATCATTTAACTATTAATTTGCTTCCTTATGTCATGTATTATGATGAACATGTGTGTTTCTTTGCAGTATGGATACCTTTTGGAAAAAAAAGAACACATGGCAAGGGCACCAGCCTCCGCCACATTGTTACCTGCATCACGTATGGAAGGGTGTAGCAAGCTTACTCTCAATGTCAGACGTCTCAAACTTGGAACACTAAACATGATTTTCAGAGGGCCTGTCACAGTGAGTCTTTGGCCTTTTTGGATTTTAAGGCTTTTCTCACTGCAACGTCTTGAGTTACTGTTTGTGTGGAGTTTCTGTGCACAATCAGTGTTTGTATAGGTTTCCTTTGTGTACCTCCATCTTCCACCCACTTCCTAAAAACATACTGGCAGCTGGAATGGCTAAGCTAAATTGCTCTTATGTGTGATTGTGTGTGTTGCCTTGTAATGGAATCCTATCCAGGGTGTATTGTTGAATCACACCTGTTGTTCCCGGGATATGATAGTTCTAATTTACCCAGTTACCCAAGAAGAATTAATTCATGTTCATTCCTAGTACAGTGTGTGTTTTGTGCAAAGAAATGGCCAACCACTAACCGGTCTGTGTTTCTGTTTCAGTTTTCAGTGGATTATATTGAGATTACAAATGAAGGTAAGAGCCACATTGCGGATAGTGTAATGTGGATATTGGTTTGCCTACTATGGCAGTTGAGCATTCTTATAGTCTTCTCTCATCACTTGGTAATGAATACATTTTCCCTTAATCAGTTCTGCCCTTGATTTAAGGTTAAAAGGGACTATTGAACATTTATTATTATTATTATTATTATTAATTCTGTATGCACCCCGTAGCCTCTCGTTTAAAATTTAAAAAGCCTCTCTGACCTGTCTCATCCTTATTTATTTATGTATGTATGTATGTATTTATTTAATAAACAGTGCGAATTGAGGCATTAGAGCTCACCAGCTGTGAATGGTGCAAGGGATATCACCTGCCTGCTCTGTTTCTGCAAATGACTGATGCAGCATGTTGCCGTCTCAGAGAGCAGCTTGCCGTGTCTACAGATATGGGGACGTGGGATGGCTGTCAGAGCACTAGTCAGTAGCCGAAAGTCTTTTCACACTTTAGTTTCTGTTGTGTTTCTGCTCCATATATTGGTCTGTCATATAGTTCCATCATATCATATTGTTATTTTTTGGCACAAATAATAAGCCTATTGTGAAGTGACACCTTTTTTGTTTTGTTTTTTTGATTACTCTGATTTTTCCATTCTTTTCTTGGTGCACGGAAACGTATTCTTGCTTGTGGTCATCGCCCTAATGCTACAGATGCAGTAGCTGGTGATTTACTTTATATAAAAAAATTTGTTTTTAAAAACTGGCGCATTTCTTTAAAAGCCACAATAGCAGCTTGGCCAAAATCAGTGTAATTATGACCATTTTCAGAAAATTATTCTTTTTCTCTGACAGATCAACAAGAAAAATACCTCCTCATTATCTTTGAGCGTGTGCCAACGGTGGTGGAGGAGGCTACACTAGAAGAAATATTCACAGAAATTGGCAAGCTTAAGAATTTAAGTATCTTAGTCAAACTCACATGTGAGGAAGCCAATGACAGACTAATGGCACATAAACATTCTAAGGTGAGTTGTCATGGAAGTGTGAGCTTGCTACTTTTAAAGAATTTATTCCTTTATTTTTGCAAGCAAGAGCTATTATTAGTACCGTGACCAAGTGTAAGAAGTCTATATATTTTTAGTGGAACCTTAGACAATTTACAAGATTTTAATAACAGGAGGGCTGGGTATTGTGACTAATTTGGTGATTTGATTCTTTTTTATCTGGTTTCAATTCAGTATTGATTAGTTATCAATACTTCATTTAAAATGTTAGTTTTGCAGGCATGGAATCCATGTTTTAATATAAATGCTGGTAACGGAAACACTCCTACTTAGCTATATTACAGAAATACACATTAATAGGGCCCTCACAATTGTTTAATTACTTTTTACTTTGAGTAACAAACAAACAAGAAATCATAAATGTGCATGGCATGCACACAAGGTAACTGCACTTACGCACATCAACTGCACAATGCACATTACTGTAATAATAATTTTAAAAAATTGTAAATGTGTAACTGAAATTCATTAACAGCTTGAAACATGGCAATAAAAACGTTTGCAAAATTCAAAACGTGAAAAATGGCAACATCTTCAGGACGAGAGGCGAACTACAGATAATATTCACATCCTCTCAAGTAAAGCACACGCATTAATAATCGATTCAGGGATTTCACCTTTATCGATATCGCTTCATTAAATTGAAGATCGATTAAAATCGGAGAATTGACATCTTTTACCCAGCTCTATAATATACAGTATATTTATTTTCTTTGTGTTGGGATTAGGAATTATTCTCAGGCCCCTTCTCTCCCACTAATGTTCAGAATGAGGTAACAACCCTGAGTGTCCCAGACAGTGAAGCTGATGATGATGACCTGATGGCCTGCCCATCCTCACACACTCAATTAACCAAAGCGTGAGTGGTTTTAGTTGATCTCATTACTTTGATGTGCTTCTGGTAGCAGCTCTAGAGGCTTTTGTTTTCTAGACTGGTCATGTACCCACCTCCCCCAGCTAAGGGTGGCTTTTCCATCACCACGGAAGACCTCTGTTGTCTTGATGAAGGCGAATTCCTAAATGATGTGATTATGGATTTCTATTTGAAGTAAGTGCTAACTCTAATGGAGGGGTGTGTGTGTGTGTATATATATATATATATATATATATAAAAAGAAGAAATTGTATACTGTGTATTTTGGATGTGTCTCAGATATTTGGTCTGTGAGACGTTAGAGGAGGAGGATGCCAACAGGTATCATGTGTTCAGCTCCTTCTTCTACAAGAGTCTCACTCAGAATGACATGCAGGAGGATCCAGATAGTACAAGTTTATCGTAAGTCTGAAATCTATAGTCCGTACTAGGGCTGCAACTAACGATTATTTTCATAATCAATTAGTTGGCCGATTATTATTATTTTTCTCCCCCCTCGATTAATCAGATGGGGGAAACTTTCAGGTTAGTAAAAAAAACGGTTGTTCTTTTTGTGACGCTATTACCTTTCTAAAATACATACACTAGACCAGTGGTTCTCAACCTTTTGTGAGCTTTGGACCCCTAGCATATTTCGAACAACCCGCAAGGTCCCTCTCGCTCCACAACAATTATAGGCTGTATATTTAACAGTCATTTCTATATATGTTGCTTTATTTTATTAATATTAAACATTAATAATATTAACATTAAAATTTAATTCAAACATTTCAAGATTTTATTTTTTACATTTAATTGTTGGTGTGACATTTAATTTGACTCTGAATTATCCTTTGTTTATTTTATCCATCAACGCAACACTTGAACTCTACCACTCATAGGTTTTTGCAAATTTTCATTTCATTTGTAAAAAATTTCAAATAAATCCATCAATTAACGATATTTGCGAATAACCAAATTGATTGATTATTTTTGAAACATCTAATTTTAATGTTTTTATACATTTAACAAAAAATATATACATAATATTATTTAAACATTTTAAAAACTTTCCTCCGGACCCCCTGCAATTACACCATTGACCACTAGGGGTCCGCGAACCCCGGTTGAGAAACACTGCACTAGCCGGGTAGTGCATAGTGAAAATGTATTGTACATCATTTGGGACACAAGTTTAGTATTTACTCTCCGGAGCGTGTTTTCCGTACAGGAGTAACTTAATGAGTAAAATTCCCCCATGCCGCGTGCAGACCAACTAATCGATAATGAGATTCGTTGACAACGATTTTCATAATCGATTATTACCGATTTTTATCGATTAGTTGTTGCAGCTCCAGTCCGAACGATTATTTGATACTTATGTGTCCTCAAATATTACGTTGGCCAATTTCTCCACAGCATTCAAGAGAGGAGGCATAAACGGGTGAGAACCTGGACCAGGCATTTGGATCTTTTCAAGAAGGACTTCATTTTTGTCCCGATTAATCAGTCGTGAGTTCTGCTTTTCCTGATATAATGTTTAATATCAGTCTCGGATGTGATGTAGAATTTTGAATCATTTATTAAATATTAGCTAATTCAGATTTTATCTCAGGGCTCACTGGTACCTGGCTGTTATCTGCTTCCCGGGCCGAGCTTCACAATGCTCCATCGTGGATCCTTGTGAGAATAAGAAGGATGAGAACTCGATAGTATTTATTTCCAGCTCACCGTTTTCAAACCCCATGTCACTTTTCTACAATCACCAAACATCTGAGCAGGTTTCCAAGTGGAGTGAATCTGAAGGTAACAAACTCCGTGCTGATCGGTTATTCAATCTCTACTAGGGATGTGCCACAGGTATTTGAACACCCAGAAGTGACATTGCACACTCGGCACGTATAACGTATAAACGTATAAATTTTCTATTTGATTGTCATATTAAATATGCTTTTATTCCCCTCTCATAGCAAGGTAACCAAATATCCATCGTCATCTCTTACAGATATCCAAATAATAAAAATGTGGCAAAAGGCACATCCCTAGCCTGGCTGGGTTTATTTCCAGTGACAGCAAATTGTTTAAAAATATAACTCTAGCAGGTGACCTACTCCACATTAGTCACATTGAAATGTGTCAATCAGAATAAAGTAACCTCTATCCTTAAGTAAATAACATGCAGTACCCAAGCTGTGCATTGATTATGTGGTAATCTGTCAGTATACAGTACATTCTGACACGTATGCAAACCAACACTGTTGAAAAGGTGAAACATTACACTCCTCTTTACATGGTGTTTGTTCTAGGTGTGATGGATGAGGGGTTCTGTCTTGTTTCAGATGATGACCTAGATGAGCAGGTTTGGTCAAAGTCTTCTGGGCTTCATAGGTGCGAACCGATATCAGTTTGTCATGCTATTAGTAATTTTTAAATACTTTTTTTGTAGTGTAATGGAAGCAGCAGATATGCATTCAAAATAAGTGATACTACTTATAAACCGTGAGTATGACACTCGGGTCTCTTGCCTATGACGTACCTTTCAGTTCCAAATCAGGATTTTATCTTTTTAAAAACACTTGCACTGCAGATTACTTTTGGCATACTAGTCATCTTGGTTTGTGTTTATCATGTATCTGTAGGCCCTGTATTCTCATTATGGATTCTCTCAGCTGTGGTGCCAAACCTACAGTGGTGCAAGTACTACAAGAGTAAGTATTTTCAAGTAATCTAATCGATTATCTGCATTGCTTTCGTAAATTTTTGTTAAAATTTTTTTTTAATTCCACGCCTGCCTGCTTGCAAAAGAATTCTGGCCCGAGTACCCAATATTTTCTAATGAATGCCTGTCGTGTTTTCTCTCTCTCTCTCTCCATATATGTATATATATATATGTGTGTGTGTGTGTGTGTGTGAGTGTGTGTGTGTGTGTGTGTGTATAATATAAATAAAATATGCACGCAATGGAAAAAATCATGCAGACACAGGTTGCGATAATATTCAAACGTCAGAATGAAGAAAGAAAACGTGTGATCTATGTGACTTTGATCGTGTTATGGTTGTTGGTGCCAGATGGGCTGGTTTGGGAATTTTAGAAACTGCACAGAATGGTGCAAAAAACAGAAAACTGCCAGATTTGTTTGAGCTGCCAAGGATATAGTAATAATTCCTTAGATTTTATATAGTGCTTTACATTGTATGGGGGAGAAATCTCCTCAACCACCACCAGTGTGTAGCATTCACCTGGATGAGGCAGCTAGTGCGCCAAAATGCCCACAACACACCAGTTATTGATGGAGAGGAGAGTGATGTAGCCAATTCAGGGCTGGAGATGATTATTAGGGGGCCATTGGTGGATTTTTAATTACAAAGGTCTCATCTGAAAGACAGTGCTGTTTTTACAGTACAGGGCATTAGGACCCACACACGGACCACATGGTGAGCATCCCCTGCTGGCCTCCCAAATACCACTTCCAGCAGCAACCTTAGTTTTCCACAGGAGGTCTCTCATCCTGGTGCAGTGGGAAACCAGGCGAGAGCTGCAGGATGATCTGGTTGGTAACTCATAATCACTCTTTATAACCATGGTGAGCAGAAAAGCATCTCAGCATGCACAAAACATCAGACCTTGAGGTGGATGGGCTACAACAGCAGAAGACAACATTGGGTTCCACTCCTGTCAGGCAAGAACAGGTATTTGAGGCTATCATGAGCACAGACTCTCCCAAACTGGACAGTTGAAGATTAGGAGGGAAAAACCCAGCTGGTCTTTTACAAAGTCTTCAGTGTCCAGTCTCTGTGAGTCTGTGCTCATGATAGTCTCAAATACCTGTTCTTGCCTGACAGTAGTGGACCCCAGTGTATGTGAACATCCTAGGGGATCAGCAGTTTCTGAAATACTCAAACCAGCCCATCTGGCACCAACGACCATGCCACGATCAAATTTAAACAGATCACACACTTTCCCCATTCTGATGTTTGATGTGTACATTAACTGTGCTGCTGTACTGCTGCCACATGAATGGCTGATTTATAACTTCATGAATGTGTGGTTATACAAGTATTCCTAATAAAGTGAATGGCGAGTGTATACATGTACAAATGATTTGTATTCCTGTGTATTTATGTGTCGTAAATAAAAAGGTATTTGGCGATGGAGTGGCGAGTGAGAAAGGGCTCGTTGTGGAGTTTTGGGAAACAACCCATGAGGGGATGGAGTGTGCAAGTCCCACAGCAGGATAATCATACTGATTGTGGAGTTTATGTTTTGCAGTATGTGGAAAGCTTTATCACAGTAAGTATGTAACACATTTAATTTGGTGTCGAGCAGCTTGAGTATTAAAGGTGTGACCTGTAGACTCAGTCAGCAAAATGTGTCTTGAATGAATAACGCTGTATGCAATAAGTAGTATTTCAGTTTCTTTGAAGGTCTGTTTTTTTTTATTTTTTTTTATTTTTTTTATTTATATATATATATATATTATTTCCAGAACCCACCAAGGACTTTCAATCCTGCCATGGATCTGAGGGACTGGTTTCCACAGAAGCTTGTGAAAAAAAAGAGGGAAAGAATCAAAAGGCTTATTTTTAGGCTCCACCAGCAACAGCAAGCTGAATTAGGAGAATGAGCGCCTCCTAGAGATTCTCTTCGATAATTCAAACCTAACTCCAATTCAGGCACTTAGCCCAGCTTTCAAATGTCTGTTATGATCGAATGCTTTTTGTTTTCTGTATTTAGACAAAGAACACATTTGTTTGTAAATATTGTGTAAACAGTATATAGCAAAATAAAGTATTTAATGAAACCTATTTTGTTTGTTTATATATTTTCACATTTCCCTTATACCATGGTTCAGTTGTTCATGTGTGCTTATTTGTACTTTGTGAAAGCATGCTAAAGTTAATAAGACAGTAGACCATGTCGTCCACCTGCTCTGTACTTAAACCAACACATGGAATGTGTTGTAACTTGGGGCAAATGTATCAGTCAGGATTCACTGTAACTAGTATTCCTGGTATTTTTAACAGATGTACAGTTGTGCCCAGAAGTTTGCATACCCCTTGCAGAGTCTGCAAAATCTTAATACTGTTAACAAAATAAAAGGGATCAGGGGCGTGTAAACCTTTTGAACAGCATGATCGGTGTAAATTGTTAGTGTTTTGTCTTCTGGGAGATGTAACAATCTTATTTAGTGTCTGAAGGGCAGTACTAAATGGGGGGGGGGGGGGGGCACTGTATTTATATAAAACAAAAAACAAAAAAAAAAACAATTTTACACTGATTATCCTGTTCAAAAGTTTAACCCCCCTGGCTCTTAATGTATTGTGTTGCCTTCTTGAGCATCAGTGAATGTTTGCACCTTTGGTAATAGTTGTGTACGAGTCCCTCAGTCGTCCTCAGTGTGAAAAGACAGATCTCAACATCATATAGCCGCTGTTGGAAAGGGGTCAAATATGAAAAAGTAAAGAATGTGCAGGACCTGGAGGATTTTTCTGAAGAACAGTGGGCAGTTTAACTGCTCAGAACAAACAAAGGACTCCTGAACAACTATCACAAAACATAAACACAGTCGTTGTTCATCCAGGTAATGATGCACAATATTAAGAATAAAGGGTATGTAAACTTTTGAACGGTAATTTTATTTTTTATATAAATTCAGCTATTATCTTGTGGACTATATGTAAACATCCGTTATATGAAATAGCTTAGTCAGGACAGTACTAATTAAAAAAAACAAAACAAGGGATTTTTAATGATCCTCTTATTTTGTTAACAGTATTAAGATTTAGCAGATTCCGCAAGGGGTATGCAAACTTTTGGGCACAACTGTATATGAATGTTCATTTATTGTGTTCACATTGTAACTTCTATCTGTGTGCAGCTACAGAATTACTTGATGGGTTAATACACGTTCTTAACTCGCATCTTCTAAGACTAGCATTTAGCATCTGTTGTGAGTTGATAAATTATAAATATCAGTGCCATTAAAGTCCTGTTGTGGGTAGTTCATTATCCTGTCGATTTGAATGCTTGTGTGGGAAAACCCTTTATACCTGATCAGTGTGCCTTCCTTGTTATGATTATCCTCAGCATTTATTTTAATCTTGCTTTCACAGATGGACACACAATTGGTGTAGTAGTGTAAGAGAATCAGGGTGGCTCTGGAAAACTAACAGGAAAGACAGCATGAGCTTTACAGCTGTGTTAAATTCAATGTGGCAAGCAGGAGTACATGAGGCTTCCACTTTAGTAATGACCCAACAACTTGCTGTAGGTTTAATTGGGAATACCAGCAGTCTGACACTTATATCTGTTTTGCTCTAAGCTACAGTGAGAGAAGTGTGCATGCACCATGGAAAAAACAAGGTCCAGTGTAAACATGTAAAGGACGCTTTTTACAGCCATCCGTTGCTAAGTAACCTGAGGCAGTTGCAAATGGAGGCATGTATCAGATGTCCTAATTAGATTTACAAACAGAGTCGCTATTCAATAGAGTATTGGATTTCTACTTCAGGAATACTTCTAAAAGTTTTCAATTTCAATCCTCTTAAAAAATTCATGAAACTCCAATTTGCATTTGAGGCACACCTTTAGCTAAACTGATGATGCCGAACACTTTTGCACTGTCAATACCCGCGCTGAAGTAGTGCTTTAACACGGTACGGTAGACCTACTGAAGTGCCAGAATGATATATTTGAGTGTATTACTCGTCAAACAGTACTGTTACTAGCTCATACTGGTAGCATTTCCAAGAATGAAGCTACTTCCTGATTGTGCTGCGCTTTATTAAGATGCTTTAACGCTGACCGGTGTAGTCCTGCTGCTGGAGCCGCGCGCTTCCCGCTGACGTCACCGTGGGTTCTCCTCTGAGGAGTTGAAGCCAGAGAGAGAGAGAGAGAGAGAGAGAGAGAGAACCGGGGAGCTCTGTCAGCAGGACATAACGCGTTTTTACTGCACACTCTCTTGTGAAGGACGGGCTCGTATTGTGAGTATGCGGTGTTTATGCTCTTCCTTGTGTCATTACTTCCAGAGCTGTGTAACCAGACCTGGCTAGCTAATGCCTCTGGTGAAGCTGAGCGAATATTTTTTCATTATACTGCTTCAGGAAAGGAGCTAACATGCTAATACAAGTCTTTCCCTGCTACTTTGTCGAAATGTGAAGTTTCTTGGAGGGAAAAATGATGAAGCTGTTTGTATAATACGGAACAAGTTAACTAAACGGCTAGGGATAACTCTTAGTACACTATGGCGGGTCTGTCTGAAGAGTTCTTGTTCTTGTAACCCGTTTGTTGGAGCTCTTTATGTCAGCGCGTGCCTGAATAATAGAACATGTTACAGGTTAACACAGTGGAGTGATGAGGAACCAAACTGCTTGTGTGTGCCTATGCGCGTTATGATATAGATTTGTGTTTGTTTGTTTGTTTGTTTATAAAAGTAAGTTCTCAAATATAAGGCTGATGGACTGTATAAGTCTGTTGGGTACATTATAATAATGTCAGTTCCAGTGCTGTGGTTCTGGTGCAACTCTTCTCACTCTTTGCAGTGGTTGCACTGAATAACCTTCTTAGCATATTTCTATACCTTCCTTGACAGATAAACCTTTTGTGTTTAAAAATAATTCAGCGTAAGTAAAGATATTTTCGCATCGATTTCTAACTGTTATACACTCTGAAAGCAGTAAGAATGACTTGAAAGCAGTGCAGACATCACAATGTGTTTTCCATTCATATCCCCTGCCTGTGGATGGAGCAGGAAGTTAGGGAGGGGGTGGAGAAAAGGATGCTTTATCGCCTATGTGTGTTGGTACAGGAAACTTCTCGCCCTTTGACACCATGCTGTCTCCATGAGCGACCACTGTATTGTATCCACCAGGAACATTTCAAATTGTTTTCCTGTTCCTGATGATCATGAATCGTGTCTCATCAACCCTAATAAAGCACTTGAGAATGTCTCACCTTAGGGTTTATGTGCTGAAGCATACGGTAAGTAAGCCGTTTAATAGACACTGTCCATGGACAGTGCACAAAACCAGCATGAACTGTCGAACAAGGATTGTAGCTTTTATTTATTTATTTATTTTTATAAAAAATTTTTCATAAAATGACCATATAACCTAAAGAGGTGTTTCTGTGTTGCTTAATGCTTTGTAATGACAGCATGAGCTTTCCTTCACCTCTGATTCTCCTCTGAATTTGGAACGAGTTGTGGCTAAGACACATTGTTGCTTTTATTAAAGTGTGTTGAATAGGAATGTTGCTTATATATATTTCATTATACAGGTTAGAAAATACAATTCTAATTATTCGCACATCAAACTAAACATGTACTGGGTTAAGATATAATTCAAAAAACCCACAAAGTAATTCACATTCTTGTGCTTGTGCAGTAATGGAACAGTTGACACTGCTCGTGAAGTGCCCCTGGTCTAGGTTGCAACTATTTCGTTACAAAAACCCCTGTACAATTAATACTACATAGTTTGTAATGTTAAAACAGCTTTAAGAGTCACCGTTGCTGCCTTGAGTACGGTTTTAGGACAGTGGGAGAAAACTGGAGGAAATCCACGGAGACACGGAGAACATACGAAAGTCCGCACAGACAATAATCCAACATCTAGTGCACTCATGTTAATGAATATGACTTTCTTTGTCCCACGAGCTTCATATCTGTTCGCCACTCCTGCAAGATTTCTGTTGAGTCTCATGGGATCCCAGTCCCAATGCTCACCTCTGGTATTGTGTTCTGGTTGGCACTCATTGGATGTTCCTCTTAAACACGCTGTACTGAATTCAATGAAGCCTGTGTCCTTCTTCCCAGTCCTTGTCTCCAGTTAAGGAATACAGCCATAAAAAATGCGTGTGGTGCTTTTATTCACTATTTTATATTAGCACACATCCTGTTACAAAGGCAAAATAGCAAGATAAATAGACAAATATGTAAGTAAATATAATGTATGCAAAAATTGTTTGGAGTGGTCTGTGTTTTCCTGTCTCCACCTGTTGCTTAGTATAATTCTCCAGGCACGTCCACAGGCAAATGTTACAGTAGAATCATTTGAATGAAATTTTACTACTTGCCTCTAAAGATGAATTTTCATGTGCTGTAGGAAGAATGTTTGATTGACAAATACCTGGATGTAGCTCTTAATGTTCCTTTAGGTTGAACCCGGTTCCTTCTGTTTAACACGTTGCATCATGCTTGGTGAACTTTGAGCCTCAACGGTACATCATTTGTATGTTTAGTATGTGTCTACCTGGGAAGGTGTAAGTGGTGTCTCTTTACCTAGCTGGTAAGAACTGATCCTTAAGGTTCAATACATTCATGTTTCGAGGTGCATACTAAAGATACATACTAAAGTGGCAAGGAAAAGTAAAGTTTGCTGCTTTTTTAATTTCCTTCAAAGAAACCTACTATCTATGACTTACTTCCTTACATTAATGCCTAACGTCATATAACTGCCAAGTCAGTGTCACATCCAATATAGTACATGTTATAAACTGTAGGCTTATGACTTAAAGTAAAATATTGCAATCATTTGGACCTATATTTAGGACCACTGTCTTGTGTAGTAACATTTCTGCATATTTATAAATTACTCTAGCTGTCTTTAGAGAAAATTAGATATAAATATCTTCACAGTCCGTGTGGATAAAGTAATCTAATCTGCTCCAGTTGTGCAATCTACAGTATATGGTCAACACTCTCTGAAATAAATGTACCAAACTGTACTTTTTTGAACTTCTTGTTGGGATGGTACCATCAAGGGTACATCGTTTGTACCTTTAGTATGTATCTTTTTCCCTGGGAAGGTGTATGTACTGTCCCTTTTAACTAGCTGGTTAGAACTGGTCCTTAAGGCCCAATTAGGGCTGGGCAATATGGCAAAAATAGCATCTCACGGCACTTGAGGACATTTCTACAATACATGATGTGTATCACGATATATATATATATATATATATATAATATAGAGAGCTAAACTGCCTGAAAAACGATAGTAAAATAAACAAAAACCTGTTAAACTGAGTTTGACGATACTTTTCTTTAATACCTCCAAAGACAAATAAGATTAAGTAAAACAAAACAAAAAAAAACCCGGTCAAATCAGCAGCATCCGTTCAGTACCATTTAATTTGGATTTATTCAAAACAAAAAAATACATCACCATACAAACCATATCTCAGAAAAGTGTCTCTCGTAATCATTTATCACGATATCGATATTATATCAATATATCGCCCAGCCCTAGGTACAATATTATTATACTATATTCATGTATCCAGGTGAAAGATACACACTAAAGGTACAAAACATGTGCTCCTGATGGTACACCCCAGTGACGAGGAGAAGTACAGTTTGGTACCTTTTTATAAAAATGTTTATTTCTGAGAGTCTAGGATTTGAGTGCACAATTATACAACATTGATCACCTTTGTTTTCAGGAGACAAAACTGATATGCTACATATGCCACTACACAATTGTATTTGTAGGTCAGGAAAAAATAAGTGTTTTGTTGTTTTGGATTAATTTCAGGAATCCACTATTTGTTTAGAAGGTCAGAGAAATAATGTTGGCAGTATTTGATTATTTCCTGTAACAGTGTCTTAAAAAATGCATTTACATGCAAATTTCTCTTCTTCTTTTTCTACTTTACATACACATTTGTTGTGTTTAATATCTGAAAATTCCCTTGTTTTACATTTTGATTTAAAGTTTGATTTGCTGAGGCATCTAGGGAAGTACTTTCTGGAGCCGTTCTGTTCTGAACCATTTTGTTCTCCCGGGCTTCCTAATGGTCCAAGTGAGGTTCAGTCCATTAGCACAGACGCAGTTTATGCAGAGTAGACAATGAGGTCATTTAACATGCTGAATGAAGCGATGCCTAACAAATTGAGAACTGAGCCATGGGAAACTCTGAGGACGTGGCAAAAGCCTCCAACATGGTGCAATGAGTGTGGAGCGGGGTAACATTTACTAAGGATTATAATGAGCGCATCGATCAACGTGGCCTTGAGTGTATACATATTCGTAGTAGATTTCAATTTTAATTTTGGTCTCTGGAGCTGGTTAGTGAACTTTCTGGTAGACTTTTTATTACAGTGCTTGTAGAATGTAATGCAAACCATGTTGTTTTCTTGCAGTCCCACAATATTTTGCAATTCTGATTATGGATGCTTTCACTATTTTATTTCTATTATCTGGTGATATGCATCTATATTATTATTATTATTATTATTATTATTATTATTATTATTATTATTATTATTATTATTAGAAAAGGACACTGCTTGTTTTACCCATTGTTTATGTAATCCAAATTAGCTCTTTATTTGGACTCCTAGCATTAACTGCTTGCATTTTACCCGACATAAAAATATATCCTAATTTACTTTTTTCCCCCCTCCCTCTCTGTGCTCTGTTGAGCTGGTGTCTAGTTGTGGAGTGCAATGGATGATGGGAAGCCTGTGTGGGCACCCCATCCAACTGATGGGTTCCAGCTGGGGATGATAGTAGACATTGGTGCTGACACACTCACTATTGAACCAGTCAGTCACAGGGGCAAGGTAAGTCAGCAAACAAAAACCTATACCACGGTCAATCGATTTGTTACCTTGCTTGTCATGGACATTCCATAGAAACAGCACTGCAATTATGAATAAAAATGAGGAATTTAAATTTGTTTTATTTTATTTTATTTTTTAGGAATAAGTCAAATTAATAGCCATGTTGTTTTGTGTTCTATGAATTCTTTTAATTATATGGCACTCATCTATGGTATAGGTAATCTAAGGCATTGGCCTAGGTAATCTAGGGCATTTTTAATAATACCACAATTCATGAAACATCTATAAATGAATTCATTTTTTTTAACTTCAAGAAGTATCCAGAATAAAGGATGAGTCAAATGAGTAAACTGGTTCAGCCCTGTGCTGTATAAGGGTGTCGCTTGCAGAGGTGGTTAATAAGTAATGACTCCTACCTGTAGCAGGTGTGCAGCTCATGTTGCGCTCAAGTTGGGTTCATTAGAAGAGTAAACCACCTGGGTTTTAGCCACCCCCTTAGAGAATCAGTCTGTACTGCTGTGCTGCAAGCAAAGGCTTTGGCGTGTGCTAACAGTGGCATAAAACTGATTACAGTTGTGTAACTTTGCATCAGTTCTGTCAGATATTGTGAATTGTATTTTTCTTCCCTCATGTTGGAATGTTATTGTAGTATCACTCAGTAGTCTCATGATCTGTTTCTTTGTCAGATCTTTTTCTTACTCTGGAATTTCTGGGACTGAGATAGTGTTTAGTGGAACCAAAAACTGTATACTAAGATGGGATGAGCTGTCTTTTTTTATAGGAAAATAGCAGTCAGTCCCCTCCGTTGACCTCCATAAATAATGTACTCTTGTGCTGCATCCACATTGTATGTTTGATGTGTCCCCTGTGATATGACGTAAAGAGTCTTCTCTCAGAATCCTCACTCCACATGAATAATCTTCTCAGACATTCACCACTATTAGGCGTAGGTCTCTTCAAGGTTAATGAAAACATATTTCCAAACAAATGTACTTGCGTTCCTATTATTGTGGTGGTAATTAAGCAGATCTGTTGGGGATATCTATCCATCTATCTATCTATCTATCTATCTATCTATCTATCTATCTATCTATTTATTAGAGGACGTCCAGTAGTGGATTTTACTGATGACTAAGTTGGGCTGTACCTGCTGATAACCGATTAATCACCCGAAAGTTTTTAAAATTGATACTGAATGAAACTGAATGAACACTCAAAGTAAAATATTGCTGAACTTTATTCCGAAAATTTTTGACTGTACCATGAAAATGTAACACTCCACATAACAAATAAAAATTGAGATATCCAAAAATGAATAAAAAAACAACAAAAAAACACAACAAAATTTGTCAGTGATAGTTTTTATTTTGTCTCTAGAGGCTGCTCTCGTACTGTGTAATAACAGCAGACCCTTTTAAATCTGATCCCGAAACGGACGCAACTGGGAAAACTATTGGAATGGATTTTAGCAGATAACCGGTAATTCCAGCAATCGGTTATCTGTGCCAAAACTGATCAATCAGTTGACCTCTACTATCTATCTGTCTATCTTTACATCTATCCATCTAAACCCCATTTGTTCCTCAATTCTGGTCAATACCATTTCCTACCACTAGCTAGCTGTCACCTGTAAAACCACAGCTACCAGCCAGGGATGATGAGGAACATACATTTTCCTTCAAGACTTGTGCAGCTCTTGTGCTCATACAACTTTGCAGTTTTGCTGAACACACTTGGAGAAAAATGCCAACTGCCTTCTTATGTATACATGAGCTCACTGACACCCACAATTGGTGTCTGTCTGAACAACAGGGGAGAGAGTAACCACATCTTCCCACCGACACAGCAGGGCCTCTCGAACTTCTGGCCATGGATGTCAATGACATCTCAATACGATAGTATGACACACACACCCCCCCCCGGCGTTTTTTTCTAAAACCACTGTTATACAAGTTTTGTTGTAAAGTTCTTGAAACTAACCATTAATTAACATGTACATATGAAAGGGCACCATATTTATATCAGTTGTTCGGCGAAGCAATCCTTTTCTGTGTGCTTGTTCAGTTTATGGGTCAAGTATTCAAGTAAAATCTGGGAGGTTACTGAACCATTAGTAGTTCATGAGAATATTTTACTGGAACGGGGCAGGGTAATTAAAACTGTTGGTATTCTGTGTGAATTTCCAGACATTCCTGGCTCCGATTAGCCAAGTCTTCCCAGCAGAGGATGATGTCAACAAACATGTAGAGGACAACTGTAAGTTGTGACATTCAGGCTGTTGAAGTAAATTACGATATGTGCCATGATTCATGCATTCATCATATTTTACTTTATCTTTAGGTTCTCTTATGTACTTAAATGAAGCCACCCTTCTGAACAATGTACGGGTTCGTTACAGTAAAGACATGATCTATGTAAGTCGGATTACTTTCACTTGCATTCTCTAGTAACTCTTATCCTCTCTAGTAATATAAAGAAACTTTGGCATTTTGGTATACAGTAAGTTTCTTATCATTTTAGATTGCAATAATATGCAAATGCTTTTTGCAGTGGGGAAATGCGAGTGCATCTTCCACTTAATAATCTTCTATTAGTTGTTGTAATAAAATAAAAATGACAGGTGGTAAAATGTTTGCTTAGAGTGGCCATGTATGAGATGCAGACACGTGTTGTTGAAGATGGGCTTGTGGTCCTGCTTTTCCTCATAAGAATGGCCTCCCTATAGCCCACAGACCTGCTGTCAGTGCTGTGTGTGTCATGTTGAGTGTAGAGGCTCTGCCCTGCTGTGGCTGCCCATCTCAGATGACCTGGCTAATCCTGCGCAGACGCTATCGAGTTGCCTGTTGCACTTAATTAGGTCCTGCGAGGTAGCACTAAGCAGTGTGGCAAGGCTTACCTGACAGCCCTGAACAGCAGCAGGTGGAGAGGAGCCTGTTTGTGAATACATCACTAATTTGCTGCTAAGGGAAGCTTTTACAGTGGTCAGTCGACGATTCTCTAAATTCCACATTGTTGTGCTGGAAATGTCAGTTTGCCAGAAGGTTTTCTTATTTACCCTTACACTGTATACAGTATCCATTCCTTTGCACTTCATTTATACTGCTCTTCATCATGTTTTGTTTCTTCAAGACATTTGTGGCTAACATCCTCATTGCTGTGAACCCTTACTATGACATTCCTAAACTCTACGCCCCTGAGACCATCAAGAGCTACCAGGGCCGCTCTTTGGGAACTCTCCCACCTCATGTTTATGCTATTGGTGAATATTTAATATCATAAAAAATGTATTTGAAATTGATAATTGACTTAAAAAAAAAAACTTTCTGTTCTGAATCTGCCTCTTTCACTTTTCCCTTGTATCTTTCCACCCCAGCTGATAAGGCATATCGAGACATGAAGGTGCTGAAGATGAGCCAGTCCATCATTGTGTCTGGTGAATCTGGGGCTGGAAAAACTGAAAACACAAAGTTTGTTCTCAGGTCTGGTAAATAAGCTTAAAAAATGTATATAATGGCAAGTGAAGAATGGGTTAGAAGACAAAACATAGTGAAACTCAATAAGGTCACAGTGGTGCTGAGAGTAGCTTTGGAAGGTGTTTTAGTTCATTGTATGGTGAATGATTTTTCTCTCTACCCCAGGTATTTAACCACATCATATGGTACTGGTCAAGATATTGATGAGAGGATTGTTGAGGGTAAGTCAAATTAAGTATTAAGCTTCAACAGCCTCTTCATATGTATAGATCTCTTTGACCCTTGTATAATTTGTTGCAGCAAACCCACTGCTTGAAGCATTCGGAAACGCAAAGACTGTCAGGAACAACAACAGTAGCCGTTTTGGAAAATTTGTGGAAATTCATTTTAATGAAAAGGTAGAACATTTCTGTTGTGATGTATGTGCTGAACTGAGTTTAGACAGTTTTAATGGGAATATTTGATACAATTTATGGATGCAAATCATTATTATAATGTTCACAACATTGCCACTGCTTATTTAGTCACGCTCATGTATGGGTAATTCATTGTATAGATTGAAGATTAATAAGTTTAGAACCGTTTCTACTTAAACTCATTTTGTTGTGTTACTGTATAGATCCTATATGGTGAAAAGGTTTGTGGACAACTGACCATCACCATGCCTGATTTAGTCCCCCTTTGCTGCTATAGCCGCTAGATGTTGAACATGGCTGTGGGGATTGCCCATTCAGCCACAAGAGCATTAGTGAGGTCAGGCGCTGATGCCGGGGTGAGGAGGCCTGGGGTGAGGAGGCCTGGGGTGCAGTCGACATTCCAATTCATCCAATTCAGTTGGGTTAAGGTCATGGTTCTGTGCAGGCCATTCGAGTTTTCTGCTCCAACCTTAGCAAACCATGTCTTCGTGGACCTTGATGTGTGCACAGGGTCATTGCCATGCCCATGTCATATGTTTGATCCCCTTAGTTCCAGTGAAGGGAAAGTATAGTGCTGCAGCATAGAAAGATATTCTACAGTCATATGAAAAAATAAGTTAATTTTTTGACATATTTGGAAAAGCAAACATTTGATCCTCTTTGAAACAGTGTCTATTAATAAAGGTGATACACTCTATCAAATGGCATAAAACTGACATTTTGTAGTAATTTTCACAATTTAAATTCAAAGTCACATGGAAAAAGTCAGTACACCCCTATATTTATCACACCATCAAATCCATAAAATTAGAAACAGGTGTTCAAGATTGGGTCCCAGTGATTAGAGCCTGCTTAGAGAGTTCCCACTCTCATATCTAGTGTCTGGTTCCCATTGTTATTGAGGTGTGTGGTGTCATCATGCCAAGATCTAAAGAGTTCCATAAGGCCTTTAGAACGAAGGTTGTGTATGCCTGTGAGTCTGGCAAGGGATTTAAAAAGCTCCAAATTACATGAAGTACTCATAACTCTGTGAGGAAAAACATCTACAAGTGGCGTAGATTTCAAAAGACTGCCAATTTGTCCAGGACCTGGACAGATTTCAAAAGTCTGCCAATTTGTCCAGGACCTGTCGTCCCAACAAATTCAGCCCAAGAGCAGCCTGTCTGATACAAAAAGAAGTCTCCAAGAACCCCAAAATTTAATTGGAGAATCTGCTAGTAAGTTTTGCAGCTGTTGGTATCAAAGTGCATGTTTCTACAATCAGAAAGAGAGAGCACAAATTTGACCTTGGGAGGCATACCAGGAAAAAGCCTTTGCTGTCTAAAACGAACATTAGAGCAAGACTACAGCTTGCCAATGAGCATACAGGCAAAGACCAGGCCTTTTGGAATAATGTGGTCTGGACAGACGAATCAAAGATAGAGTTGTTTGGCCACAGTAACAGCAGACATGTTTGGTGCAGTCCAAAGACAGCTTTTCAGGAGAAGCACCTCATACCAACCGTGAAGCACGGTGGTGGAAATGTTTTGGTTTGGGGTTGCTTCACTACCTCAGAGACTGGACAGCTTGCATTTATTATTCAAATATGATATCTGCATCATATCAAAGAGTGCTTGAAGATAATGTGAGGCCATCTGTCCACAAGTTGAAGTTGCACCAAAAATGGACCTTTTTGATAGGATAATGATTCTAAGTACACTAGCAAATCCACCAAGGAAGAAAACCCTCACACATCTTGCAGCTGAAAGAATATTTGCATGGAAGAGTGGTAAAAATTCCAGCAAGCTGATGTCATAGACTGGTGGATTAATTTGAAGATTTATAGTTTTATTAATTTGAAGATTTATAAGTTATTTCTGCTAAAGCCAAGGGTGTACTTAAATTTTCCACAGAAGAATATCGCATGTATTATATTTCTGATGAATAAATGATTGAAAACGATAATTTTCCTTGTGGTTTCGTTCACGTATATCAACTTTATTAATAGGCACTGTTTCAAAGATGATCAAATGTATGCTTGTCCAAACGTCAAAAAAAGCCAACAAATTCCATGGCATGTACTTATTTTTTCACATGACCGTATACAGTTGTGTACTCCTAACTTTGGGGAAGGCACACATATGGGTGTGATGGTCTGGTGTCCACAACCTTTGGCCATTATAGTGTGCACCATCTCCGCCCACTTTATTAGCAACACCTGTACACCTGCACATTCATGCAGTTATCTAAACAGCCAATCAAGTGGCAGCAGTGCATTGCATAAACTCATGTAGATACAGGTCAAGAGCTTCAGTTAATGTTCACATCAAGCATCAGAGTGAAGAAAAAGTGTGATCTTTGTGACTTGGATCATGGTTGTTTGTACCAGATGGGCTGCTTTGAGTATTTCAGAATCTACTAATCTACCGTGGATTTTCACATACAACAGTCTCTATAGTTTAGATATTACTAATAATATGGACAGTGATTGTATATCCTTATTTCTAATGTCATTTATGTTGTTTAATATGCAGAATGCAGTCGTAGGTGGATTTGTCTCACATTATCTGTTAGAGAAGTCTCGCATCTGCATGCAGAGTTCAGATGAGCGCAATTATCACATATTCTACCGGCTCTGCGCTGGTGCCTCTGAAGACATCAAGAATATGCTGCACTTAAACTCACCTGACAATTTCCGGGTACGTTTGTGTCTCTCTGTCAGTCTCTCTCTTTCTCCTTCTTACACACGCAAAACAACTTTCTCATAATTTACCATATAAAACACAATTTAAATGAAGGCTGAATCAAAACTGTAAGAAATCTTTACCTTCAGCCAGGCATGCATGCATACGCCTTTCAGCCATAACATTAAAACCACTGATCGGTGAATAACATTGATTATCTTGTTACAATCGCACCTGTAAAGGGTTGGGGATATGTTCGGCAGAAAGTGAACAGTCAGTTCTCGAAGTTGAGGTGTTTGAAGCAGAAAAAATGGGCAAACGCAAGAATCTGAGCGACTTTGACAAGGGCCAAATTGTGATGGCTAGACCACTGAGTCAGAGCGTCTCCAAAATGGTAGGTATTGTGGGGTGTTCCCGGTATGAAGTGGTTAGTACCTACCAAAAGTGTTCCAAGGAAGCACAACCGGTGAATCAAATGCTGATGGATGTGAGTGGAGAGCGAAGGCCACGGAAGAGCTACTGCACCACAAATAGCTGAAAACGTTAATGCTGGCTATGATAGAAAGGTGTCAGCATACACAGCGCATCGTAGCTTGCTGTGTCTTGAGCTGCGTAGTCACAGACCGGTTAGAGTGCCCATGCTGACCCCTGTCTACCACCGAGCTGCCTACAAGTGGGTATGTGGTGAGTATCAGAACTGGACCATGAGTGCACTATGTGCTGAACAAACAAGTTCGATCCATGAAGACCCCACCTTGTAACTTACAGGAACTAAAGGATCTGCTGCTAACATCTTGGTGCCAGATACTACAGCACACCTTCAAAGGTATTGTAGACTCCATGCCTCTATGGTGCAGAGCTCTTTTGGAGGCACAAGGGGGCCTGCACATTATTAAGCAGGTGGTTTTAATGTTATGGCTGATCGGTGTATGCATAATGTGTATGCATACCATGTTGATATTTCTGTAAAGCTGCTTTGAGACAATGTCTATTGTAAAAAGCGCTATACAAATAAAATTGAATTGAATTGAATCATACAGCCAAGATAATTGGACCATTTTGAGATGTGTGAATTATTGTTTCTGTCTGAGTGCCTCTGACCTGTGGTTTTATCCAGTTTATAAATGAGCCACATTACAGCTCTGTGTGAGAACTTAAAGGGGAATTATTTTATGAAAATAGGGTTTACTTTCGGTTGGGTTTTTATTATTATTATTATTATTATTATTATTATTATTATTATTATAGATTCATACTATATCATTATTGTTTTATATTTTTTATATTGTTGGTATCTCATCCAACTCTCTTTAAAAGCTCAAGTGTCAGTGATGCCACTAGATGGCATATTTGCTATGCAATGTTTATTTTCAGCACATTGGTCTGAGAGGTTACTTTAAAATGCACAGCGAGTCTCATAATCAGCATTACAATTGGTATGAAACTCCTCACATTACAGGCATGTAGTGAAAATTTTAATCTTACCAATAAAACCATTGTTGTTTTTTTTTCAGTATTTGAATCGTGGCTGCACAAGATACTTTGCAAGCAAAGACTCAGATAAGCAGATCATGCAGAACCGGAAGAGTCCTGAGGTATGTCACTTGTCTACAGTTCTTAATGTTTCAGATGTTTTTAATGTTTTTCTATGCATGAACCCTGATTGATTGTCTACAGAGTGTACATTTTATTAACAGTCTATTAATTGATAGCTAGGTGCTAAATCAAAGTTTAAATGGTCTTGTGGTTACATTAGGATTGGTTAGGGTAGGAGAAGTTACTTGGCACTTCAGTCTGCATAAAGTGTTAATGGTAATTTTGTTTCTCTGATGAAGATTGTACCATGAATGTAATTATTTTTAACAGGGCTTCAACAGGCACAAATCAGTTTTGTGGGTCATGTTTGTTACCCACTCATTTTTACACGTATATTTGGGCTGTTACTATAGACTTATAATATACTGTAGGAACATACTGTTACTGTTGGTTTGTATCCAAATAATTTTTAAGTAATTATTTGTGCTTAATATGAGTTCTGGGTTTTGATTACCTGTTAAATCTCAGCACTGGTACTGTGCCTGTAGATGAACCTCCCTGGAGGGAATTTTACTATGAAGCAATTGATGTTATTATCAGGAGCCATTAGTAAAAGTCACCTTGCCTCCTCCCCCGGTAGATTATGAGAAATTAAATAAGCATAGTCTCTGCAGGACATTCTTCATCCAAATACTTTGTGTAGCACTTAGAATATAATTGTTGTAATTATTCATCCTGCTTGTGCCTGTGAAATAGTTGAATCTTGGAAACTTGAATAATTTTGAAGTCATTTCATTGCTCAACTGTGCTGCCTTGATTTGAACCATCAAGTACATTCTTTTGCTGTATTGGTATATTTATCTAAAATTTTCATTATGTATTTTATATCAGATTTTATGAAGGCTCAGCATGTAAATACAGCTGATTTAAATTACCCTTCCTAAGATCAGTAAATTAGGTTTAGTTTTTTATTAAAAGCTCAACAGGCCTTCCCACATACAGTATGGCATCTTTACACTAAGTGATCCTTGAGTCTAAATGGCTTCAAAAGCACCAGTAAATGTTATTTTTCATGTTATGTGACACTGTCAGTAATGTATAATTGATTATATATTATATATTCTTACACTGTGATTATAACTGAACATTACTGTCTCTTTGTTCTCATTCAAATCCAGGACAAAAAGGTGATCTTTTGTTTCTAGAGCTAGTGCTGAGTACATTGCTGTTTGTTTGCTGTGAAGAAGATGCATGCTAATATATTTACATTGATGGGTCAGGTTTTATGAAATGCAGTGCCTCTTGCACACTGGACCACATTCTTCAAGGATCATTGTACTGCAAGGTTGGGTGCTTTATCATACTTGAATTGGCACCTGAAATACTTACAATAAATTGAATCCTGTGTGTTAGAGCAAGGATAACAGCAAACTATGTATTGTGTTGGCCCTCGGTGAATGTACTTTGACATCACTGTTCTTCCTGATGGTTAATTTGGGTCAGATTTGACAGTGATTTACTGTTTGTCAAACATGCACGTGAACCATAGACCTGTCTTTACATGTACAGAGAATGAAGTGTGTACATGCTGTGATTTGGTGTGTTTTTATATATTTGTTTTGTAACTTTCAACTTTATTCTAAATCGATTTGAGAGATCTGGAGCAAAAAGAGACTATTAACACAATTAAACACTATTAACATGGCTGAACTTATAATTATTATATCTTTCTTTGATATGTTTCTGTAGCAAATGAAAGTAGGAGCCCTGAGAGACCCTCAGCTGGATGACGTGGGGGATTTTAATAGGATGTGCATAGCTATGAAAAAGATCGGCCTTGACGACACAGAGAAGCTCAATCTCTTTAGAGTGGTGGCAGGAGTCCTGCATCTTGGCAACATAGACTTCGAAGAAACTGGGAGCACCTCTGGTAGATAGTGCCATTATTTTTTCCCATGCTTTTCTGGATAAAGAAACAAGGGTTATATTCTTTATTATGTATATAAACCTATAAATATTTTGTGCATTACAATGCCTGTTCATGTATGTGTACAGGCTTACAGTCTTGTTAAGGTAGGCTTTTAATATAAATTTGTACATGTGTATATAACCCACCAAATAGAGACATTTATATGTTATTAAAGTGGCACCAGTGTTTCTGACAGGAACACTGTTGTTTTCCTCATTCAGATAATCATTTGTTTTTAGACACATGCACACATACACACCTTCACCCACTCATCTAACACTTCACCTCAACAGGGCTCATTAGTGTGTAAGGTTCCCCCCCCCCCCCATTGTTGCCAGACACTGTCAGCTATTTTTTTTTTTCATCTTCTAAAAGGCACTAGGACATCTTTTAGCAAGCTGATGTAGAAAAAAGGAACTGAATGCATGTTATTTAATATTATGTAATATAATTACAACAGTCTTTCTTTGAGAGTATGCTCCCAGAGACACAATCTTATTTGTTAAATAGAAAGTCTCCCTCATCCTGATTAAATCAATTATATATGTTATAGTGATTACTGTAGCACATAGCACATGAATCTGATAGGTAAGGAATAACACACAACAGACCATGCTGTTCTATGAAAATGATGCATGCGATATGATGTACAATGCCCCCCCCCCCCCCCCCCCCCCCCCCCAAGTGCATTATTTTCATATACCAGCATGGTATGAAGTGTTGTTCCACTTATACAACAGCAACTTGCCAATGATTAAAATGTTTCATTTATTAATGAACGCTTCTTACTATTGGTTTATAGTTAATATGGACCATTTCAGAGACAAGTCCCTGTTCTCCTTTATATTATAGCTGTGATAAACAATCATTCCCTCATCAGCCTTTCTCTCTCTCTCTCTCTCTCTCTCTCTCTCTCTCTCTCTCTCTCTCTCTCTCTCTCTCTCTCTCTCTCTCTCTCTCTCTCTCTCTAAAAACGCAGCCTGTTTTCTTTTGCCAGGAAACCGGAAAACCTTAACTCCACTGTCCTCAAGACTTTCTTGACCTAGGAAAATATTTCCATTATAAAGCTGTTACAACTGTGACTGCTTAAATAAATGTTAAATAAATGTCTCCACATAAATAAAAGTCACCACATCAACGATTATATGTATTCTTTTGTAAAACAACGTTTTTTAAATTCCGTTTATTACTAGTCTTACAGTAGATTATGTCCCATGTCCCATGAGTGTCCATGTTCAATTCCTTGTGTATAAGCTGCTACTGTAGAAACTATATAAAAAAAAAAAACGATCTGTATTAGAACTGAAATTTCTGCACACTTACTGACCAAGCAGATTTGAGCATGGTTATATGATGAGTAAGGAGTACAGTGTGTTGTACATTTAAGGTTGTATTGATGCTCTCTTCTGTGTTGGCTGGCAGGTGGCTGTGTTTTGAAGAACCAGTCGAATCAGACTCTGCAGTACTGTGCCGAGCTCCTGGGCTTGGACCAGGATGACCTGAGAGTCAGCCTTACCACGCGGGTCATGCTCACCACTTCAGGGGGCACAAAAGGCACAGTCATCAAGTATGAGTCACTTTACGTGCACGCACACACACGCAGCATCATATAAGTATATCTGACCTGACCTGGAATTAATTGGAGATTTTGCGTTTTCTAGAATAGTAGTCGCTGGGGGACAAGACCGATCTTCGCCTGACAATGCAATGATGGGTTATGTGGTAGAGGCAAAAATAGTGTTCATGACACTCGTGTATATCCACATGTTTTGGGTAATTATACAAGATAAAAAAATAATAATACTGGAAATCATTTCATATCTAAGTAAATATGAAAGCTTTAAAATGGGGATGCAAATGTTTATTGATCTGAATTTATGCTTCAGGGTAATTGAATCATTGGATTTATAAGCCATTAATCATGTCTCTGTATGGCTCAAGTTTAATGCATTTCACTGTTTTCTTTCTGTCTGTTAGTCCTCACACTCCTCACTGCTGAATCTGTTGAGCAGAGAACATCACATTCTGTCCTAAGAACAAATTGCTTGCTTGAAACGAAGTTGACTCTTTTTTTCTCTGCTAGGAAACATACATTATAACAAATGTGATTCCAGACAGGGTGTTATTATGATCATCAAAAATGTGATGAGTCCATTGTAATGTAACCCACATTTTTCCCTCTGCTCCACAACTAGGTTGTGTTGATATCTGTTAATTTATTTTTTTTTCTACCAAGCAATGTTACATATGATATGAGATCTTTGGTCTCATATTAAGGTCATATCAGTCTCCGAAACATTTGTTGACGTATCTATTTTTAAACATTCTAGTAAGCATTTTCTGTGCATGTAGTCACTCAGCAGCAGATCCAGAACCAGGCTACTTTTGCATTTTGATTTTCTGAAGTGTCTATTCGCATTAAGGTACTTCAGATGAGGAGCAGCGGTGTGCTGTATCCTGTGCTGAGAGCTCCACTTGAACCTAACAGGCTCCTGCAGCATATTCATCACAGCTTGCTCCCCTCTGCTGTGAATGTCCTCTAGCATTACCTTTTATCAGTTCATCCTGATCCGTATCTTCTTATTAAATCCTCACGCTGTAATTGTTCTGAGCGAGAGTTCCAATAATATAACCAATACCAGCTTCTTTGGATGTGAGGTGTAGTCACTACCAGAAGTCATATTAGCTAAAGCACTGTAATAGTCTACTTTTAAAAGGCATTTTCAAGCCTTATGTTTATACTTAAACTGATAAATTTTTACTCACTGTATAAGAGAGGTGGTTTTAATTCAGTATATATCTGTCCCTTTAGTGCTTTTTTTGTAGTAGATCCATAACTTATCTTATAAATATTTAAAAACTTATAAATGTAAAAATATTCAGCGGTCTTCGATCCACTGTTGTTTGAATGATGAGGTGAAGCTTGGCCGATTAATATTTAACTGTGAACAGATGTTATTAGAAGGTGTCTGTGAGAAGGCCTAGGGTTTCACAAGCGCATATCATATTCTCTCATTTCGCTGAGAACAAATGCACAACCATGTTGTGTGGAGAATAGTAGCGGCAATTTTCCAGCATCACTAAAGTGACTGATTCCTCATCATGCCTTAAAATATTGTCATCACTTTGCCTTATAGTGAAGCATTCCTCTTACTTTCATCTTCTTCTCTCAAGTAATAAGACTGGAACATTTAAACAGTGCTGTGTATTATGAGATCTGTCAAGGCGCCTTATGGCACCATGGGGGGGGGGGAGGGGGGAGTCATAAATTTGTCTGCTCAAACAAGTGCATGTAGCAAAGGTCATTTTTAGTGTGTCGTGCACAAGTTAAACATAACTGGTTTCACATATGCAGCATTCTGTTTAAAGCTGTGCTGTAACTTAAATCTTTACAAATACTGACGTTTTACTTGTCTTATTTCCTAATCATCATAACAAGGGGTAAAAAAATAATGAAAATTAATTGATTAAAACTGATTTAATTTAAAAAAGTGTGATAAATAAAATAAACATGGATTAAATGCAAGTGAATAAAAAATAAACAGTCATTTGATTTTATAAATCCAGTAATGATTTGATTAAAACAGCACAGATTTGATCACCATTCTCTATCCTTTGTCATTCATATAGTAAAGCTGCCATTAATATGCAGGGTGGTTTGCAGGAGGGTGGAAGCAACAAATATTCTTTAATAAACAATATAGATGATGGAAAAAGCATATATATTAAAATGTAACTTGTTCATTCTGAATTTTTTTTCAAACATCATGATAAATTAGGTACACAAATGCTTAAATTATAACCAGGAAAAACTAAATAAAACAATATAGAAATCAATATAATATACAAGGACTAATTTACTTTTTAATCCACAGACTTTTCTTTACCTTCCAACCTTCAGTTTGAACAGTAATTAAGCAATATCATGTGAGCTAGAATGCAGTTATACTGAATATTGGCACATCTGTGATTTGCCACAAGCATGGGCCTGCAGGACTGTTGCTTTTGTACAACAGTTCTATAAACAAGAAATGAATATTGGGAATCAATAAGTGACGAGTTTGAACATAACATGGCAAATGCTGTATTAACCGTTTCTAATTAGGAAGTGTAATTTTACGTTGCAAACACAGACAAGCTTCAGCACAGTGTCATAGGTTCTTCTATTCAGTTTAAAGTAATATCCAAATTTCAGAGAAAATAACCAAATTGTATTATTCTAAGCTGTGGGTTTTTGTATTATTTGTCCTTCACTTTTTTGAAGTTGGCCTTTCTGTCTAGTAATAGAATGCCTTTAAGGGAAAAGCGGCTGACACCTTTTGAGATGTGTTGAAGTAAAGCTGAAGTGACATATATTGATGAGTTTACATTAACAGTTCTGAGTTCTGGCCCAGTTTTTGACTCCTCCTGGCCCACTTTGCTGTTCTCCAGAGTGCCACTGAAGGTGGAGCAGGCCAACAATGCGCGTGATGCATTAGCCAAGGCCATTTACAACCGCCTCTTCGATCATGTGGTCACACGGGTCAACCGGTGCTTCCCCTTTGAGACCTCCTCAAACTTCATTGGAGTGCTGGACATTGCTGGATTTGGTGAGTGTGTGTGCAACAGCAACATTGTTTGTCTACAGTGTCTACAGCACTTCCTAATGATCTTTGAGAATTTGGTGTTAAAGGAAACCTGGTTTTGAATCAAGAAGTATTTATTTACAAGACAACCTTTTTGTAAACTTTTGTAAGAGCTACTGCTTAAGGGCTGTGATATTTACTTTTCTCATTCTTTCGTTCTCCAAAGGAAAAAGTGGAAGGTGCTGGCCTTCATCCAGCATATTTTATTAAAATTATTATTCTGTTTTATGGGGTGGTTTCAGGTAATATTCATTCTTCAATTATTAAATATTTGACTCTGTTTACCTCTAGAGTATTTTGAGCACAACAGCTTTGAGCAGTTCTGCATCAACTACTGTAATGAAAAGTTGCAGCAGTTTTTCAATGAGCGCATACTGAAAGAGGTGAATCAGTTTGTCAATATACTCGGTCTTTGTAGTATGAACTAACTGTATTGATTTGGTTAATTTGGATAATATTGTAACAATACAAGCAAAAATTCCTGTTGAATATATTTGTTTGTTTAATGTATGTTTATATATATTATATATTTTTCTGTACCACAAAGTTTTAACTTGTTCCATGATTTGTGAAAACTACTATTGCCATTGTTCTTCTTCTTCTTTTTTTTTTTTTTTTTTTTTGGTCTGATTTTTAAGGAGCAAGAACTGTATCAGAAAGAAGGCTTGGGAGTGAATGAAGTTCATTATGTTGATAATCAGGACTGCATAGGTCAGTATCATTCAGCCGGCATATACTCTTCACTTTTCCTACCATTTCGTACCACCATTATATTATGCCTATAATAGGTGTCAGTTTTTAGGTGTAGCATTTGCTCAAGATTAAAAAAAAAAAAAAAAAATCAGTCAATCCGTTTTTAAGTATCTAAACTATTTTATTGACCTAATTGTTTCATTTGCTTAACACACACTAAATACAGTTCCTAGCTGCTTATATGTCAGTTGGACCTGAGGAAAAAACAAACAAAAAAAAGACGTTTTTTTTCTGGTTAATGTGAAATTCATGTAAATGACTGAGTGTCACTGCCAGGTTCGGGTCTAGGTCAGCTTTTGGGAGTTGGATTCCTTCCTCCGTCCTGTATGCATGGAGTTTGCATGTTCTCCCCGTGCTTCAGGGGTTTCCTCCGGGTTTCCTCCCCCAGGCCAAAGACATGAGTTGTAGGCTGAGTTGCATCTCTAAATTGTCCATAGTTGTCCCCTGTCCCACATGCCCCCTGGGATAGGCTCCAGACTCTCCACGACGCTTTGTAGGATAAGCGGTACAGAAAGTGGATGAATAATAATAATAATAATAATAATAATAATAATAATTGTCATCATTGGTATTGTTATATGAGAGCAAATAATCTGGCCGAAGAGGTGACACCAATTGTGAATGTAACAATGTAGTTCATCTTCTTTTTACCCTGTAGTACAGTGAGGGAAATAAGTATTTGATCCCCTGCTGATTTTGTACGTTTGCCCACTGACAAAGAAATGATCAGTCTATAATTTTAATGGTAGATTTATTTGAACAGTGAGCCACAGAATAACAACAAGAAAATCCAGAAAAACGCATGTCAAAAACGTTATAAGTTGATTTGTATTTTACTTTTTTTTGTACAAATACTTTTTTCTCCTCACTGTATAGCTAGCTACATATGTCTGAAATGTATTTTTAATATTGCTGTACATTCACTTGTAGAACTTGCTTTTTGTACAATAACTTGTAGCTTAGCTAACTACATTTTATAAAGTTGCTTGCTCACCACTGTAAGGTTATTATAAAGTGACTGGCTGTGCATATAGACCCAATTCTTCTTGTGCTGTTGCTGTTTCTTTCTTTTTTGGTGTTTTGTTGCTGACTCTGTGAAAATCTACAAAATGCCAGCTTTTGTTCCAGACATAGGGATAGCCTATTCTCTTGGTACACTGTCACTACTGCAGTGTTCCCAGGGGCTTATTAAAACTTTTAGACTGGGCTGTCACGCACATAGTCAGGACTGTGGTGTCAAGGCAACAGTAGCCAGACAATGAATCAGCTCTGCCGTTATCTAGTAGGTGTATCTGGTGAAAGAAAGACACACACAGACACACAGACACACAGACACACAGACACACAGACACACACACACACACACACACATAAACAAACACGGGTACTTTTTAGCTCACAGTAACTGATACACTTTAAGTAGAGCCTTAGTTAAATAGTTTTTGCAGAGATTAAAGAACTATAGCTTAACATTATTTTCAGCACTATACAGGTTTCAACTGTGTCCTAGATAACAGTTATGCGTCTAATAGGACTCGGCACTTGGCACAGTGCTTACAGACACTTTCCGTTCAGATGCTCAGTCCATGCTAATGCTTCCATTAATAGTGCAGCCTATTGCACATCCTAGTGACTTGCAAATGGACACACGGGGGCTTTACTCCATCTACCCTCATCAATCAGCTCTCATTTAAGCACAGGTGTCTGCTCATGCAAAAACATGAATGTGCCTGTGTCTGGTCCTCAGTCATCTGCATGTATTGCTGATGAATAATGCACCCCATAGATATCCTCATTGTGAATACCAAATATAGCCAGGCGCTCCCCAGCTTTGCCTTCATTCCATTAAATTTGTTTGGGAGGGATATGCTCTGGATAATAGCTGATCAGCCGGGTCATTGTATGCTAATGCAGTGCGCTGTCTCTACCGCATGCTGCATTTTGTAATGCTGTTTTGTACCTCTGTAGACCTTATTGAGGCAAAACTGGTAGGAATTCTGGACATCCTAGATGAGGAGAACCGACTACCTCAGCCCAGTGACCAGCACTTTGTTGAGGCTGTTCACACCAAGCACAAAGATCACTTCCGCCTCACGGTTAGCTATGGCCTTCAACTGTTTTCAAAATGCTTATGTAGACCATAACTGTGAAGTATAGTTTTGTTAGTTGATTAAAACCATGTAGCTTGAATTGTAAAATTTTCTTCTTTAGATTCCAAGAAAGTCCAAACTAGCAGTCCACAGGAACCTAAGGGATGATGAAGGATTCATCATCAGGCACTTTGCTGGAGCTGTGTGTTATGAGACTGTATGTACACTTTGTCATGTGTTGGAGCACACACACTTTAATGTTTTATTTATTTGAAATATACCATTGTGATTTTGATGTTTGTCTCAAGGTCATGTATTTTATTAATATCATATATAACTTTTATTCACATGTATTACTTTTTACCTTTTGCTTTATTTTTTGGTTTTACATACCCCTTTTTATTTAGCATTTCATCTAACTTCCTTTTTTGAAAAATGTTAGTACAGTTAGTAAAAACTTAGTACAGTGATACGGTGAAAATCATGTTGCAGAACTTGTGTTTTTCAAGTGATCGTGTACTGTGATGGACTGAGAATGAATGTATGTGTATGGCCTCATTCTTTGCCTGATGCTGACTGTGTATGTGTGTGAGTAGATCCGTTTTGTGGAGAAGAATAATGATGCCCTCCACATGTCCTTGGAGAGCCTTGTTTGTGAGTCAAAGGACAAGTTTGTCCGTGATCTCTTTGAGAACAACTCAAACTCAAAAGACTCCAAGCAGAAGGCTGGCAAGCTCAGCTTCATCAGCGTAGGAAACAAATTCAAGGTAAATTCATGCTTTTCAAATGATCAGAAACCACCAGGTTTATCATAGACACATATATGGCTATAGAATATGAATTTTGGTCCTTTACAAATGCAAGCTGTTGTTTCTGCTAAGAGTTCCTCGCTTTTTAGTAACGTAGGATAAACTTCTGTGGAAGACTATGTGAACATGATCTCCTGACTTTTAACCTGCTTCTCTATTTCTTCCCTCTGTCCCTGTTCTCGTCTCCTTCTGCCACCCTTAGACCTTATCCTGTTTTTTTTACTCTGTCCTTGAGAAAAACTTTGTATGTCTTAAAAATATAGATAGAATGGCAGAATCAAGAAGATAAAGGAGAAAGGCTAAAACTTTTTACTGGGTAAGACTGGCCTGAGAAATTCAAACCCAGGGAGAGGTGTAGTTTACCATATCTCACCCCGCCATTACAAGTCTAAACCCAGTCACATACTCTAGCCACCTCCACTGCTCTGCCTTTCTGTTCTCAGTTCACCATCTTGTTTGTGTGAGAGCTTCATGATGTCAGTATTGTTTTTCCACTGTCACTGTACTGCTGAATTTACAGTTTTAATATCCGTTATTCATTTTCTTGGCATTAAAGAAAATTTAAAATGTTCACAGGTTCATCTCAAAAAATTATAATATCATGGAAAGGTTCATTTTTCCTGTAATTTAATTCAAAAAGTGGAACTTGCATCTATTCTAGATTCATTGCACAGAAATGAAATATTTCAAGCCTTTTTTTTTAAATCACAATGGTTATGGCTTACAGCTCATGGAATTAAAAAATCCAGTATCTCAAAATATTAGAATAAAGAATGTATAATTCAGAAATGTTGACCTTCTGAAAAGTATGTTAATTTATGAACTCAATACTTGGTCTGGGCTTTAATCCTTTTGCACGAATTACTGCATCAATGCAGCGTGGCATGGAGGCAATCAGCCTGTGGCACTGCTGAGGTGTTGTGGAAGCCCAGGTTGCTTTGATAGCGGCCTTCAGCTCGTCTGTGTTGTTGGGTCTGGTGTCTCTCACCATATTCTCTATGGGGTTCAGGTCAGGCAAGTTGGCTGGCCAGTTAAGCACAGTAATACCATGGTCAGCAAACCAGTTACTAGTAGTTTTGGCACTGTGGGCAGGTGCCAAGTTCTGCTGGAAAAGGAAAGCAGCATTTTCATAAATCTTGTCAGCAGATGGAAGCATGAAGTGCTCTAAAATATCCTGGTAGATGCAGCATTGACTCTCGACTTGAGAAAATAGAGCGGACCAACACCAGCAGATGACATGGCACCTCAAATCATCACTGACTGTGGAAACTTCACACTGGACTTCAAGCAACTTGGATTCTGTGTCTCTCCACTCCATTCCTCCAGACTCTGGGACCTTGATTTCCAAATGAAATGCAAAATTTACATTCATCTTCCCCATGATTGTGGTTGTGTGTACTGAACCAGACTGAGAGATTGAAGTCTCATGAGTTTTGACTTGCAGGTGTTTTGAGTTAATTAGCTGATTAGAGCTCTTCTCAGGTTGACATTTCTGTATTATAAATTCTTTATTCTAATATTTTGAGATACTGGATTTTTTTTTTTTTCCCAAGAACCGTAAGCTGTAATCATTAAGATTAAAAGAAAAAAATATTTCATTTTTTGAAATGAATCTAGAACATGTGAAATTCCACTTTGTGAATTTAAAAAAATTAACTTTTCCTCAATATTCTAATATTTTTAGATGCACCTGTACACTAGTTCTAATTCTGAGATCTCTTACTGTAGTATTCTCATATACTAGCTCTCTCTCATTACATTATTGGTATGGTTGTGCTACAACACAGCAGTGAGATGTTCACATGTTGGCTCACTAGCATGATCCATGCTTCCCACATGCTTTATATGCCTGCTGTTGTCTGTGATTGTTGTCCATTTTGTATAGTATACTCTACAAAATGCTGAGTCATGTCCTTTTTCTGTCAATTTTTTAGACCCAGTTGATTCTTCTACTAGAAAAGCTACACAGCACAGTGAGTATCTGTTCCCATTCCTTTGAAATATTGTCTGCTGTCAACCGACAGTGCATGAGGTCAGGTTTTTCATTTACATCGTCATTAAACCTTGGCTGAGACTGTGTGAAACACCTAGGGTTAGCTAGATTTACTTCCTAGTCCAATCCAGAAGTTGGATAGTAGTTTTATTTAGTACACACCACTCACACACACAAACACACACACACACAAAATGCATAAGCTAACTATTATCTAAAATGTTGGTTTGATTATGTTTACAAAGGGTTCAAGCTTCATCCGCTGTGTGAAGCCCAATCTAAAGATGGTGAGCCACCAGTTTGAAGGAGCCCAGATTCTGTCCCAGCTGCAGTGTTCTGGTATGAGTGCTGGTGCACATCCAGATAGACATCCAACACACAGTGTTCTTGCCATCTCAAGCATCCATTTGTTTTTATTTCCTATTGCCTAGATTTTGCTTAAGGTTCATGCTTTTCTCCACATTGCCAGTATAGCTTGTAAATAAATGGCACCACTAAACACAGCTCATCAATCTCAACGCTTGTTTTTCACAATGTATATATTGCCCACTGAGTAGATGCATTAAATGTGACGAGCATTGATTTGTTTTTCATCATCTTCGTGGGGTGGTCTTAGCCTGGAAGGGCCTTGTTAATGAGCTTTTTCCACATGTCATAGCCTGCGTTTGCAACACTTGGTTTTTCTTAGCAACCAATAATGGTTGGTGCACTTAAGACCTGCACAAAGTAGCTCTAGAGAATGAGTGAGGCCAAAAAGCTATAAGTAGATAGTGTGTCTGTGCAAAGGCTCATTACCTTCACTAACCTTATAGAAAGAAAGCTTCCAAATTCGTAATGTACAATTCTTAGTTTTGTTTCGTATTAACATAACTAAGCATATAGTGTAGAAAACAAAACAATATATTGGTTCATATTAACCATTTTGGACAATGAATCTGTCATTTATCTTGTTCAAATGTTTTTATTTTCCCATTCCTTTGTTTTTCTATGCTATTCCCAGGAATGGTTTCAGTACTGGATCTAATGCAGGGGGGGTTTCCTTCTCGAGCCCCTTTCCATGAGCTATATAATATGTACAAGCAATATCTCCCGGGCAAGCTTGCCAGACTTGACCCTCGCCTCTTCTGTAAGGTAAGTCTTTCGCTTTAATGCTACATTTGATATTTTCTTTCTCTTCAGAGCTTTCTGTCTGACCATTTCGCATGGCATATGTCCACTGCAGGCTCTCTTTAAAGCACTGGGTCTTAATGACAGCGATTACAAGTTTGGACTGACGAAGGTGTTTTTTCGCCCTGGAAAGGTGAGCATCCTCTGTGTAGGACTGGAATAAATAGTCAAACCTAACACTTCAGTTGTATTTGAATTGCGAAAAATGGATGAAATAAGAGACGGCAGTATTAACAAAAGGTGACTGCCGTGTGCATCTCAGTTTGCAGAGTTTGACCAGATCATGAGGTCTGACCCAGAGCACTTGGCAGAGCTTGTCCAGCGGGTCAACAAGTGGCTGGTGTGCAGCCGCTGGAAGAAGGTCCAGTGGTGTGGACTGTCTGTCATTAAATGTGAGTTATCACTGCAAATAATCTTCAAATATATTTGCTGGTCATGCACCATTGGTGATATAAGCAAGCTTTAGTAACTGCTTATTAGCTATAGGCAGGTTTTTAAAAATTATTCAAAATGGATGACCTTTGACCCATCAGTGACGGTCAGTTCAGCAAACTTCTTCTGAGTAGTTGCTGGTCTGCTGAAAAGTCCAAGAAAATAAAACGGTTCCTGGAACTACAGACCAGAGAAAATGACCCCGAGGTCCTCTGGTGGAAATACATTTAAATCTCCTGAGTTCCTGAAAAAGGTTCATCATTCTTGAAAATGTTAGCAGTGGAAACATGGCTTTTTATTGATCATCCCTTGCTTGCTGGGAACACTCAACGGGGCATTTGTGAAGTAAAAGACTTGCCTCTGCTCCATAATTGTCCTTCTAAATGAGAAAATGTATTCTCCCTGTCCTTTCCCCCCTTTTCCTGCAGTGAAGAATAAAATCAAGTACAGGGCCAGCGCCTGCATTAAAATTCAGAAAACAGTTCGCATGTGGTTGTGCAAGAGGAGACATAAGCCTCGGTGGGTGCCAGTCTTCATGCGTTCAAACCACTTATCTCCCATTAACTCATTATTCATGAACCATATGTACCAGTAGTGCCATCCTGCCACTTTATATTTCTTTATGACTGATGTGGATTTTCTGCTGCATGGCAGTGTTGATGGTCTGTTAAAGGTTCAGAATCTGAAGAAGAGAATGGAAAGGTTTAATGAGGCTGTGAGCGGGCTGAAAGAGGGCAAGATGGAGATGAGCAAGCAGATTCAGGATCTGGCCACCTCCATCAACTCCCTCATCACCAAGATTAAGGTGAGGTTGCTTAAACATTATGCTTTCAAATAATACCACATTAAGTGATTACTAGATTGATGAAATCTTGTAATCTAGGACAAGGCACGTCGCGGTGTGACGTGTTGTCTTTTAGTGACTTGGAAGTTTGGTGTCAGTTTGCCATACATAATAGAACAGGCGCCAATCATTCCATGGACTGGTGAAGATAAACTAAAGATGCTTCGCATGGACTGTTGTCTCAAGCTCCTCCTGCAATTTTATCTTTGTGCATGTATTATTTTTCAACACAATGTAGAATTGCTCAGATCACAGCATAGATCCCTGTTTTACTCCAGTTAGCTTCAATGTAGAGACGACTTAAGCAGCTCATAAAATATAGCACAAAAATGTAACCTAGCATAAAAGCAGATGGTCGGCTGTTAGTCAGACTCGGGCTGCCTTTTATAATCAATGTCTCAGCGTAAAACAGTGTGCATAGGAGCAAATGTGTGTGATTGTTCCAAGGAGCATAATGGAGCACTGGGATAATTTGATTGGCCTCCAAGTACTAGGAAATAAATGATGTGGGAGTTTATGATCATCCTAATCTTGCTGTATCTCCTCTCCATTAGTAGTCTTTGCACACCCCAAACCCTTAAGCCCTTTTTTTTGGCTAGAAATAGACTTTTTGTTGTCTAAACCTTTTTTCTCTACCTCTGCGGGGAGAAGGCTTTAATGTTTCAGGCAAAATGTGTGCTATTGGTAGTGAGGTTCAGACACTATGCCCTCCTCACCATCTCAATGATAATGATCGATAGCAGAGCTGAATCTTTTACACTTGATTGCCTTGATTGCCTGTGTATAAAACAACAGCATCTGGTCCCTTTCGCACTTTTCTGTCCCTCTGCCAAACAATACTAAGGTGATGCTCTGGATTAACGAGGACCTGCAGGATATGAAAGTAAGCTAACCTCCTAAGTGACATAACCTGCCATGCTGTTGTCTTTTGCTGGGAGAGTGTGAATTCTGTGATAAATGAGCGATTCATGGCCAGGTTACTCTCCCTTGTTGATTCACAATAGGTTAGGCTACTGGTAGCTAGGTATCTGAAAGCCTGCATTTAGTTAAACTGAGGAGCTGACACTCTCTTTCAGTCGCATTGAACTGTTTTATGAATTTGTAGCATTATGAAACCAGTGGTATGTGGTTTCAGGGGTTCTGGAGGAAGCACACATGTGAAGGCTTTCTGTCTTTATGTCTTCTGTATCTCTCAGACCACAGTGATGAGTCGCACAGAGATTGAACAGGAATATGAGGACCTGGTGAAGCGCTCGGAACAGCTGCTTTCCTCTATGCAGAAGAAGAAGCAGGAAGAGGAGGAGATGGAGCGGCTGAATCGCATCCAGGAGGAAATGGAGAGGGAGAGAAAGAGACGTGAAGAAGAGGCACAGTTACGCAAACAGGAAGAAGATGAACGTCGCATGTAAGTCTCACTTAATTGTTGGGGAGATTTGGTCATGACTTGCCTTACATCATCTGTGTTCTACGGCTTCTAGAAGAGGTTTACACTATAATGTCCTGTCTCTCTTTCATATTCTCCTGTCATTAAAACAAATGGCATTGCTTGATTATTCTGTGACTCCTAAGAGAAATATTTGCTTGATAAAGAATGCATGTTGTTAATTTCAAGCAGTGCACTGACATCATTTATCTGCCTCCTCTGTTGGATACTTCCTGCCCACAGTTTATTTAAAAAATATTTTAAATGAGTAAATTAAATGATCTAATTAACATATGTGGCAACAGTGGATTTTCCTACTGGTCATATTTAATACAATAAACTAAAATTAAATATTAATGATTTTCTTATCCTGTCATTAAAATATTGACATGAACTGACATTAAATAACTGAAGAAAAACAAAATTATGCACTATAATTTAAAGGATTTGAAATGGGACACAATGCTGACACAGATTATTATTCTGGATAACACTGGATACAAGATAACACTGGATACAAAAAACTTTTTAAAGCTTGGTATTAATTTAGAGCCTCATGAGCTGTATTTGGTGAGCGGGAAAAATCAAAACCTAACTGGACAAAATTAGAGGAATATGTTTTGCTGTGTGTTTTTTCTTTTGGCATAAGACTCTTCCTTATTCTATTTTACCACAGGAAAGCAGAGATGGAGCAGAAGAGGAAGCAGGAAGAGGAGGAGAGGAAGAAGCGGGAAGAGGATGAGCGAATCCTACAGGTATAACATATTTACAATTTTACTACATTTGATTTTTTTTTTTTTCTTTCGCTGGCCTATATTGACTTTTGTCCACCATTCAGCATTGATTTCAAGTTCCCTGGCAAGTCACTCTGCTAGTCACTTATATGCAGGCTTGTTTAGAGCATGTTACTGTATGTATTCTGTACACTTCCATAAAAATTTCATTGTGTTTTGAGCTACCACGATAAGCCTGGCTGCTTATTTGCCCATGGATGTCAAACACTTTCTTTATTTTGGCACCAGTAGTGAATCTGGATTTGATGAAATGCCGAAGAGAGCTTACAAACTCACTGTCTACATGAGGTCTAAATCTTGTCAACCCCTGGTCAGCTCCCAGTGAAGCACTCATGCCTACCTTTTGCTTACAAGCTCTTCTTTCAAACTACAGCAGTGTTTTACTGAAATGTTCAGTTTGATGGGTCCCATTACAGATCTCATACTCTTCTGGTGAGCGGTTATTGGAGAGATTCAGGGAAAGCCTAAAACCATTAAAAAAAAAAAAAAAGTTTCAGGAAAGCCTTAGCTTGTTTTAAAGAGGAACATACAGTGAAATTCACACCATAAGAATAGGCAAAAATAATGGAATAAAATAAACATTACACACAGGTATTAAATTACTCGCATAGGGCTGCAACTAACGATTATTTTGTTAATTGATTAATCTGTCAATTATTTCTTCGATTAATTGATTGATTATTTTCTGTATTATTTTCTAAAAAAAGTTATTTCACATTCTGCCCGATGTTGTCCTTCAAACATTGTGCAAATTGAAGGCTATGGAAAAGGTATTAAATGTATCTATGTTGGCTATGCTATACAAAGGTTTTTTTGAAAAAAAAAAAAGAAACAAAAGTATAAACTAAGTGTTAACTGATAAGAGGTTGAATGTTCTGCAGTAACACACACACATTCACTCATCTGAACACAGTAACATGTTACTTTATTCTGTAAATGTTTGACACTTCTTACATTTATATACAATTACATGCTATAACCCCATTGCAGTTACTGCTGTCATAAAAAACACAATTACTTTTGTTTCTAAATATCACTAAATATAGCATCAAACAACATATTTGATCAAAATGAATATTCTAGTAAGAGTTATTGCGCTGCCTTTCTATTGCGTGCTGTTTGATTGATACATAGATTCGCGCTCACTCAGTGAAGTTTAATGGAGACTCGCTCGCTGTCAGGACGAGTCTTCATATAAAATGGAAATACTGGAGTGAATTTTGAGCATTTACAGATAAGGATATAAAGATAAATATGGCATTTCTTTGCTGAAGAAAACATGTCTGGAACACATTAAACAGCTCACGCATCTGTCGCAGCATCCGACACGACAAGCCACGTTAATACACTTACGAGTTTGTTTAAAGAGCTTAATATAAAACATTGTCATGTTTTGGACGACCTGGATAGTGCACTTTTCACACAGCAGCTCACTCTGTGACCTCGCTGTTTCTCAGATGTGTTTTATTCATAGAAATGCGTTTTTCACCATTGCGAAGTGACCTCACTGATGGGGTTATCCACAGTGACGTCACAGACCTGACTAATCCATAATGAAATTCCTTGTTGGTTATTTTAATTATTGATTATTATTGTTTTTATCTATTAGTTGTTGCATCCCTAGTTGTTTATAGTTTTTCCCCTACAATTATCCTAAAATGCAGTTTGTTTGTATGCTAAACTTCTACTAAAATGCTTACAAATAAAAAAAACAGTGGTATAAAATTCAGGTGACTTTTATTAAAATCATTTCAATGTTTGACAGATGTAAGAATTGGAGTTGACAAGATAAGAGTCCCACTCCCTTCCATTTGAAAAGCTGTCACAACAGACCCAACTAATCCACAATGAAATTCATTGTCGATTATTTTAGTTATCGATTTTATCAATTAGTTGTTGCAGCCCTATTTGCATCCAACAGAAAAAATGTAAAAATCATTTGGAAAAATTATTGCTACCTGTAAGTATAAAAAAAACAAAAAAAACGTACTGCTAATCACTGTAAAATATGCGTAAGTGTTGTTGAAATTTTAAGAAGGTTAATGCTTGGCTATAGAACGATGTTTTAATAGAATATTGACTCCAAAATTGTCATAAAATTGCAAAAAAAAATTTCAACCCTTATTAGACATTAAACACACACGCGCACATATAAGATATGGCTGTCTTACTATCTATCTCTCTGAATCAGTGTCCTTTTCTCTGAATGGATTAATAGATAAAATACAATTGTTAAGTTAGATGAAATGTACTTTGTCATACGTTTATATGTCACTGTAACTGGACGCAACATCAAAGTTTGTGTGTGTGTTTCTAATTTGCATATGTTCAACAGTATATCTTCCTACTTGTCAGGATTATTATAATAAACTAGCTACTGTGTGTGTGTGTGCACACGCAGGTGGAACTGGACATTCAGTTGGCTCTAGAGCGGGAGGAGGAGGTTCAGAGGCAAGCAGTATTGGAGCAGGAAAGGAGGGACAGAGAGCTGGCCATGAGGATAGCTCAGAGTGAAGCTGAACTCATCCAGGATGAGTCTCAGATGGACCTCAGCCTACGCAGGTACACACACACAATACACTCATCACTGCTGAAGTCAGTGTCAGGTAATGTTAGAGCCACAAAAATTCTACCGATCGCAGATGTTCTCGCGCTGAGATTTCCATATGAATAAGGCCTGCTGCCCTGCTGCTTTTGTGAAAAAGCATTTAAAAAAATCCAAACTGCACCCAAGTAAACAGCTTTGTGACAGGAAACTGGCTTTGTGATTCAAACTAACATTGTGTCCACCCCCAGAGAGCCTATTGCTCATGGACCTACAAAGTATGTATTTATTGTGAAGGAATGTGATGAATGAAGCTAAACATTGCTGCACAGAGAAATTCATCTTTAATCATCTATTAGAGAAATGGAAAAAGCCAGTATTCAGTACTTTCTCACATTGGTCACAGGTAACCAGACATTTTCCCCTCATTCCTTTTCCCAATGATGGTTTGACGAGCCTTGCTTTTTCCACACGAAGAGATAATTAGGATAAATGGAAAAACATCATCCTGTTCCTGACACAAACTCACTCAGAAAATGCCTATTCACCAGTCCTCTACTCTCCTCAAAATTTTTCACCAACCTAGATCACAAATTTCTGCTACAAAGCAACCATAAACTATTCCCAGCAAATTCCTGGTTGATCTTAACCTAAATACTTTCCTTATTCATTAATCAATCCTTCACTGTATTCAATGCAGCATTTAAAAGGATTACATGGGACAGATCATTTTTATTTGCTTATTCACAAACAAATAATATTGTTTTTCAAGGTCAGGTTTGACCACTTGATCATTTAGGTCACTTTATTTACTTAACTTTTGCAATACTGTCAATACCTCAGTAAGCCACTATGCAAATGTAGAGTACAGAAGGGCAGTACTATAGACCTGGACTCTTAATTTTTGCAATCCTAAACTGAATCAGCAGCTGCATCCATATATCCCTACTACCCTTCAGCAGTACACCAAAGGAGTAGTATTTCCAAACTCACAGTATTCATAAAATAGTAGGCGAGAAATTATCGGATAACCTACTGCTGCGGTAGCGCATCGGCTCTTTTTAAGTTGTAGGTCCCATGACAATGCCAACACTGCGATGTCGTACGTCCGGATTGTATCCATGTTACACACTTGTACTGATCAGTACTTACTGTATAAATGGCTGAGCAGTAGGTACTGAATCGAACGCAGTAGGTGATGTCATGGTACGCGATTTTCGAATGCAGCCACCTTGTTAACGAGCCCAATCTTTGTAGAGCATCATAACACATGCGATTACTTCAGCTACATTTAAAATCTCTAGTCTGGTATATGACCTGCTTTTCCAGAGCTGGAGCATGAGGTGCTCAGTCATCCATTCAAATAAATTTGTTTGTGTATGTGCATTTGTGCATGACACTTGCTGACACCTATGTGGGTTAAGCAGTGGGACGGGCTGAGCTAAGTAGCTTTGCTACTAACAGCTGTCAAGAGTCAAAATGAGTGTCCACAAAATTGTGTGTGTGTGTGTGTGTGTGTTAGCTTCTCCGCAACATATAGTACTCACATAAACAGTGAAACCTAGACAAATAATTGACTACTTTTTTTCTTGTTTTTAGATAAACAATTTAGACTTTTTTATAAATGTATTACAACATAAAATGATGTATATATTTGGTATACCATAAATGGTGTAAATTTTTACAGATGTATTATTCTGCAATCTGAAGGAGTCGCATCAAAACATTTAATCTCCTGTTTAGAATGTTGATCCTAAAATTTGAACTGCGCCGCTCAATTAAAAATGGGTTCAACCAAAGTTTCTGAGGAATTAAAATTATTCTAATTACCTTTACCTAAGTACTAAAGTTTCCTGCGGAAACTGCAGGGATAGTGACTGTCACTGAGAACTGTAACCTCAATTAATCTCCCAAAAATATTTACAACATAAATATTTTTTGCATACATCTAAATCACATAAGCATACTGCTGGTGGTCCAATTGAAAGCACAACCTCAGCAACTTTTACCTATACCTCAGACATGATCAGAGCACAGCATTAAGAACGCCACTCAGTGCTTTTATTTTATGTCCATGTGTTTGACACTTTCTTGTTGACTTTATTGGCTCTTTGGACATATTCTCCCAACTGTATCATTGACACTGTTTGCAGTTCCAGGCCAGGTATAGTAAGCTGAATGTGATTATGAATTGGATTCTGGTTTTGAACTTCCATAGAACCTGTTTGAACTGATAGTAGCTCCAGTTAATGAGCAGTAAATCCTGACTTTGATTGAGCTGTCAGAAAGGACTGGCTTGACCCTTACCTTATTGCTAAATACTACATACATTCATATGCTTGTTTTCTTTGTTCTCACAACTTTTTATTCTTTTCTTACACTGACACTTCCACTGCCTGGACTAGCTACCCACTAGCACTCCATTGCAAAGCCATGCCCTGATTTTCCCAGTGCTATATTGATTTGGTCTGTAATTATTAAAGACAGTAAACTGTAGCTTTATTATGAAGTTTCAAATTGAATCCTTTTCACCCATAGCCTACATAATTTGTTCAATGTTTCTTTGTGCGTTTCCTGTAAAAACAAACAAAAAAACAAAAAACAAACAAAAAAAAACAGCTCATTTGCCTGTTTACTATGTAAACGAGTTTGATTCAATGCTTTAAAGGGGTCCGCAAGTACAAGCCAGCAAAGCAGCCACCGGGGTGAAGAAGTACGACCTGAGCAAATGGAAATATGCAGAGCTTCGAGATGCTATCAACACCTCCTGTGGTAAGAATAGGGACTTTTTCTGATTGCTTCTCTCACATTTTACTGCCAGCAGAGATTTGTTAGGGGGAAAGAAATATTTTGCTGTGATGTGAGATTTGTAGAAAATGTACATTCCAATTCAAAATGAGAACATAACCATATGGTATAACCAGAATTACATAGTGCATGTGCATGATAGTAAAGCAATAAATACTATGTCATTTTGTTTAATCCAAATGTCACACTTTTGTAGATATAGAACTACTGGCAGCTTGCAGAGAGGAGTTTCATCGTCGTTTAAAGGTCTACCATGCCTGGAAGTCAAAGAACAAGAAGCGCAACACTGAGACTGAGCAGAGAGCTCCCAAGTCTGTCACCGACTATGGTAATATAAAACTGTTGCACACAGTTTATACACAATGGATACAGCATGTACACTAAGATTCTCTGAATGATAGCGTTGTACTGTTCACTCAGAGTTTCTCAAGTATTCCTTTATGAACACAAAATATATTTCCTGTAGTGTACAGCAGCTGAGGATGTATATTCCAGGACCTAGTGGTGTGTGCGCGTGTGCGTGTGTGCACGTATGTATTATGTATGTGTTGCTGGAGCATGCCACAGGTGAACCAGTTTGTTCTCTTATTTCCACCAGGTTTTAATGAGCCTCTTAACTCCTGATTAGCTTTCCTGATGTGCTTAAGCACACAGCTAGACGCAGTTCTCACAGAAAACACACTGGTGTTTCCAGGGAATTCAAATTGTTTGTGATATTTCATCTCAAAAGGCATGATGCCCTGTTTTCTTTTATTGACGGTTGCTTTCTACAGGTGTTCAACTGCACAAAACAAACTGCTTTTTTAGAGTCGCTTGTCTATTGTTGCTCTTGCCAGCATGCATATCCTTACACCCTCAGGCGAACTCTTACTTCAAACAGATTGTTTTTTCCATCAGATATTTTGATCTAATGTTATTTCTCTGATTTAATCAGGTTCTGGCTTGCCATTAGTCATTTAAACTCTCTTGAGTCTTGTATAAAGGACACTTCAAATAGAGATCAGAACCTGTATTCTCTATTTTCCTTATAGTATTCTATTTTGTCTTGCTTGTAAACACTTTCAAATTTAATTGTGATGTCATTCCAGCTCAGCAGAACCCAGCTCCTCCTGTTCCTGCCCGGCAGCAGGAGATTGCCGTGAATAGGCAACAGCGCTACTTTCGCATCCCTTTCATCCGCCCTGCAGACCAGTATAAAGACCCACAGAATAAGAAGAAGGGCTGGTGGTATGCTCATTTTGATGGCCCCTGGATTGCAAGGCAAATGGAGCTGCACCCAGACAAACAGCCTATTCTACTGGTGGCAGGTAGTCAAGGTTTCCATGCTTAGAGGAATAATTGAGCATTTTCACACCTAACCTCCACACATAATGAGTTTTTAAATAACTGAAGGTTGTGAGAGACCATGCCTGAAGCTGCACATTCTCCCTAGTTTACTTTGTGTAAATTTCAATCTCTCACTTTTTCTACATGTGATAGTTTCTGTATCCACCACCTCCTCTTTACCATTCAGCAATTCTTAGCCAGCGCAAAGCAGAAACTGTCCAGAAACCACCTCCCTACCACCACCACCACACACACTAACAGTTCCACAATCATTCTTTATGCCATTTAGCTGAAGGTGTAATCTTCACTTACAAATGCTTATTAGTTAAGATTAGGCTATTAGTAATTTAATATCTCTCTCTATCTGCAGTGATTACCACAGACAAGAATTTTGATATGTTTGCCTGTACTAAGAAAAGAATGGAAAGCCTACTTACTTATAATTGAAGTTAGGAAGTTGTTGAGTTCTGTTAATAAAATATAAAGCTAACAGCTATGTTAGTATCAGCTCTGAAACAACTGTCAAATTTACGGAAAAATATCTGTGGTTAGTTAGCTTAATCACACACTGATAATATGAGAGAAACCACATATGTCACAAATGGTGACACCACTAGAAATTCTTATGAACAATAATTTATATTTACATTTATATTGTTAACCTTTTTTTGTTTGTTTTTAAACAATTTTGCCATTTATTTCAGTTAACCTGAGTAGTTAGGAACCCTTATGCAGTCACCCTTGACTTCCTGATTCTCTGGGGTATTAATATGAGGTAATACAGAGACCAAAATCCCTTAGCCGGAGCAGCTCCATAGAAGGAGGTTTTAAATTAAATGAATGAAGAGGAAAGTCCACAAAAGAGGATCTCTGGAGGATGTGGAACTATTCATTATTGAGGACTGGTCTCCTGCTCTGTGTTCTTCAGTCTCATCAAGAAGACTCTGCGCTGTTGCACAAACTACTAATTTCAGGGGTGTCAATAATTGTGACATATGATTTAGTTCAGTCAGTGGTTCTAGTTCTCTCATTTTTAGTATCAGATTACATGGATGAACCACAAAAACAGTTTTTAAACCAGTTTTTATCAAGGGTACCAATAATTCTGGAGCTGACTATACCATGAAACTCCAGCAATAAACGGCTCGGGATGACATAGACATGGCGATGTCTTACCAAAGCTATATTTGTGTAGTTTTATCCAATTTTTGAACAGGAACAATACAGTTAAAAACTGATTTTGGTTGCTTATGTTTTCCATAAAATTTTGCTGTATTCGTGTGAGATCCGGCAGAACTTGAGGCACTGCTGTGTTTTTGTCTCTACACTGATTAGCCATAAATGCGTAAAGCCTGTGGAAAAAGAAATCTTCCTTTTGGAAGAATGAATTACACAAATTAAGAGCTTAATTTACATAAGCCTCAGACTAAAGAATTTGTGAAAGGGCTCTACAAACATGTTTTGCCTGAATGTTTATTGACTGCACTGCACACTTTGATTGCACTTAGCCTTAGAGTTATATTACAGGTTTTGAATGAATGGGAAACTTTTCTATTGTGTGTGGTAATTACATGCAGTCCCCTCTAAAAGTATGGCAGGATGGGGGTGGGCAGTGGGTTCTCCATATAGTCTCCTCTTCAGGAGGTGTAATACATGCTGAATTGGCTTAAGGCCTGGTGATTGACTTGTCCAGTCTCAAACCTTCCACTCCATCCCACATCCAATCTGGCCTTCTGTTTCTTACTGCTAATTTGTTGAGTGGGTTTCATGTTGTTGTATGGCTTCTATAATTCTGCTCTTGGAGTCTTCTTGTGTTCCAATAGTTTTGATCACTTAAAAAATGGGTGCATTCAAGCAAAAAGTGCCATGATCTATGTTGTTTAACACATCTAGATACAAATTTCATGAAATGAAAGCTGAAATTCGGATCTATCATCTCATTCATCTTTTAATCTCAACCCCAAATGTCAACCCCAACTGTACAGATGTCAAATATAAAGGTTAGATTGTAAAATGCTGCAGTATGCCTTTAAATTGTTAGATGTGATATTTAAGATAACATGTATTGACGTACTGTTTGATTGTACTTTTTCTAGAATGAGTGTACAAGAATGTGTGCTGTGCTGTGTTGTTAGGAAAGGATGATATGGAGATGTGTGAGCTGAGTCTGGAGGAGACAGGCCTGACGCGGAAACGTGGAGCAGAGATTCTACCTCGCCAGTTTGAGGAGATCTGGGAGCGCTGCGGGGGGATCCAGTATCTAAAGAACGCCATCGAGAGCAAGCAGGCTCGGCCCACCTACGCCACAGCCATGCTCCAGAATCTGCTCAAATGAAGAGCAGCTTCAGCTCTTTGTAGCTCTCTGTCAGTCCTTACTGTCTGTACTATCTGTAATGACGCATACTACGTCTTTAGTGCACCGGAGCTTAAACACAGGGACCAGCACCTCTCTGTCTCAGTGAGTATTTACATGCTCATATGACCAATGTAGATTTTGATTTCCTTCTTTTTGAGATGATGACCTTTCTGTCAATTCATTTGTTTTTGCTTGATATTAATTTTGCTGTGGTGATTAGCGTTTTTCATGCATATTCATACAAATATGATCTGTGCAATGCCTTAAAGTTTTGTCTTTTATTTTAAGGGGTATTTTGTTGGTCACCGAGTTTGATCTTTTTCCATTTACTTAAGTTATTTACATCATCACTGTGTCGTTTCCATTGTTATTAAAGATTGTGGGTATTGTAATTATACTCTGTGCTCTGCTTTGGTATTGTGCTTGCAAATCTTTTCATCCCTGGAGTACATTTTCAGTACATTTCAGTACATATTTTGTACATCATTGTTAATATTATAGCAATATCAATCCTAGACCTTTTCCACAGACGGCTCCTGAGCGCTTTGAAGAAAAAAACGAAAATAAATCTAGTGACTCGTGTATTAGAGTGCATTTGTTCTTGAAAGCACTTTATTGGACTTTAGAAATGATTCCAAATACTGCCTCGGGCATATTTGTGAGATATTACAATGTTATTTTCGATACAAATAATTTATTGTGAAATCTCTGCTGTTGGTAGGCTTCCAATGACATATTTGTTAATATGCAAATTAATGAACACTTTAGTGTCTGCAAGTAGTCTCATTACATTCAAAATCACAAAATTGCTTTCGTTAATATGGATTATAAAAACATTCATAATGTGGAGGTGACAAGTCTATTACCATCTAAAGAACATGCAGTTTTTTTCCTCAGAGCTGATTTGTAGTTGCCCACAAATTTTGATTGCTTATAAATTTTCAGTCTGACTTATGTTTCCTCTATTAGAATGTTTTCATTGACACAAAAGATTAAAATACTTGAATCCAGTGGTTTTGTTGGATTTGAATAAATCCATTACCTACAAAATGTTTGTACTGTCCGTGCATATTTTACACCTGCTGGTTGAATTTGAAGAAGAAGAAAAAAAAAACATTTATGAAGTACATAAACCACAAGTCAGATCTAACACAAGCAGTTCATTGGTGTGAAAGCTGTTTATTTTATTTTAATATTTTTTGTTCTGTTCTCCGTAAAAGTGAATAATAAAATAAAATTAAAAAATCCTTATCCTGTATGTTTTGGTCTGGTGTCAACACAATTGATTATTGAGAAACATTTCCATGCAAAAGCCAGACTTTTTCCAATACAAGTTTATTAGCTCTACTATCATTATCAGAATCTAATTTAAAAAATGGAGAATGAAGAAAAAAAAACAAAACTAAAATGGAACACTGTTTGGACACTGGAGATATATTAGTGTCTAAAAAATATAGTCTATTAATAGCAATAATGATACCATCAAATGTATCCAATTGTATATAAATACCTCACTGTGAGGGGGAAAAAGAACCTTTAACAAGGGTACATCTTGACACATTACAAGTCACAAACAATGCTCTGCTTTCTTTTCTCTGCTCCTTACTGAAATTGGCATCATAGCGCAGTCACTTCAGACCCATCACTGTCAGATCCTCTCAGAAGACAACATGACTTCCTGTGTTCATTAGACAGCCTCCATGTCTGAAAATAATAATAAATAAACATTGAGAATAACATTTGCACAATTCATGATTTTTTTTATGAATAGAAATAGGACAGAATGTTCTTAACATATCATGTCCTCGATATACAGTCGTGAAAAAATAAGTACACCCCATGGAAATGGTTGGCTTTTTTGACAAGCAAACATTTGGTCATCTTTCAAACAGTGTCTTTTAATGAAGTTGATATACTTGAACAAAACCACAAGGAAAAATTAGCCTTTTCAATCATTTATTCAACAGAAATATCAATAGATAAGTACACCCTTGGCCTCAGAAGCTAGTACTGACCCTTTTTTAGCAGAAATAACTTCTTGTAGGCGTTTTGCATAATCGTCCAACAGGCTTGCTGGAAATTTTGACCACTTTCCCATGCAATATTCATTCAGCTGCAAGATGTTTGAGGGTTTTCTTGTATGTACTGCCTGTTTCAAATCCCCCTACAACATGTCAATGGGATTCCAATCCGGGCTTTTACTAATTCATTCCATAACTCTACATTTCTTTTTGAGCCATTCCTTGGTGGATTTGTTAGTGTGCTTAGGATCATTATGCTGTTGAAAGGTCCACTTTCAGTTCAGTTTCAACTTTCAGACAGATGGCCTCACATTATCTTCAAGCACTCTTTGATATGATGCAGAATTCATAGTTGAATCAATGAATGCAAGCTGTCCAGTCCCTGAGGCAGTGAAGCAACTCCAAAGCATGCAGTAACATTTCCACCACCGTGCTTCACAGTTGGTATGAGGCTGTTACTGTGGCCAAACAACTCTATGTTCGATTCGTCTGACCAGAGCACATTATTCCAAAAAGCCTGATCTTTGCGGATATGCTCATTGGCAAACTGTACTGTAGTCTTGCAAAGGCTTTTTCCTGGCACACCTCCCATGAAGCTCAAATTTATCTTTTTCTGATTGTAGAAGCATGCACTTTGACACCAACAGTTACAAGACTTATTAGCAGATCCTGTGATTTAATTTTGGGGTTCTTGGAGAATTCTATTTGCATCAGACAATCTGTTCTTGGCTGAATTTTCTGAGAGGGCCAGTCCTGGACAAATTGGCAGTGTAATTTTCCTTACAGTGGATTGATGTATTTCAAATAATTTGGAGATCCCTTGCCAGACACATAGTCATCCACAGCCTTTTTGAAATAAAGTAGACTTCACACTTCCAAGTTAAGCATTAGTAGTTCGTAGACATGCAGAATAAAACCATTTGAAATACATTTATTTGATCAAACTATGATGGTCAAATATGAGACAAGTTAATATTTTATTAGTGCAAGAAGTATCTATACTACAACCCCAATTCCGAAATGGAAAATGCAACCCCCTTCCCCCCCGCCAACCCCCCCCACCCCCCACCCAAAAAAAAAAAAAAACCCAAAAAGAGCCATTTGAAAATTCAGTTTACCCTGTGCTATATTGAAAACACATTATTAACATATTATTTGATGTTTTACTTTGTGAATTTAATTTATTTTCGAAATTATACACTCATTTCAAATCTGATGACTGCAACACACTCCAAAAAAGTTTGGATAGTCGACTGTTTACTACTGTGTAACATCACATTTTCTTTTAATAACACTTATTAAGCTTTTGTGCACTGAAGACACCAGTTGCTTAAGTTTATCAAATGTAATTTTCCTCCATTCATTCATTGTACATTTCTTCATCTATATGGGGCCTTCGTTGCCTTATTTTGTGTTTCATAATGCGCCACACATTCTCAATCAGAGACAGGTGAGGAGTGCAGGCAGGCCATGCACTGCGCACTTTGCTTACGCAACCATGTGCTTGTAATCCGGGCAGACTGTGGTGACACGATTCCACTGTGCTACTGTCCATCTCAGAGGAGACCGAGCCCAGAGAAGTTGGCGGCGCTTCTGGACAGTGTTGATGTATGGCTTCTGCTTTTCATAGTAAAGTCTAAACTTGCATCTGTGGATGCAGCGGCGAATGGTGTTGACTGACAAAGGTTTACCAAAGTATTCCCAAGCATATGTCAGGATATCCATTACAGACTCATGATGGTTTTTAAGATGGTGATATCTGAGGGATCAGAGATCACGCGCCTTCAGAAATGGTTTTCGGCCTTGCCCTTTACCCACCGAGATTTGAAAAGATTCCTTGAATCTTTTAATTATATTGTTCATCGTAGAAGTTGAAATGCCCAAAATCCTACCAGTTTGTCTTTGGGGAATGTTGTTCTCAAAGTATTGGATTATTCGCTGACGCATTTCCTGCAGTTTTTTCAGGTGCACTTTCATGCCGCTAATCTCCCATTCTACCACATTCCAAAGGTGTTCTATTGGATTCAGATCCAGTGATTGGGAAGACCACTGAAGAACACTGAACTCATGGTCATGGTCACAAAACCAGTTTGAGACAAATTTTGCTTTGTGACACAGTGTATTATCATGCTGGAACTAACCATTAGAAGACGGTAAATTGTGGCCATGTAGGGATGCAGATGATCAGCAACAAAATTCAAATAAAAAAAATTCAAGCGAGGATTGATTGATATTAATGGGCTCAGAGTGTGGCAAGAAAACCTTCCCCACACCATTACACCACCTCCACCAGCCTGGACTGATGACGAAAGGCAGGTTGGGTCCATGGATTCATGCTCTTGGCACCAAATTCTTACCAAGCCTTCTGTGTGCTTCAGTAGAAATTGAGATTCATCAGACCAGGCTAAATTTTCCCAGTCTTCAACTGTCCAGTTTTGTTGAGCCTGTGCCCACTGCAGCCTCAGCTTTCTGCCATGTCTGCCACATGAATGGCTGATTAAATTATTGTATGAATGAGTAGGTATTCTGTACAGGTGTTCCTATAGTGCTCAGTGACTGTATATTCCACACACTAGAAATGCCAATCAGCCTACAACGCATGTCTTTGGACTGGGGAAGGAAACCGGCGCTCCCAGAGCGAACCCCCAAAGCACATGGAAAGCATGCAGAGCAGAGGAAGGAATCGACCCCCAACCCCAGTAGTGTGTGTGTGGTTCTGAAAAGACTTTGCTGAGCTGTGAATTGAGAGAAGAAGGAGCTACAGGTGAGTATAGAGAGGTGAGGTGAGCATGCAGAAAAGCTTCCATGCATAAGACCACTTCTCTTTGATGAGTAGTGAGAGGAGATGTCAACTTTAATTGCTCCGACACACCAGAGCTAACACTCCGCTCCAGTCAAGTTGCTGTTTATCAGAATGTTGAACAGAGAATGTTTAATAATACCAGCAAAGGTTATATAGTTAATGTTGACTAGCTTCTTTCTGACTAAGATTATATTTAGGCTGAATCCCAAATGGCTTTGTGCTACCCATCTAAGTGCATTACATAGGGTATCAAACAACATCTCATGCACACTTTGTAGTGTTATTATATGACATGTATTTATATATTGAGGTAATATATAAATACACAATTAGTAGCTTGTGGTTACAAGATGCCAAAGTGATAATCATTAATTGTATAACTGGAGTCAAAAACTTAATATGTTGTAGCAGCAACATACTTATGAAAAACTCACTATATTCATTTGTGGCCACATTAAAAACTAACCAGCATGTCACCTCAGCAGTGCTCTCACCTCTGCATGCTGTAACATGCTCACTTGGGATTTTGGAATCAGTAATGGGTATGTATTGTTAGTGAGCATGTACTGTTATTTTGGAATCCCTGGTGAGTATACACGCAAGAACAACCCAAGGTGGCAGTTTGTCAGAATACCAGTGGGGGAAAAAAAAGTTTGTGCAACTGTTCTCTGAGGTGATTACTGGTCAATGTTTTAAGTGATTCCCACCTCCTGGTGTACAGACATCCTAAGCAACTCTCACTGACATTTAAACTATGGGAACAGTTGCCTTTTCTATAGCACTTAAAAAAATCGAAATATGTACTTGAATTTTTGAAATTTAATGGTTTGTTAATGAACAGAGTTCTCCAGCAGCAGGCCTGTGAAACAACGTTCTAACCTTCTTTTTGATCTTCACAACTGTATATAAGTGAATAACAGAGAATAAATGTATTTACTTAGGAAAACTTGGAACTTACTTCGGCATGTGGTATGCAGTGGTGGAAACCAACTATTTCTGATATTAACTTTTCCGATCTTGTTGTGTACAGTTGCCTGGGAATCTGTGAACATAATCATAGGCTGCCATGATTACAAATTTAGGGTATATTTATTAATAGACAAGCTGGAAAGTAATTGTACTGGCTACAAAAACAAGAAACATGTCTAGACAGACATGACAAGCTGCAAAAGAGCTGCTGGTTATTTGTAGATGTAGGGGACAGATCTAAATGGAGGCAAAAGATGTTGTACATGCACTTTAAATGTATTAATGCACAGTTATTCCAAATTAAGATTTTGTTTGTTGTAGCATATAAGTTAATTCTGGACAATGATTTTGTTGCAACAAAAAAAGAAAAAAAAAAAAAACGTGCATTATTATCCTCCCTTGTATCTAACAGTGTTGATGGTGTCACTAAAACTAATTGTAAGGATACACTGGAGTATAATAATGCAGGATGTGTCTCTTCAGATAACTAAGGACAGTCAATAACTGGTAATATTTCATTTCCTGTTCATACAGCCTTAATTATTTCACCTCCTGAAGACATCCTGATATAATAAGGTCGCTTTTGGATTACAGTCAGAAAAGCTCACTTACTGTGTTGTCACAATGATATAACCTATTTGAGAATTTTTATCATGCTTCTACATGTGCTTCAACAAGTTCTACTGAGAAATAGCTGTACATATTGGGTGAAAATGAATATTTATCTTTGGTTTATTGGTGTATTAGACATTTCTGTCTTTAAATTACTTACTTACTATACTAAAGTATAGTGCTATATTATCCACTATTATTAATCTATATTGTATAATAACCATTCTGGTTATACTATATTAATTACCTAAAGATTGTATGGTCTGAACACCATCATGGCAGCAGCCATGTACTGAGTTAGTTCATTTAAGATAAAGCAAAATGCAGTAATTCACTGAGTTGGTTAGAAAGATCTAGTTATCTAGTTAAGTGCTTTTAAGCTGTGCACTTTACCTCAATACTAAGGTGCATGTTTTCCAATGAGTAAAATGAGCCCTGGTCAGAGGGTTGAGATGAGCCAGAGTCAGTGACTGAGGGAGAGCTGATGCTGGACACATGAGTCAAGATACCATCATCATTCTCAAAGACTGGATTCACTCTCATAATTCCCTCCATAGACAGAGGAGACTGTGAATGCCTGTAATGCACAGAAGAGTTTTAACACCAAAACAACAGAACAGAGACAGGCCACACCAGTGTAATAAACAATTATAGATTATGGACAGATTGGTCTTACACTAGTGTCACTGTCTTTCTGGTCCGTATATACTTCCTGTTAATGAACACTAACAGGGCTATCACAGCACACACCACTGTGAGACTTCCCATCAGACAGAGTACAAATATGAACTGGTCGACTGGCACAGACACCAGCTCACTGCAGTGCTCTCCATCATAGTACCAATATTTACCTGCAGGACATCTGGAAACAGTTTCAGTGTTAGACTTGTTAGAGCCAAACAAGTAAACAATAAAAGTAAAGCTACACGCATCATTCAGTAATCAGATTTCTTTTTACGTAATGTCACCACTGCTCATGATTGGAGGTGGGGTGCTATAAACCTTATCTGGTAAAAGTACTCTTACTTAATAATCTAATGGTTCAGGGAAAAGTAATAAATAGTAAAGCTTCTCATCCAAATCTACTCAAATAATAAAAGTAGAGAAAATGAGTAATTACAACTCAAGCATTGCTTGTAACTCAGAATTTCAGATACAACATAAAAAAGACCTAAAGAAAATACAATAAAATCATATAATTACAATCCATATCCTCTCTAACTAAAGAAACTTATGCAAACATCAGAAGATTCTTAAGCAAATAAAATCAAACTGGAGATTTTCTTTTAATCTCCTCTGAAACACAGTGAGGCTGAATTCCTAATAGTTTTCTATTCACATTCATATATCTACACATATGATCTCTATAAGAGAGAGTGTAGTATATTTGCATTCTTGAACCTATCTATTGCACTACATTTTTAACAGGACAACATTTGTGATGGTTGAATTTATTTTTGTAACATGCACAATACATGATTTTTATTTTATGATATACAGATATTTCATACATTTTTGTTGGTTGGTTGAAGTACCCTTGATGGAGATGAACCTTTTTCTTTACCAGTACAGTGAATAACAAATTTGCCTGGCTAAAATCCAGGTGACTTTATTAGAGGTCATGATATCAGATGATAATCTTAATCCGATTTTACATGACCACAGGAATAATGTGATTACTGTTAAATAATGACTGGATTATACTGTGACTGTAAATGTACTGATGATCACTAATCTATTGTGCCCCCCCAACCCAGTGGACTAGATCTACTTGATACAGTAAAAGAAAGATATTATTATTTAAAACAAAACAAAACAAAACAAAAAAAAATTCAGTACTTTGAGCAGAGTGACTCAGTGGTTCAAAACTTTTACCTGCAGCTGGCTCCTTGTCCTGGTATGTTCTCACATATTCCCCCATTGAGACAATAGTTGGGTTGGAGGTTGCAGATGCTCTGACAGGGCAGACCATCCACTGTGCTGTAGCCAGTATCACACTGACACTCAGCCTCAGTGGTCAGTTTGTTCACCACACAGTGAGAAAACTCATTACAATCCATGTACTTGCATGGATCACCATGATCAACTAGAGGGGACCAAGAAGGTGGATCACTGCCTTTGTATTGCCTTTAACCATATAAGATTTATTGGTAATACAGACATCCACCTACTTACCTGACTGAATGTCAATTTCACTATCCATTCTCTTTGAGGCAGCATTACTAAAATCATCAAGAGTCCAGTGCATAGCCTTGGTGATATTATCCACCACTGGCTTGGCTAACTTCATTTTCTTGTTTACTACCACACTGCCATTTCTGAAGTTGAGGATGTGTAGCTCCTTAAATCCGGACAGATTGGATTGCAGAAATTGGAGCAACTGAAGGAATGAAAGTAGCAAATCTGTCAGCGGTATGGATCAACTGTATATACGCTTGATTATATTACACTCTATAATTTTCCTAAAATGGCAACAAATAATCATTCTTTGATTTTTCTCTGAGCTACACAGAAGTTAATTGCCACATGACTGATTAGTAATTTCATGCTTGGAGATAAAGTTATTTTTTTTAGTTCAATTGTATTAGTTGGTACAAAAAAAGGTGTTTGCATTTGATTAGTACTTCTGCATCATTCTGTCTGCAGCTCTCTTGTGTGAAAATTAGGTGTTGGGGAGAGGATGCATTTACACCAGTTCAAACAAGTTTGCAGTCCTGCATAAAGAGAGCTAGAGACTAATTTTAACTATTGTACTTTTGATACTTTTTGTTCCTTAAAAAGAAATGTTTGTGTATATATTCTAGGCTGGCATTTTTAATTGTAAATGTGTACCATGTATACTACTGTATATCACTCATTTACCACTTTGTGTATCAGGGAAAAGTACTGAGAAATTATACATAAGTGAAAGCATAGATAATGTGCAAAAATTATATTGTGTACTGTATGTTTTTGGGTCATATGCATGACTACGTTGTTTGCTAATGAATTAATTAGAATTAAAATTTCCAATATACTGTATAGTGTATATCCAACCAATATCAACTATTAGCTAGAATTTGACTTGCTGTGTAGCCAATTACTTTATATTAGCTACCGGAATCAATGCTAGTCTATTATTTCATTAGCAATGCAGAAAGGCTAACTTAGTTAAGTATAATCAATATAAGCAAATTGGCTACACTTACCTTAACATGCTTTTTCAAATTAAATGGAGTTCATGCCTTCTAGGAAAGCAAATAAGACACCTCATTTTAAAACATTTTTACTGCGGTGTGGTCAGGGGTGCTCAAGTCTTATCCATATTCTGACACACACGGATAGCTATAGCATTAACTACATTGTGTAGCATGAGAATGTCACAGTAGCCGACTAAATTAATTCATTATAGTTTTTTCTAGATTGATGAACTCAGATGCTTTAAACTGAAATATAAATTAAAAGCACAGGATCCCATTCTATTGTATTACATACAGTCAGTGGCCTTCATGGTTTACAATGAGTACTTTGAATGTCTAAATATAAATATAAAGAGCAAAAAGCATTTTTTCTTAGAAATGTAATTAAGTAACTGTACAAATAGTCAATTTTAATAATACTCAAGCAAATTATAAACAAAGTACAGTTAAGTACAAGTATTACCACCCCTGCATGCAGTATGATTCGCAGTAATGTTAGTGATTCACAATTAGCAAGAAAGAGCAAAGAATGGACATTGCTTGGTACATAGAAAATAGAAGATAGTGGGAAAAAAGTAAGAAATTAAGTGAAAAATGGCAACAATGTTATCAAATTGGTATCTCTGTATTGTTTATCAAATCTTACAAAATTATTGCACGTACGGTTAGGGTTTTTTTTTTTTTTTTTTTTTTTTTCTGTGTGAAATGAAGTGTGGATTTTGTTATCTTTACTCAGCAAGTCCCTGTATACCATACAAATCTGCTTTATGAGTTATAACTATTTTGCCTCTCTAGTTCAGTCTTTCAAAGGCAAAGAGCCATGTTGCACAGGAGGAGCTCTCCTATACCATGTACCCTCTGCTTCACAATCTGCCTAGATTATTTATGTATTGTGGTCTCAGAAAACTTTCTTATAAAGTTTCTTTTTTTTATCTACCTATTAATTTATTAAAAAAAAAAATTACTACCATACAATGTGATTTTTTTTTTGTCCAGTATAAATGGATATACTGTAGCTAATGATACATACAGATCATATTTTTAGAATACCACATCATTTAGATCATGTTTAGATTTGCATTTCATATAGTCAGCCTTAATCTCCACACAGCAGTATCCAAAACACGATACAGTGCCACGACTTTGGTAACCCTTTAAACTGGATGTCGTTCTACTCTGACACATTTCAGATATAATATTTCAGCGATGACAACTCTCCGAGTCAAATTGTGAGCATTTATAGATGGGGATTGAGTGTAAATAGGTTTTGTCTGGCAGACTAGATCTGCTACGCTGCTGCTGCTGAGCGAGAACAAATACTTGCTCTGATAGTCCTGGACAGACACAGAACGAAGAGAAACATGCTGCTGCTACTACCCATAGTAGTAGCGAAGAAAGCATGGTTGATAGGCTGTTGCACAGCGTCAAGGGAGCCTATCATTGCTCTAAAAGAGTTTCATGGCTGAACTGGGCATTAGTTGACTGAAGATATGATGTCAACTTATGTACTTGATGCATCTTGGTCTCAGCCATGCAATAACTTTTTAATTCATTCATTCATTCATTCATCTTCAGTTAGCACTTTTTCCTGGTCAGGGTCCTAATGGATCTGGAGCCTATCCTGGGAACACTGGGAACACTGCACAAAGCAGAATTACACTCTGAAGGGCATCGCAGAGCAGCATTCACATTCACACACTCATTCACACCTTGGGGTATTTTTATTGTAGCTAATCCACCTAACTTTGCTTGGAATTGACCCTAGAGCTACGCCACCATGCTGCCCCAATAACTTTTTGTCAGGACTATGTAATAATTAAATACATGCCCTAATTATTATTCAGACTTGTTTACTGTAATTAGTCTCATAATGTCTCACTAGTCAATGTATTTATACTTAATCGTGTCCTTTGCAACAATCATAGTTTTTTCTTGATTCTTGTTCTAGTTTCTTAGAGTTCTTATGATGTTTCTGCATAATTCTGTCTGCATATGTCTAAATAATGAACTGCCAGGACAATGCTTGTGCTTACACAGTACACTTTGAAAGTATTGGAATGGCAAGGGTAGTTCTTTTGTTTTTGCTACACATAAACAAGGTCGCTGGGTCTTCATGTGACGTGCATTATTAAAGATTAATTATCTTTTAATTATTTTTGATCACTTGAAAAATGGGTGGGTTCAAATGAAAGGTGCTATATTCTAAGTTATTTAACACGTCTATTGTAAGTAACAGGAGATGAAAGCTGAAATTCTGATCTATCATCTCAAATTCATCTTTTGATCTCAAACCCAAATGTCTCCAGTGTATAGAAAAAACAATGTAATTGGCATTGCAGTTCCAATAGTTTTGGAGGGGATCGTATTAATTTATACTGGATTATATAACTAATTATATTATATTATAACTAAAAGTCTCTGTGCTTGAATTTGACAGCTTCTGGCTGACATACAGTATAATACACCTAAGTAAATAAAATCCAAAGTCTTCTATAGCCATTAGAATCTGTTATTTATTATATTTATGCCCCAAAATCCAGAAATACATTTGTGAGTCTTAAATTAACATTGCTACTCTTCAGTATAGTATTTCTGGCCATATTTACATTTTATACTTCACAAAATCAGCCTTAATTTTCACACCCCCAGTACCCAAAACACAACACTGTATCACTGTATTAGTATGGAACCCTTTAAAACTGGGAATGAAGTTTGCGTCTGTGTACTGGAATAGATTGTATTATAGTACTTGGCACGTAATAGTGTCACTAAGAGGAAACAACAGCATACACTCACTTAAAACACTATGCTCATCTAGTGTCAACACTGCATGTTGCTTGGTTATTTTTCTATAAATATACATTATATGGCCACTGGAATTAAGAAGCCCAAAGCTGTTCCAACATGACAATGCACAGGGCACAAAGCGAGCTCCATAAAGAAATGGTTTGTCAAGGCTGATGTGAAAGAACTTGATTGGCCTTCACAGAGCCCTGACCACAACCCCACTGATCCCACTAAAACCCTGTGGTGAACTGGAAAATCTAATGCATGCCAGGACCTCTTACCTGATATTAGTACCTGACCTCACTAATGCTCTTGTGGATGAATGGGCAAACATCCCCACAGCTACAATCCAAAATATACTGTAAAGCTTTCCCAGAATAGTGGACAGTGTTATAGCAGCAAAAGGTGGCAAAACTCTGGAATGCAATGTTCAACAAGCACATAATGATTGTGATGGTTAGATGTGAACATCCATTTGGACATATAGTATATGTCTCATTGGACTGACAGACCAATCATTTGCTGGTTGAGTTTGCTGACATGAAATAAATTTAGAGCGCTGACTAAGGTTTTCTTAAAAAATGCAGAGAATTACTGTCATGTCAAAAGAAGAAAACAAGGAGAAAACTTTGACAACATGTGTTTTTTTTATGAAGAATTTTATGCAGGAATCAGTGCCTTAAAGTCACAGCTGAAATAGTATCTTAAAGCATACTATTCAGTAAAACTGTCAGTTTGATCTAAGCCATTTGATAATATTTTTAATACTTGATAGCATGTGCAACATTAGGCAAATAATGACTGTTTATTTGACTGTTCAAAATTTTAGAAGATTAGCAAGAATATTTAGCTAATTAGCTAGCATAATATTTGTCAATTGGCAATTTACAGCAATTGTACTAATCAGAATAGTGACAATGTGTATATAATTAAGTTTACATCACCTCTTATTTGCAGACAGTAAATCTGTCAATTTTTAAAAAAAAAAAATTTTGTGGAGCTATAACAAATAAAAAAATATTTGACTTATGAAATATATAATGGCACTGCACTTTGATAAAAAATTGATGGATAGAATCTCTGAAGAAAAAACAGCAAAGAACACAGTCTCTCCTTGAATACAATACAGACAAACAGACCACTAAAAAAAGTAAAATAATTCAGGTAAAGAACAAAAAGAAAGCATAATGGGGGTTAGTGAAAGGGCAACATTTGACATTAGGCATCTATTTCTTTTTTAGTTTTGTCATTACAAATTTGTTTACAATTTGTTCTTTAAAATTTTGTAAGTTTATTAGCTTTTGTTAATGGTAACAAATCAACAATTCACTCAGTTTAGTTAGTCACAAATAAGGTTAGGTTACTTAAAATTGTTAGCAATAATGAATATGAGATAAATAACTCGTAAAGTTTACTGATACCGGTATTAAGGTTATTGTCTGCTGTTCCTTCTCAGTTTGTTTACTGGAAGACTCTCGGTTTGGCAGGTTACTGGATTCAGAAGATTGTCTCTGAAAATTTGATAAAACATGAATGTAATCTTTGCAAAAATGTGTGCTTCTGGACCTAGTCATAAAGGGCTCTCAATTAATCCACATATTTGTTCTATTTAATCATCTACCAGTTCTGCAATGAAATCATAACTAGCTTGTATGTTTTGACATAGATATATGGGACAGCCCTATAAGGACCTGAAGGCCTGGCTCATTTGTTTTCAGCTATAACTCTTTAGGTGACATTAAATTAAAGTAGAAAAATTACAGAAAACAATTCTGAACTTAAAAGAAAGAAAATATTTAAGAACAATGTAATTTTGTAGCTATAAGATTTTAATGCCCTTTGACAAAATAAATGTCCATTGTGCAAACACAGAAATATGCGAATTAGTTGTATAGACAATGAAAAAGTGAGACTACCTACTAGTTCAAGGAATGTATTCTCCAGAAACTTGTATCCAGGTGAGCTCATATTTAAGAGGTCCTCTGAAAAAATCATGTTGGTAAACTGTAAACTAAAGAACACCCCAACGTCTTTGTCTAGAGAGTGGACTGAGGTCTGTGGATTGTCTGTTTCAGATGGCAAGCCTTTAATAATGTCCTGATTGTCACATGCTTTAGTCTGATGAGAGGAATGGGTTTGGATAGACTGTCCTTCCTTATCAAAGAAATTTCCAAGTAAGGCTGAGGGCAAAGAGTCTACAGAAGGTACAGTTTGAATGGTACCTTCAGTCCTTTGTTCTAAAGAGAACCTTATTAACTTTGTGGATTGAGTTGTGCTTGGTAGCTCAGAGCTCCCTGTAAAACTGCTGAGTTCAGGAGTTTGAGAAAAAACATCCATAGCCCCACTGGTATCGCCTGCTGTGTCCTCTGTATTAGGCACCTCAGTAGGAGCAAAGTATGGCATAACTGATATTTCTTCTTTAAATGAAGCTTCTGATACATCAACTAAACTCTCTGAATACTGATTTGAAGTAGATGCTCTTACAGCTTTAATGGCGTTCAAGTTCAGTGAGCTGGCCATGGCAGCAATTTCATTTCCAAGTGCCTGTTCCACTTCAGACACCTTTGAGGGGGAATTCAAAGCAGTGTTCCTCTTATATCCTTCAAAACAAAGCAATGTTATAAGAAAGAGGCTCTCAATATGCATCAGATTGTGTACAGTGAAAATCTAAGTAATATAATTTTTTTCATTTTGCATTTTATGAACGTTTTGATTTGTTTGATGCTATAGGAGACAAACTGTTGTGTCCTGCAAGTTGTATTGTAGTTTTATTTTAGACATAAATAAGGTATTACCTTCAGCATTAGTGATTAGATTTTGTTCCTCAGCTTCCTTTAGCTTAGGGCCACGACTTGGTTCAGGTGGAGATGGCTCTGTAATAGTCACCAATGTAGTTACAGTAGGCAAATGTTTACATGTTTCCTGTGTATGAAATGTGCTCTCTATTGCCTCCTTTTCCCTCCCTTGAGTTCTATTAGGAGCCGCTTCTTCCTCCGAGGTGTTAATTGTCTCAGTATTCTCCTCAAAGATGGCAACTGCTGCTTGCTTACTAATAACATCAGGTAGATGTCTTGGTTTGTCCGTTGGTTGGTCTTTTAAATGATTTTGTGTAGTTGGTTCAAAGCTGAGAGAATGAATATCCAAAGGCAAGGATTTATCCTCCCTCAGGGCCTTTAATATCATGTCCTTCAGGGCTGTTTCTATGCCAGATTCTCCAACTGTCTCTGAGGGCCCTATTCCTGTAGAGTCTACTTCTGTCTCAAACACCACGGCGTAGTGCACTGCAACACTTCCTGGACTGCTCGTTTGTATAAAGATAAATTGTTAGTTCAAATGGAATACATTAACAGTATATCACATTTAGAAAAGGAACTGCTTTTGGGCTGACATTTTTTCCACTCTTAATATCTTAACATACTCTACTTTCAGGAGCATTTGCAAAATGTCTTATTGCTAAAAATTATTATTATTTTTTGATCATAGAATTTTTATAGGAAATTTGCATTTTACACATTATAACACCACACCCAACAACCCCAACAAAACAACCACAGCCAAAACCAAAAGAAATGGGGAAACAAAAAACAATAACAAACAAACATTCAAAGAAAAACACAAAACAACAACAACAACAACAACAACAACAACAACAACAACAACAACAACAACAAAAATGTGTTATTAGTGCTTTTAAAAATTAGTGTTTTCCGTCTACCGCTCCTCAATCCACCTCCAGGATGCGTACATCATTGAAGTAGGTAATAAATTGTTGCCATTTTCCCCAAAATGAGTCACCCCTGCCTCTGATGTTGTACTTGATTTTTTCAAGTTTTAAAAAGAACATTAAGTCTTTAAGCCAGACTGATATAGTGGGGGGTTGTGGAGATGTCCAAGAGAACAATATTCTGTGCCGAGCAAGTAATGATGCAAAGGCCACAACACTAGCTTGTTTATGGTTCAGAGGCTGATGCTGAGATGAAACACCAAAGATGGCAATTAAAGGACAGACATCCAATTTGATTTTAAGAACGTCGGACATAGTTTAAAAGAAAGAGTTCCAAAAGTTCTGCAGTTTGGGACAGAGTGCAAACATATGACTGATGTTACAGGGGGAAAGTTTGCATTTTTCACACATTCACAAAAAAAAAAAAAAGGTAAATGCTGTCATTACAGAATGTGTTTGCACTTGACTGTATATTTACAATAATGACAAGTCTGTTTACTTGCTAGCTAGACTGGACAATAACCATCCATGTACATATTACATACTGCTTTACTGCAGTTATTGCAGAGTTAGCATGCAGTCCATTATAACTAGATTAGAATTAGCTTAGTTGGTCCCTTTATAAACAGAGCACAGGGCTTCAGAGCATAATTTGCTCTGTACTTACATCTCTAACAGAAGCAGAAAAGAAAGAGTGCTATTAATCAGTAGAAAGTAATTTCTGGATGGGCCGTACTCACTGAATTCCCAGCAGTCGAATCTCCTTAAACCCAGCAAGTTTGTTGAACATTTGCAGCATCTGCAAAGGTGCAAACAACATCTCATCAAGACTCAGATACAGAAATGCAACTTAAAAAAAATATTTATTAAAAAAAGTATTATACCTTACCATAAGCTAATAGAAGCATGGCACATTGAACTGTATATGATCTTTTATAATGTGTTTGTTTTACAATAGACAGGCTGTCTAGAAATGTATTAGATGCCATGACTGGACTATATTTATTTCTACAAATCTCTAGTTTGTCTATTTCCCTGCAGGTTTTTGACCTCTTTTCTGTGAGCTCCTTTCCCTCACCAAAATTGTTTTGGATTTCGCAATGCCATGCCCTTGCAGTCACAAGAATAAATCTCAAGTATTAGCTATTAACCCATAAACACTGTAAAATGTACTTGACAGAAATAAAGCATGTTGAATTATAAGACAATTAGTGTAAAATAAGAGAGATGACTGGAGGATGTTATCTATGGAAAACACAACTCACTGTTTGAGACACAGTAAATGAATGCAAAATGCTAAACGTTTGACCTCACCTGCTCATGAAGACGGTGGAGGGAATCCTGATTCTGCAAGTTGTCAGGGTCTCTTTGTATCTGACTGTAGTCTGTGTCCTTCACAGTCACACTGAAGTCTATTATGTGCTCCACAGCTGAGACCTTGGTCTTCAGACAATCAAAAATCAGGCTACAGTTTATTTAAAATTTATGTTAATCAGAGTGTATACTTATATAGTACAATGGAATAGTTCATACCTTTTCTGAATCCATGGCAACTTTCTCTTCAGGAGTTTTCGAACCTGAAATTTCCATATTATTAATTAATTAATAACCTTTACTAGATATGAAAAGTCAACTCATGTTCCATAAGTAGGTTGGGCATACATTTCTCGCCTGGTACAGATGTGGGTCTGAAAAAAACAAAAAACAAAAAACAAACAAAGAAACATGAACACGTTTAGGAAGATATTGTAGAATTATGATTTCAGTTCTTTCATTTCCATTCATTTGGTTTATTTTGACAAGAATAGTTTGAAAAGGGGGCTTTTCTGGTTCACTGGTTACAAACAATTTACCTTTGGAGATATAACAATGGCCTTTAAGTTTTAATTAACCTTTTTAAAAATAAGCTCCATCCAAATGACATACACTGTTTGTACTCTATATATTACAGTGTAGTACCTTTTCATGGACAGTCTATTAGAGGGTTGGTTCTTTTGTCCCCCAAAATATATACAAATATTCATACATGCAACCTTCAAGATTCATTCTAAATAGACCAGGTTGAGAGTCTAATGTTGAGAAATGAGACAAAATATATTGGGCTTATCAAACTGTATCTTATTCTTGGAAGAGCGTAAGAACAATGCTAAATGTATCTATAAATATTATATACTTACTCTTGGTTATCTTGAATGCTCACTCTCTGTGGATAACACAAATAACCAATATAATACATATTATGTGTTTGTATGATATCAAATATTTTTGGTGTTAATACATGTATGTTATCTTCTAGAACAACCTCACCCTGGCCACCATGTCAAGGTGTTCCTGGGTGCTGCTGAAATTATGGGCCAAGTCCTCTACACACATTGAGTCTGTCTGGCAGGCATGTACCCACTGTTGGAACTCTGTAGGGTCAGGTACTCTGTCCAGGAAAATTTGGTAGGCTTCCCATACAGCTTCCTGGCAGACTATTTAATATCAGAGACATGGGAAGTAATACCATCATTATAATCTGTACATGTAATATACCAACAGCAGGCAAAAACATCTATATAAAATTCTTGTGAGGTTTGCTTAATAGTAACAATGCCACTATTACAATATTTTAAAATAATTAACTTCCCTTTGTTATTCTCAAGCATTTATTTCTTACTGCATACTTAACTCTGACCTAAAGGAATATCACATTTTTAAAAATCTAAAAGGCAAAAAAGTGACAAAGATCAACTCATTAAAAATCTACTTTTAATTTGGTTCTTGGCTGCAGTTTTGGCCTTGGTTAATGCAGCTTTCTGTCCCTGAAGGCTTCTGATGACAGGCACGCTAAATATCATTTACAAGGGGATGCTCTGGTGGAGACAAATTTAGCCCTAACTTTGGTTCTGTCCCTCTCATAGCTTGCAATGTGTGATGTCCAACCTCTCAGTTTGTAGTATGATTTGTGGCCGGCGATGACCTCTGCCATGTTCTCCTGAGGACATACTATGACCCCTGTACTGAATAGTGCTGATCTCTTCACTCGAAGCTTATTCAGAAGTGAATCTCGGACAGCTGACAGATGCCTGGCAGCTTGTGAGGCCTCGTAGAAATGCCTGTATTTGACATTTCTGTTCCATGGTAAATGGTCCCTACTGAGGTCTGAAGACAAGAAAACACTTTTTTGCATTTAATTTGTATATAGCTTTTAATAATAGACATAGTCACAAAGCAGCTGTACAGAAATCTGTATGTTGATTTTTATTTAGATCCTTAATGAACAAGCCAGAGGTGTCAGTGGTGAGGAAATACTTCCTGAGAAGAAATCTTGAGAGGAACAAGACTCAAAAAGGAACCCATCCTCTTCTGGGTGACACCAGATAGTGGGATTATAAATCATTACTTCAATAATTGTATACCATAAAGTCAAACAGTAATAAGTGTGTTGAATGGGTGTTCAGTATGAGCGTCATTTTCATTTTTTAAGATTTATAGCATCCGGGGGAAGGCGCACGGTGACTTAGTGGTTAGCATATTTGCCCCGCACCTCCAGGGTTGGGGGTTCAATTCCCACCCCTGCCCTGTGTGTGGAGTTTGCATGTTCTCCCTGTGCTTCAGGGGTTTCCTCTGGTTACTCCAGCTTCTTGCACAGACATGCATTGTAGGCTGACTGGCATCTCTAAATTGTCCATAGTGTATGAATAGGTGTGTGAGTGTGTGCGATTGTGCCCTACGATGGATTGGCACCTCATCCAGGGTGTCCCCTGGTGATGATGATGATGAATGTACCACATAGTAGTAGCATTCTACTGATTCGTTACAGATCTCATTAACAAGCAAATGCAATAATTGATGCCAGTAAATTATAATATGCATTTTGTGCTTAGATAGTTCTGCACTGGAAAATTTAACAGGCTAGCAGTAATGAACAGTGTAATACTGCCCATGTTATCCTTCCCACAGTATACAAGAGTGTCCTACAACTTGCATACATGGTATAATTTTTGGGTATAAAAAGAGTATCTTGGAGAGACGGAGTCTCTCAGAAGTAACGATAGGCAGAGGTTCACCAATCTTTTTTGAGACGTGTTGCTGCCATCAAATTGAAAATTGCCTAATTTTTCCCTTTAAAATTGTACATTTCTCAGTTTTAAAATGTGATATATTTTCTATGTTCTATTGTGAATAAAATATGAGATTTATGATATTTGCAAATCATTACATTCTGTTTTTATTTATATTTTACACAACTTTTATATGTTGATGCTGACAGTTGTTGTGTCTTCCTTATTTTTAAAATTTTTTTTTATCTGGAAACCCCCATAGATGCCTTTTCTTTCAGCAGAGTGAAAGTTTGAAATCATGGCCCTGTGCCATGCATGGGGTTTATTCAGGTAATAAATCAGGTTGCTGGTGCTGCCATCCTTCTGGAGGCTTGCAAATAGAGTCTCTGAATTTTCTGTCAGTCTCTTGTTTTTGTAAACGTTTCATGCATTTTCATTTGAAATATCTTTTGGGTAGTTCAGTGGAATGGCCTCCACACTTTGGGTTTGCGTGGGCCTAGGGTTATGGGAAAATTCTTGCTATTGTTTTGGCCAAGACATTTTCACACCTTCCTTTTCACATCTCCATCATGTAGGATGGCTGGTCGGGTAGAGCTGAACCCCCATAGAGCAAGTGTTCAGTGGGGATAACGACGTAGTGGTGAAAAGTAAAAAATAATAATAATTACTTGAGTAAGAGTAATAAAGTATACAATGAGAAGACTACTCAAGTTACTAGTTATTTCGGATCTGAATCTGATTAAAATCAAGGAAAATCCTGAATTACACACTCTGTGTGTGTTTGTGTTGACATGCTAGCTTCTTCTCCTTCTCCAGGACGTTACAAACATGAGCAGTTGTTGTGTCCGACCTCTGCAGCACATCGCGAGGTGCAAAACATTTAATCTACATCCGTAAGTCTCAGGGGTAAAAGTGATATTTTGGACATGGGGAAGCTCTACTTCTTTCATGGCGGCCAATAACACGGGGAACAGAACTGTTATCTATCATCGTCATCATCAAATATCAATTTTATTTGTATAACACTTTTAACAATGGACATTGTCTCAAAGCAGCTTTACAGAACTATATAAACACAGGATACAGATTTTAAGTGTGTTAATTGATACCCATTGAGCAAGCCAGTGGCAATGGTGGCAAGGAAACACTCCCTGTTAACAGCATGTTTTATTAAATGCATATCTTTACACTGATATCATGGAAATGTGATTAAAACTATTTGCATATGTTTCTGTTCCAAGGGTTTCATCCAAAACTAATTATTGGTTAGGTTCATTGGTCAAACCTTAGATGTTTACTATTCCTTATATGTCAGTTTGAGAATCAAAACCATGCTGAAACAATTCATTCAACCATCTACATATTTGTCCTGGTCAGAGTCTCACAAGTCAGACTTTTAGCTAAACCATTAAGTGGCATGTTTTCAAGAGGTGGGAAAAAACTGGAGAACCTGTAGGAAACACACACAGGCCCAGGAGTAACCATGAAACTCAAAAGTGCAAAAGCAACCACTGCTCAGCACTGAACCAACAACTTTTGAAACATGAAGTAATAACACTACCCATTATGCCAGGGGTGTCCAATCTTATCCGGAAAGGGCCGGTGTGGGTGCAGGTTTTAATTCCAACCAAGCAGAAGCCACACCTGAGTCTATTGAAAGCCAAGATCAACTGATTAAACTGGTGGAATCAGGCGTGGTTCCTGCTTGGTTGGAATGAAAACCTGCACCCACACCGGCCCTTTGCGGATAAGATTGGACATCCCTGCATTATGCCAACTCACCACTGCAGTTGATGCAAGCTAAAGTTTAACTAGCTTACCCTATGGATTTGTTAACTAAGCAACATCAACCTAATTTACTGATATATAGAAGTCTTTAAGTAAAGAAATGTGAAAGTACAAATCAGTAAAAATATGTACAAATACTAAACAATAAGTATGCAAAACATGTATGCTTTTTTCAAAGCTGTACACAAAGTAAGTATGGACACAAAGTTTATATGGATACGTAAAAAATAAGTATGCATACTAAAATTTTAGAGGTGGGAGAAAACTAGAGAACCTGTAGTAAATCCACACAAGTCCAGGAGGAACTGTGAAACACTACAGAAGTGACCACAATTCAACACTGAACCTGCAACCTTTGGAACATGAAGTAATAACACTACCCATTATGCCAACTCACCACTGCAGTCATTCTTCAAACCTTAGTTTTTTTTACTATTCCTTATATGTCAGTTTGAGCATCTGAATCATGCTGAAACACTTAATTCATCCAATTTATTCATCCTGGTCAGACTTGCAGGAGCCAGCTAATGTTTAACCAGCTTACCCTGTGGATTAATTTACTAGTACATAGAAGTCTTTAAGCAAAGAAATGTGAAAGTACAAATCAGTAAAAATATATACAAATACTAAACAAGTATGCAAAATATGTATGCTTTTTTAAAGGTTGTACACAAATTAAGTATGGACACAAAGTTTATATGCATACTTGAAAAATGAGTATGCATACTAGAATTTTAAGAATGCATGACAAAATTTAAATATACAAAAAAACAGTTTGCAAAATAAATACATTAAACAATTATTGCACATGCACCTGTGGAACAATCCTTAATACACTAACAGTTTACAGGCAGTAGGCAATTAAGTTCACAGTTTCAATAACTTAGGACACTAAAGAGACCTTTCTTCTGACTCTGAAAAACACACATTGAAAGTGAGAGGAAGTTTTTTCCCCCTTAGCATATAAAGAGAACAAACAAACTGTCAAAGAGAGGTGTAACTTACAGTTCTCCGTGTAGTCTGAGATTCAGGAATTTCCCTTCATTTTAATCAGATCTGTAGTAAACAGTAACTTGCTACTTGAGTATTCTACACATTAGATACTTTATTATTCTTACTCAAGTAATTATTAACATTATTGCTTTTACTGTTACTTGAGTAATTATTTTTATAAGTAGTTTTACTTGCACTTTAACATTTTTGGCTACTCTACCCAGTTCTGGTGCTTAAGGTGAAACAACGTAGTCATACGTAGTGTCACAGAGCTTTCAGCGTACATGAAATGCCCAAAGAGCTAACAGCGTGCGCAAAGGCCTACATAGTGACCTCATTTCCAGAGCCCCAGTTTGAGACCAACGAGGTGGTCTTTCCAGCCATGTTACTACCAGGGGCAGACGAGATGGCCTATCAAGTCCTGTTCCTGCGGGAGGCATAAGGCACGGCCTCCCAAGTTCTGCTACAGTTAGAGGTTGACGGCATGGTCTACCAAGTTCTGATCCTGCCCTAGACCTACAAGACGGCCTCACATGTCCTGCTTCAGTTTGCGGCAGACAACGCTACCTCCCAAGCCATGTTCACACCAGAGACTAACGTCACATCTTTCCACAACATGCTCAAGCCAAAGGTCGACAAGATGACCTACCAAGCCCATGACATACTGAAGCCAGAGGTCAACAGGATGACCCATCACGCCAAGCTCATGTCCGAGGCAGACGATGCAACCTCCTAAGCAATGCTCATGCCAGAGACTGATGGGACTGCCTCGCATGCCATACTGAGGCTGACTACAAGGCCTCCCAAGACCAGCTCACACCTGAGGCCAATGGCACAGCCTCCCAAGCCTGATCCCTGACAAGTCGCCGCTCTTCCACCAGACCCTGGAAAAACCTGTTGCCAACCAATCACCTGCTTCCTTCCAGTATGCCCCATGTCAGCTTCGCAGCTTCTCTGGTAGAAGCCCAGGTGAGAGACAATGCCTGCCTCTGGATCTTGGGTTCCATTGTAGACATTTTGCCCAGGACTACCATTAGGGGGAGCTTTGGAAGGTGCTTGTCATGTTTTGTTTATGTTTCCATGTGTGTTTTTGTTATGGTCTCTCTCCTGTCTCTTACCCTGTATTATCATTGGTTGTCTCCCTTATGTGTCATCATTGTCTCAGCTGTTCCGTGTTACCCATTTGATTAGTTTGTATATTTAAATCCCTGTGTGTCTTTGTTCAGGGCAAAATACAGTATTGTGTTTAGTCTTTTGCCACCTGAACCTTACCGAGCTGTTTCATCTATGTTCATGTTTAATGGTTTTGATCCTGCTTTTGTCCTTGTATTTAATGGCTCTTGTCTATGCCTAATTTTGCCTATTTGCTCATCACCTGACCCTGTGCTTGTTTTTGACTACATTTTTGCCTATTGTTTTGGATTTACCTTCCTACATCTTAATAAAACTGCGATTGCAGTTTTAGTCGAATACTCCTGCCATAGCCACATTTGTGTTAAATGTCGTTAATCACTGGGAATGCTTTGATTGCCCCATAGTACAGCTACAAGCCAGAAAAGATTAGTGTCTCACATAGCTCAAACAAATAGCCTTTTGTTTTACACTGCTAATGAATGGAATGCCCAAACATAAAGGCAGAACCATACAAGCACATGAAATTTGTTTAAAATGTATTATAAAAGTTTCTGCATTATATTTGACCATTTTGACTTAAAGAATAGCAAAGGGCAAACATTAGTTTTTAGCTGCTTATATTGCAAATGCAAGGCTTATATTGTATTGTAAACCAAATGCTTAGTGTAAGGGCTACTGTCATTACGTGATTGTTGTGTTTGTACTGAGAAGTCTTCAATTAGGTTAAAATGAATTTCTCTGTGTTCTGAATATTTATGTCCTTAAACACCCAGCAGTAATGTTTATGACTTATTCAATATTAACAGTGAGACTAATAGAAAAGTTACATAGTTAGGAGATGACTGGACAAGCCCTGGCAGGTCAACTCATAAAATTTGCCATATGCCATGATTATGTGTGACACTATGTGTGAGATGGAGTTTTTGTGAAAGGAGCCAAAAGCAGAGTTTACATCATTGCAAAGATCACAACATGCAGAAAAAGCTATATGGTTAGGCACAGGAATGGTGATAACAGTAGAATATGTAATAAATGTTTTAAAAACTCAGTGCTATATCTTTTATGGGCTGGGAGCACAGTTCCTAAGCTTCTATTAAAGTTTGAGACAGGGTGCAAATAAGCCAAGCAAACACCATTCTGCAAACAGCTTTACACCTTCCTCCTGACTGCTAACTTACCTTTGATTCTGCTGGCTTGGAGGGTAAACAAGAACAAGGTGAGGAATAGTCCTCTTTTAAAGACCATCATGCAGGTCTCTATTTTCTTCTAAAGTCAAAGTCAGTTATTAAAAATGAGAGCTGTAGTGACTTATCTTAAATCCACTGATTGCAAAATGAATGTTTCCACAAACACTGTGTCAAGGTTTTTCCACGAAAGGTTTTTACTGCAGGAAAGTTGATCGATGAGTGCAGATTCCTGGGTGAAGATTTGATCCTTGAGGGCAGCAGTGGGGTATGTCCTGGCACAGGCTGTACAAAAGAGTGTTTGAATGTAGCCATTTGTGTGTGGAAGATGGATGAGAAGAAGTGAGAAGGTGAAAAACACAGACTCTTGTTTGGAGGTTATCTGTGCACCACCCACTTGCACCTAATTATGCTGGCTTGCATGTGGCAGACTATCTTCATCCTTTTTGTCACCTTCTCAAAACTCTATAATCGAGGCATTTTCAGTCCTAACCAGACTAGTGCAAGTTCCCCTGCCCCTCTTGTTTTGTCTGTCTTCTTCTTTTCAAAGCAGCCTATTCAACAAATTCCAAACTCTGCTGGCTGCCAAGAGGATGTGAGATCTCGGTGTCATGTGACAGTGTACTATTTCTCTGATAGAAACTGGACATTATATATATATATATATGTGTGTGTGTGTGTGTGTGTGTGTGTGTGTGTGTGTGTGTGTGTGTGTGTGTCTGCCTGTCTGTTTTCATACTGCTTCTGTTCTCAACATTTCAATCTCAAACAAGCATTTGCTGGACAATTCTATCACTCAACTGGCTATAAGTCAAACATATTCCTGATATTAATGTTTATATTTGAGTGACATTCACACAGAATTCAAGTGCTTTATGAGTTCATTTTATACATTAAAACAATTACATTATACATT